>NC_136067.1:1888819732-1889169564 GCF_964261635.1 Lissotriton helveticus
CACCACCACATCACTCGGGGACACCACCACATCACTCGGGGACACCACCACATCACTCGGGGACACCACCACATCACTCGGGGACACCACCACATCACTTGGGGGACACCACCACATCACTTGGGGGACACCACCACATCACTTGGGGGACACCACCACATCACTTGGGGGACACCACCACATCACTCGGGGACACCACCACATCACTCGGGGACACCACCACATCACTCGGGGACACCACCACATCACTCGGGGACACCACCACATCACTCGGGGACACCACCACATCACTCGGGGACACCACCACACATCACTCGGGGACACCACCACATCACTCGGGGACACCACCACATCACTCGGGGACACCACCACATCACTCTGGGACACCACCACATCACTCTGGGACACCACCACATCACTCTGGGACACCACCACATCACTCTGGGACACCACCACATCACTCGGGGACACCACCACATCACTCGGGGACACCACCACATCACTCAGGGGCACCCCTCAGGGGCACCCCTCGGGGGCACCACCACATCACTCGGGGGCACCACCACATCACTCGGGGGCACCACCACATCACTCGGGGGCACCCCTCAGGGGCACCACCACATCACTCGGGGGCACCACCACATCACTCGGGGGCACCACCACATCACTCGGGGGCACCACCACATCACTCGGGGGCACCACCACATCACTCGGGGGCACCACCACATCACTCGGGGGCACCACCACATCACTCGGGGACACCACCACATCACTCGGGGACACCACCACATCACTCGGGGACACCACCACATCACTCGGGGACACCACCACATCACTCGGGGACACCACCACATCACTCGGGGACACCACCACATCACTCGGGGACACCACCACATCACTCGGGGACACCACCACATCACTCGGGGACACCACCACATCACTCGGGGGCACCCCCACATCACTCGGGGGCACCCCCACATCACTCGGGGGCACCCCCACATCACTCGGGGGCACCCCCACATCACTCGGGGGCACCCCCACATCACTCGGGGGCACCACCACATCACTCGGGGGACACCACCACATCACTCAGCCCAACCACATCATCACTCAGCACCACAACAGCACTGTCCTTGCTTGCTACCAACAAGCATTGCCATAGCCAATAGGACTCGCATTAGGAAAGTATAAGCTATTGGCTTTGTGAATATCAATGCTATTAATTTATATATTTTCAAAGCCAACACATATTAAAAAAATGTGTCATTTACAATACCAATAGCTCACACTTTCCTAATGCGAGACCTATTGCATTGCAAATAGATGTACCTCGAATAGGCTTCACATTATCTAGAATCTTCATGAACCTCTCTCTATCCAAACTCCAATCGCTAGAATTCCAAAAATACTTGAATTGCCATCTACTGCACAATTCATTACACCAGAAATATACTGAGGCTGGTATAATCTTGCCAGACAGAAACCCCAAAACTCCTTTGCCACCTCTGCCAACCTCTTTAGTTGAGGTCCATTCAGTATATTGATGTATCTTACTGCTGAGAGATTTAGAATCTTCAACAACGTAATACACTGAACTTTGTCCCTAATCACTATTGACCACAAAGGAACCAGCTAATAACTTTAAACAGTTTATATGCATCTCTTTCTCTAACCACAACCCCCCAATATCCGCCTGTCACACTCTCTCTGCACCTTAACTTTTAAAACTCTCATCCAACTGTATTCCCAGTTCTGGCGACGCCCCAAAAATTGCCCTCCTGTTCTGTACCTCCATGTTCTCTACCTACAAGTTCACCTTCTCCCTAGAAAAGACCAATAATGCAGCAGCCCTGGAAATTTAGCTTTGGTTGATGATGGCAACATCCCTACAATCCTCGCCAAGGACCTCCAGAGACATGCATTCTTTTTGGAGCCCTTTATGGACACGCACACTGCTGTCTGTTCCCCTCCCCCCCACTCTTCTTCACGGCATGAGGCGTACCCTTAATGTCTATTGACTGGCTGTGAGAAAGTGGCTCTATATACACTGGACAATAAGGCAGTACAGTGTGTATAGAGTCCACAAACCCCAAAGGTATAACAGAGGTTAAAGTAAAAACTGACCTTATTCTCCAAAGTGGTAGCTTGGTCGAGCAGTAAGGCAGTACCAGAGGACAGTGTAAAGCATTTGTTGTACACACCTAGTCAGCAAAAGGTTTCACACACTCAAGAACTGAACTCCAGGCCAATTGTTGTTATATCCTCAGATATAGTTGTTTTATGTTTAGAACCAACAGTTATAAAAATATTATTTTCAAGTTACGAGTACTGTCATGTAAATACTTTGCAGAGTAGCAATAAGTTTGTACACACAATAATTACAGGATAGCTAATCAGCTACACATTTCTGAAACACACTCTGGCATTGAGCTCAATGGGTTTTCATAGGAAAGTACAGTTGATTATTTTATGGATTACTTTGATAGTTCCATGACTAGATCTTAGATTCAGTCCTGTGGTCTAAGCTGAAACCAGATTAGCAAAAACGTTTTAGTTACAGTGATGGTTTTTCCTGAATATAAAGCTGTTTTAAAAGTTCACACTTAGAAACTTTTCGAGGTGATTCTGACAATGTTATTCAATGGGAGGAAATTTAGGTTACAGGTAAAGTACGATTGTGTTACTTTTGTAACCCAGCACTAGTCTCCTAGGGCCAGCACTGGGGGCTTAACTCAAAACAGGTAGGTAATTGTGTGTTCGAGGCATATGGGCTGCAGATGGTACATTTATGAATAGATCGCCATCTGGTGTTGGGCTTGGATGATTGCACTTGGTTTTCTTCTGGAGAAGTCTTTGTCGTCATAGATGACTCCTCCTCTTGGTGTTAGTGCGCATGGGCATCGGCTCCATCCTTAGATTGTTTTTTTCCGCCATCGGGTTCGGATGAGGATCGAAGCGCTCCGGACCGACTTCGATAAAGAAGGTCATATTCGGTGCGTAACCCTTTCCAATTCGACAGTATTGTTATCGAACGCGACTTCACTTCCATACCGACGCGTTTCGAAGGACGACGATTACGAGAAACTCGAAGTAGTCCAGCCCGGGGTCCATGGAAAGGACTCCATTCAAAAAATGTCCAACGTGTGGTGCTAAGTTCCCACACAAGGACCTACACGAGGTGTGCAACCTCTGCTTGTCCCCTGAACACGAATCCAGGGACTGTGAGGCCTGTGCAGCGTTCTCTTCAAAATCGACGATTAGAAACCGTTGAGCCCGAAGACACAAGGTATCGAGAATGCAGTCACAAGCAATCCCGGAGCTGTTCGAGGACCAGCACCCAGAAGAGGAGGAAGAAGAGGCCGACGAGGCGGGGTCTGAAGTGGACGAGTCCGACGTCCAGGAAATCGACGTCCAACAAACCGTGAGTGACGACGTCCCTTTACCAAAGAACAGACCCCGCACGGTGTCGACCCCGCCCTCGAGCCCGGTCAGACAACCGAAAAAAGTTTCCGACGCCCCGCCTTCGAGCCCGGCAACGAAACCGAAACCGAAACACTCGGTCTCCCATCATGGTGGTTCCGATAAACGGACCACATCGACACCGAAGCTCCAAGTCAAGGAAAGCTCGAAGTCGAAGCAGTCCATGTCGACACCGAAACACGTTTCGACGTCGAAAACACCCTCGACACCGGGGACATCTTCGATACCGAAGACATCGGATCCGAATAAAATCTCGGTGCCGAAAATACAAATGGACAGTCAGAAGAAAAAACACCTTTCGGAACCGAAAACTGCGGTACCGACACAGGAATACAAGACCGATCCTAAACAAAAGACTCTGTTTATTGATCCAAAAACTGGCAAGGTAGTCACAGAACTACCTAAAAAGAGGAAGAATGAACATTCGGACGACAAAACTCATCCGAAGAAGAGAACAATGGGGACAAATACAACTCCTCCCCCTTCTCCAAAACCTAGACACACACCATCTTCTCCTCTTCCTCACAATAGACCAAATATTCCTCCCACACGGCCATCTACACCTACAACAGATGTAGAGAGTGACACAGGGGAGGGGGAACATCCTGGGGATGATGAAGACACAATCCCAGAGGAGGCAGACCCATGGGAAGAGTACAATGTAGGGTCAGATAACGATAACGACCCTGAAATGTATCCTTCAAAACCTTCACCTCCTGATGATAATACTGGTTTTGCGCAACTCATTAATAGAGCAGCAACATATCACAAGGTAGAACTACATGCAGAACCTCAAATAGAGGATTTCTTATTAGAAACACTACCTACTGCACAAAGAACATCAGGAACACTACCAATGCTTAAGGGCCTTCTCAGTCATACATCAGAGATATTCAAAGACCCAGTGAGGGCTAGGGTACTGAACCCAAGAATCGATAAGAAATATAGGGCAGCTCCAAAAGACCCAATATACATTAAAGGGCAAATTCCTCTAGACTCACTAGTGGTCACAAACGCGCGTAAGAGAGCAAACTCTTTATCTACAGGAGAAGCTCCACCTCCTGACAGAGAGTCTAAGCTAATAGATGCCTCTGGCAAGAGAGTAGCATCTCAAGCGGCAAACAGCTGGCGCATAGCTAATACGCAAGCACTACTGGCAAGGTATGACAGAGCGCATTATGATGAATTAGAAAAACTCATCACACATCTCCCTAAAGAACATCAAAAGAGGGCAGATCAACTCATACAAGAAGGGAAGCTAATTACTAACACTTCCATAAAGTGCGCCCTAGACGCAGCAGACACTGCAGCAAGAGCTACAAACACAAGCATCATGTTAAGGAGACATGCATGGCTTAGGGTATCAGGATTCAAACAAGAGGTACAAACATCGTTACTGAACCAACCTTTTGATGGAAAAACACTTTTCGGCACAGGGACAGATGAGGCCTTAGAAAAGATGAAAAAGGATACGGAAACGGCTAAATCAATGGGAGCATTGCAACAGCTGACACAAAGAGGTTCCTTTCGTAGGTCCACCTATAGAGGAGGATCCAAAAGTACAAGCCAGCAACAAACCTCTTTTACACCTACATCACCCAGAGGTAATTCTAGAGGTAGTTACAGAGGTAACAACAACAAGGGTAGAGGTCGCGGAAACAACAACAACCGCAACTCTCCAACCCCAAAGCAGTGACTTCATACAGCTCCCCCCAGACCATATAACACCGGTCGGGGGACGCCTATCACAGTTCCTACCTGTCTGGGAAAACATCACATCAGACAGGTGGGTGAGACAAATTATCCAACATGGTTATTGCCTGGAACTCACATCTACCCCACCAAACATCCCCCCCAAACAGCGTCCAATGAAACAAGATCACCTGACACTGTTAAAGCAGGAAGTACTATCCCTGCTAGGAAAGCATGCCATAGAGAAGGTTCCACAGCACCAACAAGGAACAGGAGTATACTCCCTATACTTCCTAATTCCCAAAAAGGATGGGTCTCTAAGACCGATACTGGACCTAAGACCTCTCAACGCATACATAAATTCGGAACATTTCCACATGGTCACGCTCTAACAGGTACTTCCTTTACTGAAGAAAGGGGACTTTCTTTCTACACTGGATCTAAAAGAGGCTTACTTTCATATCCCGATTCACAAAGCCCACAGGAAATACCTCAGGTTTGTGGTAGAAGGACAACATTATCAGTTCAAAGTCCTTCCTTTTGGTGTCACAACGGCACCAAGGGTGTTCACAAAATGCCTGGCAGTGGTGGCAGCTCACCTAAGAAGACAACAAATACATGTCTTCCCATACTTGGACGACTGGCTAATAAAGGCCAAGTCACAAGAGGAATGTCTTCAAAACACACAAAAGACAATTCAGCTACTACACCAGCTAGGGTTCACGGTGAACTATACAAAGTCACACCTACAACCAAGCAAGGTTCAACAATATCTGGGGGCTACTATAGACACAGAAAAAGCCAAAGTATACCCCAATCCAGTCAGGATACAAACAATGCTTACAATCATTCAAAGATTCCAGCCACAACACTCACTACCAGCAAGAGTGTTCATGCAGCTATTAGGGATGATGTCATCCTGCATACTGCTAATACCATATGCCAAACTACAAATGCGTCCGCTACAAGAATGCTTAGCGACACAGTGGAATCAGGCTCAAGGACAGATTACAGATCTGGTGTTGGTAGACGACCGCACACACCGCTCTCTGAAGTGGTGGAACACAACAAACATTGCCAAGGGGCGGTCGTTCCTAGAACCAATTCCACAGGTGACAATAACAGCGGACGCATCGCTCACAGGATGGGGAGCACATATGGAGAAATACACAGTACAAGGAAGGTGGAGTGTGCAGGAAAAAAGACTGCACATCAATTACCTAGAACTACTAGCGGTGTTTCTAGCATTGAAAGCCTTCCAAATACATGTTACCAACAAAGCAGTCCTGATCAGAACAGACAACATGACAGCAATGTATTATATTCAAAAACAGGGGGGGGACGCACTCTCTCCAACTATCCAGACTAGCACAGGAAATCTGGAGATGGGCCATTCCTCAAAACATCTATCTGTTAGCCGAACACCTACAAGGAGTCCAAAACCAGATAGCAGACATCTTAAGCAGACAGTCGGAACAAATACACGAATGGGAACTGCACCAACAAATACTGCAGCCATTCTTCCAAAGATGGGGACAGCCAGAGATAGACCTCTTTGCCACTCATCAGAACGCAAAATGCCAAAGCTTCGCGTCCAGGTACCCGCACCACCTGTCGCAGGGCAATGCGTTATGGATAAATTGGTCCAACAAATTTGCATACGCTTTTCCCCCTCTCCCACTAATCCCATTAGTGGTCAGAAAACTACAACAACACTCAATGACCATGATACTAGTAGCACCCACGTGGGCAAGACAACCGTGGTTCACCACGCTCCTGCAACTCTCACAAGTGCCACATCAAAAGCTACGAATTCTACCCAGGCACCTTACACAGAACCATGGAGAAATAATGCACCCAGATCCCACACAATTGAACCTAGCGATCTGGCTCCTGAAATCCTAGAATTTGGATACTTAGATCTACCCCCAAATTGCATGGAGATAATTAAACAAGCGAGACGTCCCACCACCAGAGCATGCTATGCAGCTAAGTGGAAGAGGTTTGCTATACACTGTACTAATAACAATATCAACCCTCTGGACGTATCAACAAAGGAGATTATCTGCTACTTATTACACTTACAGCAATGTAATCTAGCGTACACATCTATCAGGGTACACCTAGCAGCTATAGCAGCGTACCTACAAAACAGGCAGCACATATCACTGTTCAGAGTACCAGCGATAAAAGCCTTCATGGTAGGCCTTAAAAGAGTCATTCCACCAAGATTACCACCTTCCCCAGTCTGGAACCTCAACGTAGTACTCACCAGACTAATGGGGCCACCTTTCGAACCTATGCATAGGTGCGAAATACAATTCCTTACATGGAAGGTGGCTTTCCTTATAGCCATTACCTCACTCAGGAGAGTAAGTGAATTACAGGCATTGACAATACAAGAACCATTCCTACAGTTACACCAGAATAAAGTGGTTCTTAGAACAAACCCAAAGTTCTTGCCTAAAGTAATTTCAGCATTTCACATCAACCAGCCAGTGGAACTACCAGTCTTCTTTCCAAAGCCACAGACGGTAGCAGAAAGGGCTCTACATACACTAGATGTCAAAAGAGCCATTTTGTACTACATAGAAAGAACACAAAACTTCAGGAAAACTAAACAACTATTTGTAGCATTTTCCCCAACACATAAGGGCAATCCTATCTCTAAAGCAGGCATCGCTAGATGGATTGTAAGATGTATACAAATATGTTACATTAAAGCAAAGAGAACATTAACTGTTCCTCCTAGAGCTCATTCTACACGAAAACTAGGAGCATCTATGGCATTCTTAGGGAACATTCCCCTAGATGACATATGTAGAGCAGCAACTTGGTCTACACCACATACATTCACAAAGCACTACTGTGTTGATGTACAGGCTGCACAACAAGCCAGAGTGGGCCAAGCTGTATTAAAAACTCTATTTCAAACAGTTGCGACAGACACTGGTGACCACCGCTAGGGAGGTAACTGCTGTACAATCTATTCATAAATGTACCATCTGCAGCCCATATGCCTCGAACGGACTATGCTACTTACCAGTATGCATCTGTTCTTGGCATAGAGGGCTGCAGAGTGGTACATGCCCTCCCTGCCTCCCCGGAAACCTGTGTCTGTCCCAACATTATCTTATTTAGATACACTTACATGGGCATATCTTTATGTATTATACTACACTACTCCATCTAACCCTACTATGGCAAAACAATCTAAGGATGGAGCCGATGCCCATGCGCACTAACACCAAGAGGAGGAGTCCTCTATGACGACAAAGACTTCTCCAGAAGAAAAACAAGTGCAATCATCCGAGCCCAACACCAGATGGCGATCTATTCATAAATGTACCACTCTGCAGCCCTCTATGCCAAGAACAGATGCATACTGGTAAGTAGCATATTCCTTCAGTATTTCGTACGATTTTAAAAGAATATTTGCAGTTTTCAAAAGTAGACCCTTTTTTTTTAAACCTTCATTTAAAGTTTCACAGGATTAGGAATGGCAAAAAAGTGAAATTAACACAGGGACATAATAAAATAAGCATTATAAAAACAATAAAAGCATGATCATGATCAAACAATAAAAGTGCAAAGTAATATCGAATGATGACAATAATCATAATGCAGTAAAGCATATCCATGAAATAGGAATAGAAATGACAAATACCAAAGTGAGTTCTGAAAAGAGAGTGCCATGATGTCTCCACATTGACTGATATCAAAGACATCCTACCTATCGGATATCACTCCATCGACACAATTACGTATAAAAATGGAATGCCAACAGAAAGATAACAGCTCAATAGTGCTGCTGACACCAGAACCGCACTGTCCCAATATAGAGATTGAAGGGGTTTAACCCACCCCGGTCGGGGTGATGCCGGATTGTTTCAGGGCCTCCCGGGCCAGTCGTTGCCGGGAGGTGTAGGCTCGATAGGGTTCCCATATATCAATAGGCCTGGAGGTGGGGGGGGAGTAAAGTGCTGAACTCCTCGCAGTTAGTATTACAAAATGCTAAACTGTTTAACCATGATCGGAGAGTGGGGACCCTTCTACTACCCCAAAGCAGTGCTATTTCCCTTTTGGCCAACATAAAGCAAAGCGCTGCCAATTTACGAGTATTCCTAGGGAATTTCACGACATATCCCAGCAGTGCAATCTCAGGGGTAGGGAGGAGCGGTGTAGAGAGTATATCTCCCAAAGTGGAATGAACTTCCAACCAGCATTGATGTATCTTGGGGCAAGTCCATGTCAAATGTGCGAAATCTGCAAAAGGGGAAAGACATTTCCGGCAGGGTTGAGGCCGGGAGTTGTCTATTCTATGTGCATGAGCTGGGGTGAAATACATCCGCCGGAGAAATTTAAACTGTAGCAACTTGTGCCGGCTATTCAAGGAGACATCTGTCGGAGCCTTACAACAATATGTCCATTGCTCATCCGTGATAGGACCACCCAGGTCTCTCTCCCATTCGGCCCTGAGTTTGGAGTCATCACTAGGTTTAAGTGCAACGCATTGTTTGTATAACATGGAAATCAGGTGTGTGCTGGATGGGCTCTGTATCACCAACGTAAGAGGGGGGGACTTCCTCGGGGGCTAGAGGAAAAGAGGGGAAGCATGCCCTCAATGCTGAGCGAAGCCGGGTGAGGATAAATGTGTCCATAAAGGAGCGGTCAGAGAAACGGGCTTCCTCCGTCACAGAGAATGCGTGACCATCGGGGAAAAGATCTCTGAGGGTGCTGATAGTAAATTTCTGCAAGGTATGTTTTACCAACGTCTCTTCTGTAAATGGGAAGGAGGGAGGTGCTGGGAAGGGGCAACGCCGAGGAGTAAAGCACATCGATTCCTAAACGTTTACGCAGTTTAACCCAGGCCCAGCATGTGGTGGATACGGTTTGAATATCGCGCGAGTCACGAGGGAAGCCAGTGGGGAGAAGTGTGTGAAGCTGTCTAGGGAGAGCTAAATCTGCCTCTGGACGTAAGTATGGTATCCGTGCGTCCGGGTGGAACCACCAATAGGCATAGGCACATTGGGCAAGTAAATAATACAAGTAGAAGTCCGGTACACCCAGCCCGCCCCTGTCAGTCGGCATGGTCAAGATTTTCCAGCTGACATGTGGTGTCCGGTCATCCCAGACCAATCGGAGCAGAAGTGAGCGTAGGTGTTTGAAGAAGGCTTTGGTTAGGGGAACCGGTATGTTATTGAAATAGTACAAAAAACGAGGAAGCACTACCATTTTAATAATCGCAACTCTCCCGGCCATGGAGAGGGGTAGACTAATCCAGCGGGTAATCTGTGTTTCCAATTTGGAGACTGCAGTGCCATAGTTGAGGCGTATCATCGATGCAGTGTCTAGGTGGATATGTATTCCTAAATATTTAACGGAGTCATAGCACCATTCCAGAGGAAACTCAAAAGACCAGGGTGTAGTGCTGGGTGTGAGTGGAAAAATGACAGATTTGTGCCAGTTAATATTCAGTCCAGAGAATGCTCCGAAACATTTAATATCCCGTATTAATGGGGACAGATTACAGTGGGGGTGCCTGACGTATAGTATCATGTCATCTGCGTACATGGACATCAATAAAGGGCCTGTACGAAACTGTAACCCGCGTTGGAGGTGTTTCTCCTGAAACTGCCGGGCCAGTGGATTGAGAGCTAAAATAAACAAAAGAGGGGAAAGGGGGCAATCCTGTCTAGTACCCTGCGACAGAGGGAAGGGATCTGACAATATACCATTGAGTCGCAGCCGTGCGGAGGGCCTGGTATACAAAAGGGCTATAGTCGCAATAAAGCACTCCGGCATGCCCATTCGGCGCATGACAGAAAGGAAGAAGGGCCATTCCAGAGAATCGAATGCTTTCTCTGCATCCAATAAAAGCGCCGCGGCTGGAGTAACAGGGTCAATACGGTGTAAGACCGTAAATAGGGTGCGGAGGTTAAGGGATGTAGGCCTATGTGGGACAAAACCTGATTGCACGGGAGATATGATAAATTCCAACAGAAGAGACAGTCTGATTGCTATCACTTTGGCTAGAATTTTGTAGTCTGTGTTCAGCAGTGACAGCGGCCCATATGAACCACAAAGCATGGGGTCTTTCCCTGGTTTAGGCAATAGAATTATCACTGCTTCACGAAACGTCGGGGGGAGGATGCCCACATCCAAGGCTTCCGCATAGACCTCAACCAGACGAGGCACCAGAAGATCCTTATATATGTTTTATAAAAGTCGGCAGAGAAGCCGTCTAGTCCGGGGGCCGAAGAACCACGCAAGGCGTCAATAGCCTCTATGATGCTGTCTGCGGTAATAGGGACTAAAAGGAACTCTTGCATGTAACACTCTAGATACACAAGGGCTACCTCCGATAGATACTCTTCTTGATCGGTTTGATTCCCGGAGAGGTGCGAGGAGTAAAGGTTCTTGTAGTACATGAGGAAGAGCTCACAGACCGCCGGAGTAGACTGTACCAGAGAGCCGTCTGGACCGGACATGGAAATGATGCAAGTTGGGGCTCTAGGAGGGCGCAATGTGTTTGCTAATAGGCGACCAGGGCGTTCGCCCTCTCCATAACGCCGTGCCATGCAGTGCTTATTTAGAAAGGACAGTTCCCTATCCGTCGCGTCACGGAACTGAACATAAAGTGCTAAACCAGTGGCGGATAGGGCGTCTGAGGGGCCTACACGTAGTTCGCGGTCAGTGGCGGCAATTTCTTCTTCTATCTTGTCTAAGGTGGAGCGCAGGTTACGGAGGATTCCTGCGTGTTTTGAAATGCACACCCCTCTAATATATGCCTTAAAACCCTCCCACAGGACCGCCCATGTTTCAACTGAGCCAGTGATCAAATCAAAGTAATCTTCGATGGCTTGTCGCACCTCCTCGATGAAAACGGGGTCCAGTAACGCCCGTCCAGGGAAACGCCAACACCTCTCGTATCCCCCCTCCCTTGGGACAAACAGTTGGAGAACAACCGGGCAGTGATCGGAGAGAGTGCGGACTGATCCCAGCCAGCTAGCAATCACTGGAGAGACTAGCCAGTAATCCAGTCTGGTCCATGTGTTGTGGAACCCAGAGTAGTGAGTGAAAACAGGGTTGATAGAGTGTAAATGTGCCAACATCTACAAGGGAATAATGTGTGCAGATCTCCCGAAGGGCCCTGCGGGAATGGGGTTTGGAATCAGGGGTGGAAGCGGTATTGTCTCGGTCATGATCCATGAGAAGGTTAAAATCCCCGCCAATAATCAAGAGCCCAGCGTCAATAGCAAGGAGGTGGGTGGAAAGGGATTGATAAAAAGAGGGAGTGTCGGTATTCGGGCCGTAGACAAAGACCAATGATATCCTATGGCCCAGTAGCTGACCAGTGACAATTAAAAAACGACCTTCAGGGTCGCATTTTGTGGCAAAGTGTGTGAACTGGATGCGCTTATGTACTAGGATAGCCACCCCTCTTGAATACGAGCTATAGCTGGAGAAATACCTATGCAACCCCCACCCCGACGCCAGGCCACTCGCCGTGGCGCCTGCCAAATGAGTTTCCTGAATAACAAGCATTTACAATGCAATGGTTTCGCCTTTTGAAAAGTTTGAGCTATTGGCATTGTAAATGACAACATTTATATTTATGTGTTGGTTTTGAAAACAGATAAATAAATGGCATTGTCATTTACAATGCCAATATTTGCTCGCTTCCCACAAAGTGGGAAGCGAGCAAACTAGCAAACCACGAGTACGGGGAAGGTTGCGGAAAACTTCTGGCCTGGAAATTAAAGTCAGACCTAGCCAGGAACAAGGTAGTAAGTATACTACAAGACAATCAGCCACCCCCTTCATTCGAAGATACAGTAATCAGGCAGGAATTCACAAACTTTTTTGCCAAGTTATACTCGGAAGATGTAAACCCATCAGAAGAACAAATAGAAGGCTACTTGAACACTCTACCCATCCTTGCCCTAACAAGGGAGGAGAAAAATGCCCTAAATGAAGAATTCTCTAAAGAGGAAGTAGAAGAAACAATAAAGGATTTGAAAAAAGGAAAGGCTGCGGGACCAGATGCTCTCCCAAACGAACTATATATGGCGCTTAGAGAAAGGCTGTCGCCTCAAATCACAGAACTACTCAATCTGGTGTGTAAACACCACAAAAAGATCCCAGATTCTTGGAACGATGCCATCATAACTATAAACCTAAAACCTGGAAAAAAAACACTATGTGAATCGTACCGACCAATATCATTGCTTAACTGTGATTATAAGATCTGCACAAAAATCATAGCAAAAAGACTAGGGAAAATGATGACCCAGTTGGTTCATATTGACCAGAAAGGCTTTATCAGAGGAAGACAACTTCAAGACCTGACTCACGAATTATTTGGGGCAATAGACGTCGCTACTTCCGAAAAAAACCCTCTTACAATACTTACTTTTGATGCCGCAAAGGCATTTGACCGGGTGAACTGGGCTTTTCTGAATGAGGTAATGAGAAGGAATAATTTGGGAGACTCCTTTTTGCATATAGTAAAAGAGATCTATAGATCCCCGAGATCAAGAATTTTGGTGAATGGGTGCCTAACCGACAACATACGAATTGAAAGAGGTACTAGGCAAGGTTGCCCACTCTCACCCCTACTTTTTAACCTGTACATTGAGCCTTTGGCAAATTTGTTAAGGGGAAACGAAAAAATACTCCCTTTTAAACATCAGGATTGGTCTAAAAAAGTGGCCTTGTATGCCGACGACTTAATGATCTTTACCAATGACTATCAGTCCTCCATACCCGAAATTAAAATCACTTTAAAGAACTTTGGGAAAGTCTCAGGTTACCTGGTTAACCACACCGAAACTGAAATCATGACATGGAATTCAAATCTTTCCAGTCCAGGTATTAAGAAGGAAATCAAATATTTAGGAATCACAATAGTCCACGATCTGGAAAAAATACCGCAAATAAATCTAAAAAGAGTGGCAGACGAAACAAGAAAACTTTTAAAGACCTGGACCAGCCTCCCGTTAAGCTTCATAGGAAGAACAAACATTATAAAAATGTCTATTTTACCCAAATATACCTACCTTTTCAATACAATTCCCCTAGAATTTAAAAAGAACTCACTGAAAAAGCTACAAGGAGAAATTGCAAGCTTTATTTGGGCATCTAAGGGAACCAGAATATCGTGGAAAAAAATCAGAAGAAAAAAAGAACACGGAGGGATAGCTAGTCCCGACCTGTGGGAATACTACAGAGCCTTTTCATTTAAAAACATGAGACCACTGTTGAGAGTTCATCAATATTACCCTGAATATCTTCAAGCAATGACCATGAAAACCGACCACTTCTTATATAAATTCGGCCACCCGAAATTCTTCAAACAAATTAAATTGAAGGTCCTGAAGGACGCGGCCAGAATATGGGCCCAGGTCAGAGGGACCCTAAATATTCCATACTATAGCTCCCTGGCTCCTATATGGGACTCCCCAGGAACCGCAGACTGCTTAAAAGATAGTTTGGCAAACCTGTTAAAAATATCCAACATCGAGCATTGGGGCCAGCTACTAAATGGATCATCACTGATCTCATGGGAGGATCTGCAAACCACTACTAACTTTACCATCTCCAAATTTAAATACTATCAGCTTTCCAGTTGGACACACACTCTCATACATCAGGAAAAGGATACTGAAGAGCTGGAGAAAGAAATGCAGAAAGTTCTACCCATAAAGAAAGAGATAGCCAGATGGTATTGGGCCCTAATAACATCAGAAGAGGAAGATGACAAGATCGCAGAACTAATCTGGGGGAAGAACCTACATATTCCAGATCTTGAAGGGGTGTGGCTTAAATCAATCGAGAAATGCTGGGCTACACTAAAATCAGCAGCTTTAAAAAGGAATCACATCTTCACGATCCATAGAGCCTACTGGACCCCTAAAAAACTGTCCAAATTCAAGGGCGCCCAAATCAGGAAATGCCCGAAATGTGGTGAGGAGAAGGCAGATGACATCCACATCTTTAAAGAGTGCCCATTTCTTGAAGAGTTCTGGTCTGAAGTGGGTAAGATCTTAACTTCAATCCTCCAACAGCAACTAACTGTAAGTACCACTCTTGTACTTTTTGGGATTGACAGTAATATAGGAGCGGGTAAGCTAACAAAAGAGCAAGAAAACTTGGTTTTTGTTCTGATCCTCCTCGCAAGAAGGGAGATTTGTATTAAGTGGGTTGGCTCAGTACCTCCAACGGTCGGGGAATGGATGAACTCAGTCTTAAAAACAAACAAACTAGATAGAAGGGAAAAGCTCACTAAAAGAAATAACTTTTGGGAAATATGGGAAAATCACTTTAACCCTAACTAATGGTCGAGACGGAATGACGATCCTATGATTAAGCGATGGTAACATCTGTTGATGGGTATAATACCCATCGAGTAGTCATTGGTGGCTAGCTCTCCCCGATTAACGAAAAAACAGAAAAGTTATTTATGTGTTGGTTCCAAGGGGGATTCCTCTGCAATATCGATCGGATTGGAAACTCCCCGTGCACACTCGTATTTTGGGGCAGTGCTGGTACACACATTGAGAGGCTGAACCCTGGTATTCCCAAAAAACCCCATAAAAATCGCAATATGAGGATTAAAAATTAAAAATAAAAAATAAAATACAATGCCAATATTTTCAACCATCAGCCCCAGATTTCACCAACGTTGGTGTAAACACACAGCAAGTGTTTCATTTAAGCCTGCCACGCATGTTCAAGCGACAAATTCCATGTAATCACCAAGGCGCACTTTTTGGCGCTGTCTAGCGCTTAGCAGGTATATTGTTCTGCATCAAGACGCCCCCTCAGGCAGGATTGCCGGCTAGAAATAGCTCCCCGTGCAAGAGAGTGTGAGCTGTCACCCAGGTGACGGATCGCTTTGGTATATTGGAAATGTCAGCTGCTTAGACGTGGCCTGCTTGTAGCAACAGTTACTCCATTGGCAGCCACGCGCGCAGATCATGGGGGCCCTCTCGCAGCGCAAAGCATCATGGGAAGGCTTGTAATAGCTTCCTTAATAGTCTGGCGCACAGACCAGAGTCCAACTAGTGTACTTGAGGCTATGAATAATGACGCCCTGCTCAGCTATCTGTCACTGCGTGGAGTTGTAATGCACATTACCACTTCAACAAGTTGGAGTAAGTCTGGGGAGGCGGCCGGCTGCAGACAGCCAGGTGACGTGTATGCTGCAAAACTCAATATGTCCAGCAGGCTTTCCATGCCTCTCTGCCTTTAGGGGGCATGCATATATGGGGTCGGATTAAGAGCATTGTTCAGTGACCGAGCGGTCAGTGCAAAAACAACATTTGCACTGGCTGCACTAGCCTGTCACTACAAATTCTGGTGCAAAACTGCCTGGTCACCAGTGCAAAACTGCTCTGTCAGGGGTGAATTGTTTGGTCCGGTTGCCCCGAGAACTAATTCCACTCTAGGAATCATGCTTTCAGGTTCGGATCGCAGTAAAAACAGTGCCGGGTGCTAACACTACAAAGAGTTAATCACGGCATTGTTGCTTTCTGTGGTCGAGGCTTTTAGAGTCAGGCTCCCTTCAGAAATGATTCTAGGGCTGCACGAGTGCAGTCCACCAAGAGCACCTGCCGGGGAGAGGAGCAGCAAAAGCTGCATCCGCTGGAAGGCGCAGCTCAACATGGCGAGAACGGAGTCCAGAGAAGAGAGAGCCGCCAGAGAAGCAGAGCCCACGGAGGAGTAGGCACAGTGCAGCAGCGGTCCGTGGACACCCGCAGCAGGCAGCGAGAGATCAGCGCTGCGGACAAACCAAGCCTGACCAGAATGCAGTCGGAGACACCACGAAACACGCAAAGACGAACTGGACTTCCTCCGGCGGCGGTCGGCCTGAAGGAATGACCCCAACAAAAATAAATAAATAAATAAACCACTGCCCACCGCCGCATGACGTAGGAAAAGGGGTGGGATGAGTAAAAATCGCGGGAACGCCCACGAATCTGCTCCGGCCATGACGGACAGATGTCTGTTCCAATGGCTAGCCTCCATTTATGGAGCTAGCCAATGGAACAGAGGGCGGATTCCCAAGCCACATACTGTAAACATTAGATTTCGCCTGCGCCGAAAAGCTGCGCCGTGCGCAGCTTTCGACAAGGCGAAACCTAAAAAGGATGTCTACCTTATGACGTGCCACATAGTTCAGGATCTGTCTCCGTTTTCTATTATCATTCAGGCCCCGTACATTCCAAGTTAACAATGACAGTCCGGAGGGGCCAGGCACATTTCCTAGCACAACCATATCAACAATATCATAGAAATGGAGTCAATACATCGGCAAGTCATAGCACTCAAAAACATCCTCATACTTTGCAAACTGCAATAATCAACAAAAATAAAAATAAAAACCACAAAAAAAAACTCCCTCCCCCCACCCACCCTCTCCCTACCCAGAAAGAGGAATACCCAAGTACCGTTCCCACAAAAACAAACCATGGAGGTATTCACCATGGGGCATGGCAACGCCACGCCAGTCTGGCAACCAGCATTCAAATAGCTAAAACAGTAGAATGGTAAATATGCATTCGAACGAGCGAAAACCACCAGTCATATTGGAAACCAATGAATAGAACAAAACAGTTATTCAGCCACTCCCGGATTGGGAAAAGAGGTCCACGCTGGATTGTGAGGACTGCTGTGGAGGAGAGTGTGGACGTGTGCCGCCGGGCGAACCATTTTTGTTGTGCTTGAAGTTGCGGAAGAATTCCTGTATGGATTATGGGGTGCCAAAAATTCTTGGTTTGCCATCAATGTCCACCCTGAGTCGGGCCGGGTAGAGCATACCATAACGAAGTCCCAGATTCCTCAGCATGGCCTTGACGCTCTGATATTTCCGCCTAGCTTCCTGCACCATGATCGTGAAGTCCGGGAAGAAGGACAGGCTATTGCCCTGCCATTGGATGTCGCCCTTCTCACGGGCCGCTCGGAGGACCGTGTCCCGGTCGCGAAAGTTCATAAGCCTTGCAATAATCGGTCTAGGGGGTAGACCCGGCCTGGAGCGAGGGCCCAGGGACCGATGCGCTCGTTCAACCACGAATCCCTGGGTAAAGGCCTCTCTACCAAAAAGTTCCGACAAGAGCTGTTCCACAAATATGTCCAGTCGACCCGTGGGCGTCGTCTCCGGGAAGCCAAGAAGGCGTATGTTGTTGCGGCGTCCTCTTGCCTCCAAATCTTCGTTCTTCACAGCCACGTCTTTAAGGATCTTCTCGACTCTCTCCAGCTGTTTCAGGGAAGAAGATGCGCCATCTTCGAGGTCAGAAACCCTGGACTCCACCACATCCAGCCTGCGGTTGTGTCCTTGGATTTTAGCGTTCATGTTGGACAATTTTTTATCTAGGTCATCGAAGCGGGCGTCCACGGCTTTGAAGCCAGATCTCATTTCGGCTATTATGGCGGCAGCCAGTGAGTTCGAGTGGGACTCCTCCGCAGGGGGAGCCGCCGCAGCGGCTGGGTCCGCAGCAGGGTCCGCCGAGGTATCCGGAGGCTTTTCAAATTGGAGTTTAGGCTGTCTCGGGTCTTTTTTAACTATTGCGGAAAGTGAGCTGGTGCCCAGGGAGGGCGACGCGGTCCGTGGCGTGCAGGAGTAAAGATGATCCGGACAACTGGGGTTGTGGCTTGCCCACTGGTCAAAGGGAGGATGTAGAAGGGCAGTCCCGGGCACGGTCGCGTGTAACAACCTCGACCTCAGGGTGCCCAGGTCCAGACGGGGCGCCACCAGGTCAGGGGGCCTATGAGGGCCGCACAGCGCCGAGCAGAGTTACTGCGCCAGTGAGGGTCACCAAAGAGATGGTTGGCGTGGGTCCGCTGCGGCCGGCCGTGGTCAAGAGACAACCAGGGGCTGATGCGTTGCAAAAGAGAAGCCCACAGGGGGCCCCCTCCAGGTGCAGCCGGTATGTGAGGCAGGAGGTCGCCGATTGCACCGCCGGGCGAGCCAGACGCGTAAGCTCTGCCAAGAGAGGGCCCGGGACAGGATGAGGGCGGGAAACGGGGCCAAATCGTCCCCACCGGTCCAAGAGCGCCCCCCGGCGTCAAGAAGGGGGGGGAAGCACAATCGCCCTAGCCCCACCGGCCTTACGCCACCACCCGACACCCCGCCCCCCCACCTGCACTCCGGGCCGGCCCCCAAACCTACTGTGGGCCCCGGCGCCGACCGAACGATGCAGGCCCGTAGGCCGGCACCACCGCAATGGTCGCGTGGGCCCAGCAGGGGAGGCAACAGGGAAAGAGGGCTCAGGGACAGTCCCCAGAGCAGCGGCGGGCAGGATGAGGCTTGCGGGCGGGCAGGGCAACAGGCGAAGGCTTGCCCCGGCTCCGACGGCTCCAGTGCGTTGTCGGCAGCACCTCGATGTAGGCCCGATGTCTTCAGGCTCGATCGCCGTCCCTAGGAGTGCCGCAGCCGCCCCAAACAGACATCCTCCGGCAGCAGAGTTCTGCGCGCAGACGGGGGAGGAGATATCGTGTGGTTCCGCTCGCTCTACGCCATGAAAGGGCTGCTGGAAATGCCCGACTGGCGGAGCTCTATGCAGATGCGGCCATCCTGGTCGCCTCCGTAGCCACTCCCCCTCAAAAGTAGACACTTAGAAGAAATTTCATAGAAAAGCAGACAATGGGTTCCTATGGAGAAAATACAGGTTACTAGTAAACCCGCTAGGGATTACTTCTGCGGTTCAGTACTGGGCTGAAAGGTACAGCACTGGCTTCTCTCATTATCACAGATGAGTATTTTCGAATTCGGACTTTGGCTGATTTTATAGGAATATTTTCAGTTTTCAAAAGTTCACACTAAAATGTTTTCGAGTCAAAATGGGTCAATGTTATCCAATGGCAGGTAAGTGAATTACCGGTTTCCAGGTGAGTACTTAGTTGGTGAAGTTAGGGTTCTGGGCGTAAACTCAGGGGTCCCCCAGGGTCAGGTGAGTACAGTTAGTTCAGTCCCAGCGGCACAGGGGCGGCCGGGTGCAGAGGTAGGTGGGCCCAATGTTATCCAATGACGGAAAGGGGGCCTTCGGTTGGTGGCTGTTGGCTAGCAGGCCACGCGGCTCTGGGAGCTGGGCTCCTGGTCACTTGCTCAGGGCAAGGGGGGGGGAGTAAGATAGGACAAAGAGGTCACAGCCAGCGGCACTCGGGCGGCTGGGTGCAGGGTGCTTTTGAGCCGTCGGGCTCTCAATGTTATCCAATGAGGATCTTGGAAAAGGAACAAAGGCTGCAGGATGGGGGACGGTGACTCTCCAGGGGCGACCAGCACTTCGAGAGGCAAGTTGGGATCTTGGAGCACAGGTAGGTACCCCAAAGGGAGGCACAGGGGGCCGCGGGGCGCCGGGTGCAGGGGTGTCTTTGGGGGTCGGAAAAGCTTACCCTCGGCTGGTCGCGGTTGGGGTGGCCCCTGGTTCTGAGTCTGCAGGCGTCGGCTGGTTCCTCGAGGCTGGTCTTTGGTCACTGGACTTTGGGTCCCAGTCGCTGGGGGGACGTCCCCGTGGTCTTGGTTCGGGTTGGCCCGGGCTCTGCGGGTGCAGAGTGGGCTGGTCCGGAGCTTCCTGGTGAGCACCAGGTGGGTTGTTGCAGCAGAGCCTCTGCTGGTGGGAGTCCCAATCTTCGAGAGGGTCAAGGCAGGCAGGTCCTCTGGGTTTCCCAAGGTTGCTGACCGAGGAGGTCGCCGGAATTAGGCAGGAGCAGGTTCCAGGATCAGCAGGCCGGTAGGGCTGGGGCCAAGTCAGTTGTTGTTGTCCTGTTAGCAGCTGCGCGGCGGGTCTTCTTCTTCTTGATCTTCTTTCTTCTTTTGCTATCTGGATCTGAGGAAGGAAGGTTCAGGGAGCCCCTGAATACTACATTTAGGGGCGTTACAGTTAGGGCAGGACCAATGGGTCCCTGTCCTGGGGTGAGGACACCCCCTAGCCTGATCCTCTCCTGTGGGAGGGGGGCAGGAGCCAAGCTGGGATTGGGCAGGGCTCCCCATCTACAAGATGGCCGGAGCCCGGGGTCGTGCTTCACCTCGCCTCCTCCACCTTTGAAGCTTCCCCTTGTCCATCCTGGGGGAGGAGACATAGCACCTCGCCCAGGATGTGCATTGTTGCAGGCCCAGGAGAGCGGGGGCTCTCCACCCAGGGGTCCAGCAACATGTGTGCTGCGTGGCAGCCTCTGCAGTCACTCAGCCCAGACGTGGATTGTAGGTTCGGGTTTTAGAGGGCATCTCTAAGATGCCCTCTCGTGCATTTTACATTAAATCCCACACTGGCATCAGTGCGGGTTTAATGTGCTAAGTTATGGTGTTGTGGAGTTCGTAATGACATCCTCCCAGCACCATATACTCCTAAATAGCAACACTGCACTTACAGTGCCCAGGAATGGCCCTGGGTACTGTAGGGGCACAGGGCTCCTGCACCTGTGCCCTCACCTCTGGCATAGGGCACCCAGCTAGAGGGGTGACTGAAATATGCCAGGGCAGTGGGTTCAGTGGGCATGGCACACAGGGATGGTGTGCCATGTCGTCTCTAATTTTAGTTCTGTACTTAGGCACTCAGCCTGCAAAAGCAGTGTGTGGGTGCCAGGGTACAGGGCCCCTGAGGGTGTCACAATAAGTGCTGCAGCCCTCAGGGGTCTTCTCTGGTAACCATGCCCTGGGTACCTAGGGTACCATTTACTAGGGGCTGACAGGTGGCCAGAGATGCCAATAGGATATTTTGTTTCAGCATAGCTTTTCTTTTTAGGGAAGGAACACAGGCCCTGGGTACCTGATTGGCAGGGACCCAGGGCACACTCAGTCAAAGCACATCAGCAGTTCAGAAAAAAGTGGGGGCATACCAAGGCAAGAAAGATGGCACCTTCTCACACTGGCCAACACAATGTTCTTATTGAACACACCACAGCCTTGTAAAATTAGCCCTTTCACACTTCATAGATTAAAAGAATATCAAATTGCCGAAGTACTATGTCATTGACACACACACATTTTATTGCTCTTCTCAGATCCCCATTACCAAACCAAATCAGAGAACGAAGCCTATGATCTTATACTCGCTCTTAAAGCAAAGGCTTCCCAGCTAAACTAGCTTTTCCCCTGCGACTACTAATCAATCCTTCCACAAAGCAGATATCCATTTTCCTTGCAGCGCTCAAACTTCTTGTCTGATAATGAGCAGCAATAAAGAAGTAAGGTGGATGCCTGTTCTGTGATTTTAAAGAGGTTGCATGTTCTTAAGGTTCAGAAAATTTCTAATGTGTTTGCTGTTACATGGGCACATTAAAAGAGGATGGTATAATATTTGCCTCCATGCCTTGCCATAAAATTTAAGACCACTTGAAAAAAACAGGCAGATGCATTGTTGAGAAACTTCACATATGATTTCTTTCTTGTAGTTAATTGCACGTAGTGCGGAAAGGACTTTGTCTGAAGAGAAGAGGGAGTCTGCCAACCTGCGACAAAAGTAGGTACATAGTTCTTTTCAAAACATCCTTGCTCATTGTAATGGCTTTTGGATATTGACCATGGGTGTTTTATCAGCTTCATAGACCTCGCTTTTGGCTAAAAGCGAAGTGTTTGTGAATCGCCTTAAGGGTAGCTTAATCATGGTAATGTAGGTGTGTGAAAATGTATTTTGAAGAGAAATATGCCCTACTCACTCAAGGGACTTAACAATGCACCGGGGGAAATATAATTATAGAAAGGACAACATTGGTGTCTCTGGAATTTCATGCGCTCCAAAGCATTTGCCAAAGTGCCCCAGATTCTGTTTACCTAATTTAAGATGTCCTTTATCTTCCTATTTATGGAGAAGAACCCTAGTGAATGAGCTGTGCCAACTCTGAATAGCTAAGGATTATCATATGATGTTTACAGAAGTTGGCCTATAAACAGTCAAGCACCAAACTGGACATACTTTTAGATGCCATAATGGCCACTTGCAAGTAACCATTTAAAATCATGTGGTGGGAGAGGGGTATTGGTAATCTCAAGGAGTCATATGCACATAGTGTCCCTATGGATTCCTAAAAAGATATTTTCTTTTAAAAGTATAGTTTGTGTCCTTATTGATTCTAACACAAATGTTCACTAGCAAAGGCAAATTATCTCTTATGCTAGTTATTCTAAAAGTACAGACTGATATAGTGGAGCTCCTCCTTTGGGGTGAGCAGTCCATTGTTTGGTGAAGGATAAGACCTTGGCTTTTTTTTATTTTAGGAAGTTGAACACTACGAGAAAGGAAGCAACTGCAAGATATAGCTCAAAGACAGAAAACCTTCTGCAAGATTCAGCTTGATAGTGATTGGGTTATCCTGAAACCTTTCTGGTGGTATAGGAAGCTCGGTCTCTGTTAAAGGAAGCCGCAGGCTCTGGCTAGGGAGCCAGGCTGGCTGAACCAACAAGTGGGCTCAGGCCTTGCGATGCTCGGGTATGAGGGGACACCTTTGGCCCAGTGGCACCGGGTGCAGAGTTGACTTTGGCCGTCGGATTTCTCTTACCGGAGCAGTCCCAGTCGAGGGGGCTGCAGGCAGAGGCTGCAAGTGTAGTCGGGGAGTCCGGGAGGGGTGAAACCATAATTGACTAGAAGGCTGGGGGGGTCTTGTTGACACTGGAGCCCCAATTCAACTCGGACATGGGGCGACGGGTACAATGTGTGCGTCAGGTGTCTAGATTTGATTGTTCTGTATGCCTCAAAGTCTTTTCATTTGGAGTTTCTTAAGAACAGTTCCGCTGTCACAGGTGGTCTTGAGTCTTTTTCGGAAGCTGGCAGTCCTACCAGCTGCAGAATGAGTCCGCTTTGGCGGTGTTTTTGATTAGTTCTGCAGACAAGCCGGCGGGGCTGGGGAAAAGTCAGGTGCTCTCTTCAGTCGTCTTCTGCTTTTGTGCCTCTTCGGTGTGCTCTCTCTTCTTAGGTCATCAAGATCTACTAATCTGGTGCCAGGGACTCAATGAAATGAAATTAGGGGTGTTAGGGGAGTGTAGGGTACCAGCCAATGCGCTACTGACCCTTCAGTCGTCTTCTGCTTTTGTGGCTCTTTGGTGTGTTCTCTCTTCTTAGGTCATCAAGATCTTCTTCTCTGGTGCCAGGGACTCTACTAAATATTGACGTTAGAGGCATTAGGGGAGTGTTGGGTAGTAGCCAATGTGCTACTGTCCCTTGAGGTCACTATGCACCCTTTATGACCACTTCTTGTTGGAAATGGGCATAATCCTGTCCAGGAGTACCCAAGTATGCCTTCTCAAAGATGGCTGCCTCTGAAATTCCATGTCCACCGCGCATTTAGCCCATCTTAGGGGTGGTACTAGCTTGGGGGTGCCACGCCTACCCGAAAAGCTCATTTTCTGCCTGTCCAGGTGCCAAGTGGGTTCTCCTGTGAGGGTTGGCAGATTCGCATTCCAAATGCAGCAGCTCTTTTGAAGCTCGCCAGCCCAAGGAGGATAATTAGCAGGTTGTCCTGTGGGAAGTGATGTTAAACCCTCTTCCCAGGAATGCTTTTGTTTCTGACCTCCTGAGAGCATAATGCTCTCACCTTAGGAGATCAAAAACGTGTCTCAGGTGGCAGGCTGGCAGAATCCAGTTAGCAATCCCACCAGAGGCTAGTAGGTTTTCAGGGGGCACCTCTACTGTGTCCTCTGAGGGCAAGTTTTGAAAAATCAAAAATCAAACACTGGCATCAGTGTGGGTTTATCAAGATGAGATGTTTGGTGTCAAACATCCCCATTTTCAGGAAAACCATCATGTTGCCTAACAAAAATGAGTGTGTGTCCTCATGTAACGTAACTTGTGCTAAGTAAAGTGCTCTGATACCCGATTCTGATTCGGGTCAAGTTTGCGCTATATAAAACTCTGCAAAAAAAAAAAAATGTGGCCAGGGAACTAATTTTCAATGTTGTCCCGTATATGGCTAAAAGTTACTTCACTTGACTGGCAGCAAATGGGCTGACCAGCATAGGGGTATATCTGCTCATGCAGATATGTCCTCACATTTAATATTAACCCTTAGGGCTGTCAGGCCTGCTGTTGGGGTGACTTACAAATATCATATGCAGTGATAGGGGACATGGCACTCAGGGATGTGTGACATTTGTCTGCACCAAGACACGCAGCCTGCAATGACAGTCCTGCATGTGCTTGGTGAGGGATCCCTTGGGGTGGCACAATTCGTGCTGCAGCCCTTAGGGACCCTGTTCCTCAGGCCCTAGGTACCAGGGTACCATTTACTAAGGATTTACAGAGGGTGCTAACGGTTTTTCCAGTTGGGGTACAACTGTACATTTTTAGGGAAAGAACACTGGTACTGGGGACCTGGTTAGCAGGAACCCGGTACACTTCAGTCAAAGTTGCATCAAATACCAGGCAAAAAGTGGGGAGGTACTGCAGCAAGAGCCCAGCTCCCTACACCTTTCATTTGGTTTCTTCTCAAATGCTTAGCGTTCTCTTTTCCTGCTTCATTTGTAAGCCAAAGAGAAACTTGTGAAGTACTGGTGGAGGAGGAGTGGATGGAAGTAAAAAGTGCTCCACATCTTTCAGAAAGCTCTTTAAATCTCAGAAACCTGAATGAGACTAGATGAAGGCCCATTCAAACCTCTGCCTTACACTCAGTCGTTCCCCTGCAGTACTATCTCTGTTCTGCATCTTGTACTGCATGCATGATCCTAGCTAAGCAATTTATGAACATTCTAGTGGTATAGAAAACCAATTGTTTAGTTGATATTCATTTGACTTTCCCCAACTTCTACTGCTTTTGCTCATTGCAAACTGGGAATGTAACCTCATACTGTAAAATACTGTTACGTGCCTGTTGTACTGGTACTGCAACTTGGTGTATTTCATAGACTCTGACAGCTGTTAAAACTGCCCATGGGTGGAAAGACAATTAGATGTTCCCAAAATACAACAGCTGTGCAATGGATCTGACGGTGGTGTCTAGTCCAAAAATACTCCTTTTATTATCTGACATAT
Source organism: Lissotriton helveticus (assembly GCF_964261635.1). Taxonomy (NCBI): domain Eukaryota; kingdom Metazoa; phylum Chordata; class Amphibia; order Caudata; family Salamandridae; genus Lissotriton; species Lissotriton helveticus. The sequence goes on from NC_136067.1 coordinate 1,888,845,868, forward strand.
GTTTCAGATTCTAGATCCTCCCTCTCACGATGCTCACAAATTGTTTTTCAACTTTTAAGAATAGAATTACAGGTTGCTCCATATCTAGCTACAGAGCAGCACACTATTCAAACATTCAGTACTATGAAAGGTAATTATGCAAATACATGAGTAACTAATACTTTATTGCGTATTCCATTGTTGGTGTTATTAGCTGTTACTTATTTGCAGAACAGAAGCTCTCAAATAAAAACAGTCATAATGTGTATTCTTTTTCTTTTGAAAGATTGATTGAAGTAAACCAAAAAATTGCTATGCTTCAGAGACCGTCACTAGTAAAGCCAACACCTGGGAGACCTGAATATCAAATGCCTGGACAGAGAGGTAGGAATTGTATATGTTTTTCTATATTTGTTGCCATAGGTGTCTGGATACAGCATGCTTTCATTCCTTTTTGAAGCATTTTATTCTCCAGTGCTTCAACCATGTCAGTTTTTTGCTAAGACCATGGCTGCCTCTCCTGTCTAGTATTGGACTGGCCACCATCCTTATATTCTCATTTGACACAGGCCTGTCTTTTGAACCCCAAAACATGCTTTCACTCAAACCATATACTAGAATGTGTTACTACTCCGTTAATTCATGCCTCTTTTTTTGTCCCAGATGGCAAGGCCCTGTCCTTGCAGAGGTCTGATCCCCTCTCTGAGATCACTTCTAACCTATGAAACTCTCTCCTTATCATTCTGAGAAGACCACTCTCTCCCAAAACCTTTGAAGATACAGCATTTTCCAGAAGCAAATAGCCTATCTTCGTTTATAGGGTGTCATAGCACTGCAATATTAGCGTGCACCTATCCTTAAAACCCACAACCTTATCATAATGTTCAATGTTCCTCATCTGCCATGAAACTTTGTCTAATATTTACGTGTTTTCCATGTTTTGTTCCAAAAAAGCACTCATTTTCTGTAATCCACAAAATTTCAAACACCCAGCATTGCCCCACTTGTGCCTATAAAAACACTGTGCCACTTGTGTGGTTGGGCCTCCTATTATTGTTTGACTCACTCGCATCGTCTGCGGGTAGACATCTTTAGCATCTAAGTTGGAAGGGATAACCATTAAACTTTAGGGTAACCAAAATGGTTTTCATTACCTGCTCTTGCCAATGAGATCCAGGTCTCTGTTGAAGTTAATTACTTGCTGTTCCTGAATTTGTTTTGATAAGTGATTTATTGTAATTAACCCGTTCGCTGGGGGTGTCAGCCAACGGCTGTCGCGAGCACTACCTCCATAGTGCTGTGCACATCCGTTGGCCAATGTGGCCCCGCCTGCTTAATAGAACGCTCCGCACTGGCGCGGAACGTTCGAAGCAGCAAACGGGTTAACGTCGTGAATTTGTAAACTTTTTTTTCTAATGGATAAAAACTAAGTGTTTTATATTTTACTAAGGTCCCCGGAGCAGAGATGGCTCTTTTGGGCCCTCTCCTGTGAGTGGGGGTGCACCTTCACCACCTCTCATGATGGAAGTTTCAGGACGTCCCTCTTCTACGAACCTTAACCGAGGAAGGGAAGCTCCAAGAGGTGAGTTGAACAAGTATGCTTTTTTATGGTTGATGTCCGCAAAGGAACTGTAGATGTAGGTTATATATGCAGCAAAGTTCTCAGAATCTAGCAAGGAATTCTTAGACCATGCTCACAATCTAGCAAGGAATTCTTAAACCGTGCTCACATGATGCAATTGTTGCGTTTCTTGTTACTATATCCAAGTTTTTAATATTTTTATACTGAAAACTTCAACGTCCCGCAATCCTGTCTTGCATTGTATTCAAAACACTGCAGCAAAACGTCATAAATTATGTATAAATGCAGCTACTTTACTAGAGTGGTTCCTTCTGTTGATCAGTATAGATTTTCTTTCCTATCTGTCAAACTAAAATATTATGCCATTACTACTAAAAGCTTTTCTTTGTCTACTTATGCTCGAATATTACAGACCCCTAATAAAGATGTCTATCCTCCCAGACATCATTAATGTGGCTGAAATTTAGAACTCCTCTCTCTCCACAGGCTGTGTCCCTGCATCCCTCCAACTTGGCCAAATTACGCCCATTCCCAAAAACTCCACTGCGGACCCCAATGATCCAAACAACCTTCGTCCCATCTCTAACCTTCCTTTCCTCTCCAAAGCCCTCGAAAAATGTGTCTTAATGCAACTAGAGAAACACATTATCTCATTCAACTTCCTTGATGTCTTCCAGTCCGGCTTCAGAAAGGGTTGCAGCACTGAAACTGCTATGCTAAATGTCATGGATGATATTCACCGTTCCCTTGACAAAGGTGAATCCTCTATACTTATCCTTCTTGACCTCTCAGCTGCATTTGATACCGTTCACCACCTTACCCTTCTCAACACCCTCAAAGATCGATTCGGCTTTGAAGGCACGGTACTCAAATGGTTCTCCTCATTCCTCCAAAACAGATCCCAACAAATCAAACTTTGCCATTTCCTCTCCAAACCTCAACCTGTTTCACTTGGAGTACCTCAAGGTTCCATCCTCTCCCCTACCCTATTCAATCTGTTCATGGAACCACTCACCCTCATCCTCAAACACGCTAATATCAGTTACCATCTCTATGCTGATGACACGCAACTATACTACAAAATCAAATCTCACAAAGACATCCTTCACCTAAATGAGACACTGACTAAAATTCAAACCTGGTTCCATCTGAACCATCTCAAATTAAACCCCAAAAAAACTGAAATCATTATCTTCTCCCCCAAAAACAATCCTCTTCCCATCCAACTCTGGGTAAAGGACATCAATGCACTAAACTGCACTCTCTCCACCTCTAATACTGTTAAGTCCCTTGGCATCAGTATTGACCAAAATCTGAATCTCATCCCCCACATCAAAAATGCCTCCAAAAGCGCTCTTCTAACCCTTCTCCACTTCAAAAAAACTCAAACCTTTCATTCCAGCAGAAGATTTCAAACTTGTTGTCCAGTCACTGGTCCTCTCCAGGATCGACTATGGCAACGCCACTTTGGCTGGCACTCCTAAAATCCATCTTGCCCCAATTAAATCTGTCCTCCACCTTGCAGCTAGACTCATCTCCGACTGCAGAAAATTTGATCACATCTCCCCCATCCTCAAAAATCTCATGTGGCTTCCAATAGAAGGAAGATCCACATACAAAATTGCCTGCATCACTCACAAAGCTCTTCACCACAACTCCCCTGCCTACCTTGCAATTAAACTTCAGAAAGCAGGTTGTTCCAGATCCCTGAGAAGCACTAACTCACTTATCCTGATCCCACCCAGACTTAAACATCAGAAGACCCAATCCTGTGCGTTCTCTGGTAACGCTCCCACAATCTGGAACTCCCTCCCAAAGGATATCCGATGCAACCCTTCCTACCATCTCTTCAAAAAAGAACTTAAAATACTGCTTCTCAATAAATACTGGGGTATCTAATGTCACGGACACTTTACATGCCCAATATATCGTATTACTTGTAGTATGACACCATCCCTGATAACTCCTCTCTCTCATACTATGCTCTCCCCTCCCTCCTCCGCTATACCCTTGCCATCTCTATCTCTCCCTCGCTTCACTTCCATCTCTCTCCTCCCCTCTTCATTTGTGTACTTTTCAATTTATATGTCCATACTCCTCTGACGCACTTGACTTGTTTGATCTCACTGTTCAATGTTTGTTTTTACCTTCCTTGTAAAGCGCTCTGATACTCTCGGGTCCAGCAGCGCTATATAAAACCTTTGAAATAAATAAATAAATAAATAACTGCAAGCCCGTCTTGAACTCTGTCATTATTTAAATAGGATTCTGACCCAATGGCATAACTGAAATTGTGTTCTGTGAGAACTGCGTGTTATTCTAGGCACAGCCTCTAGTGAAGACAGTTTTTCCCAGACATGCTGCCTTGTACAGAGTGTTTCTCTGCAGATATCTTCTGCATAGCCAGGTAGAAGTGGACTTACTTTTTGCAAAGAGTGAGGTGCCTTCTCAAGAGCAAAGACAAAGATTGTACCCCAGGGTTTTCTCATTGGACAAACAAGGGTCAAAAGAAAAAAAATGTTTTATGCTTAATGTGCCTGAATAAATACATTTTCAAAGAGAAGTGGTAAGGGGCCGAGGAAATCCATCCGGCAGTGTCACATCGACGGAGGAAGAAGACAATCAGTGAGGAAACGAAAATACAGCCCAACATTGATTGTCCAAAATGATTATTTGTCATTCTGCACTTGCTGTTTTGGTCCTATATGTGTAGCACTAAACATGTGCTGGAGGGAGATTGAGGACTAGATTTTAGAGGGGAAACTCAGACAGCCTCCCCCCCCCCAGGGGGTACATGTAAAAAAAACTTATAACAATCAGTAGCCTGCAATTATCAGTCATCCATAGCCTTGATACGTGGGAACAGCTGTCATCCTTGGCCATCAGTAAACCCTAAGCTCTGCTATCGGACATACCTTGAGTAACCTTAAAGATTGTGCAGTCCTCTGGAGGAGAGTGCAAGGCAAGCCAGAAGAGCAATTATGATTAGGTCTTCTATCAATGCATGCATATCTCCAAGCCCCCAGTTTAAGGATGATGTTCACCTGTTCCTTATGGAAGAGAGAATTCAAATTGTGATGAGGTTAGAAGATTCTGTTGTTAGTTACAAGAATAGATTGCACGTTGTGTAGTTGAGAACTGAAGCTTATAAAACAAAACATTTCTATTCCTAGATGTTTCTCCTAATTCTAGGGGTATTCTACTGCTGGTTACTTTTATGAATTGCATCTTAAAAAAATATTGTTAGACATAAGTCAAATTAAATATCTAAAACCCTAATAATGTTGTTGTTATCCTATTCAGGTGGCATGGAAGTCCATTCAGGTCCAAGACAACCACAGGAAATTTCTGGAAGGATGTCGGCTCCTGGTAGGTAGCACAGGGATAAAATCTCTGGGCATTTAGCTTATAGTACTTGGGTAACTCAAGTAAAGTTGCCTGTGCTTGTGTGTTATGGCACTTCAAGAAGTGGACAGATTTAATTGCCTTCATAGATGTAACTGATTTCTCTTTTTATGTAGCTTTGTAAAAATATATTCACTGTTCTCCTCCCTTCAGGCCATCTAAAATCCTAAATTTAACTCCTCCCTTTATTTCTGGGACTTAAGTCTCTCCCGTCTTACCCTGCCTCCCCAGTTTTTTCTCATAATACACACTTGGACCATCAGTGTGCTGCTGCATAAACAGCTTTTATATATGCAGGTGTTCTGATCATGATCTGCACTTGCCTAACTTGATGGATGCTCCCATGCCGTTATGGGCATTTCCTGTAAATCCCATACTGCTCTTACCTTCTGCTGTGCAAGGCGTATTTTTTCACCAGTGTATTCCTCTTCCAACTTTGTATTCCATATCCAAAAAATACTCGCTTGAAAAACCTAGCAGGAGTTTGCTTCTCTTTTTTTCCCGTGAATAAAGGTGCACAGTATTTTCCTTTGAGATACTTTATGTACCACGCCCAGCTGAATAAAAAGTATTGGAGCAATCACTCTCGCTTCCTTAGATGTGTATTTTAGGTCTGGTTAATGACCTTGACTTTGTTGATTTTTATTTATATTTGACTAATGTTGTCATATAGCTACTGTTTATCTTTATAATGTGTTAAGTTAGCATAGGCTTATTAAATGTTTAAACGCCATTTTTACTTTTGCTGCTTCTGCACACGACACTTAATTGTTGATTTAGCTTTCAACCTAGTAGCCCATTGTGGTTTACATGAGAATAATATGTTATTGCTCTGATAGCAGCTTTGCTTAATAAACTATGTCAGTACAGAGAGTGCTGAAGCTTCAGGAATAACACGATACAGAATTGTTATGAGGTCTGATCTCCGCACCTTCATAGACATAACATAAGTGCAGCTTCTGCCAACTTTAGGCTTTAGGCGGGTTTTATATTGCTTTGCTTAGAGCAAAGTCAAGTCAATAGGACTGGGAGGTGAAAAAATGGCAAAGAAAAAGGTGGCATCATCACAAACTAATAAAGGTCATCAAGGCAAGACCGAATATGCAAAATATGCAGCAACAGCCTCCAACATGAAATCACCGTCTTCATCCGAAAACAGTTCAGCCATCCAATTCAAAAGAGGAAAAGAACAAACGTGTTCACCCAGTACCAGAGCCTCTATTGATAGAGATCGGGGGTCACCTGACCAATAATTTCACCATATAGTTTTCGGGCCCATAAATTTCAATTCACCATATACATTAATCAGGCGACCTCACAATCTACCATCAGCACCCTGATTCCTTCCTGTTGTATTCAAGAGGACCTGACTTACCATCCACCGTTACGGGTACCTATTGACCACAATGGATCAGGGAGCTAGCTGTGAAGAAAGGCAGACAAAAATACAAAACCCAACTACATGAACTTTGATTTCATAAAATGACCACGGACAACTGAAAGGTTTTAAAGGTTTTATCTAGTAATCAATATCTGCTAGCATTAGGTTTACAGTTAAAAGGCAATCAATAATCAAGATAACAAAAAGAACATAACCATACAAGAAAAGTGTAAGGGTAATCATTTAGGTTTGTAAATAGAGTGACAGGGAACACGCTAAGTAGACTTAAAACTGAAATTCAAGAATAGACATCTATAAATGAGCAAGCTATTTGCATGTACTAGAATTTTTACTACTGGAACGTACTTCATGAAAATGGGTGGAAAATTAGGAATCCTATACATCTATTAAAAGGGGTAAAAGTGAAACACGCTAATATTCTAATATGATTATTTCAAGAATAGAATTCAGGAGAAAATATAAACCACATCTAATTTCATAAACAGTATGGGGAAGAATTGTGCTCTAAAAAGGTAAGGTAACATAGAAACATACTATGAGAATAAAATGCAAATAGGTTTCCATATGGTAGATTGCGGAAAGCATGGAAAATATAACATGTGCAAGGTATGTCTTTATTGAAGCAAAGACAGAAAATAGAAAGGTGCAGTATAGAGTTTCAGTCCTATCTATATATTTACCTAGAATGGTGTGAAAACCAACCCTGGCCACGGATCAGTCAAGGACAGGAAATACCCCAAGGAATAGCAGTCATCAATGGGACAGCAGGTGCAGAATGGGCACCCCAGGACAGTACAGGAAACCCAGATTAGGATCAGGACAGGACCACCAAGGCACGACCAGCACCCGCAGTTCGGAAGCAACGCCTGCGCTCCACCCTCTCTGCAGCTATCAGTCAGAACCCCGATTGGGTTAGCGAACTCCCCAGCAAAGTGCTCCGCCAGCACTTAAGGTTTAGTAAAACCTTTAAAAGTCTATGGTCAAATTCGGACAGAGTGCTCCGCAGCGCTCTGTAAATTCAGTCACCTATTGAGTGCGTTGGGTCAGTGACAGGTCAGCTATTCAGACAAGTCGGACAAATTCTATAGCTAAACCTAGGCTAGATATACTGTTTTCGGGTCAGTGTACCACCCCCTAATGTTGCAAAGTGTCAGAATCCACAATTTCGATTGGTCCCAAAGTAGGCTAGGTTAACACACCAATCAGAACAGACTTTTCTAAGGCCTAATTTACATTCTAGGGTACCGCCTAGCCAGTTTAGGTTTCCCACAGACAAGTAACACAGAACACAATAGAGAATTTACAATGTAGCAAGTTAGGAACACAATTTCTCCATCCTCCTGGGTCAGAGGTGGCTTTCTCAGGAGCATCTTGTCTGTGTCTGCCAGCTGGCTGAGTTCCACCGCTCAAGGCTACTGTTCCCTGGGCTGCGCGGTCATGCGCGGAAGGGACCTTCAAGATGGCTCTCGACCCATTCGGACCCCCCCGTTTACCATGATACATGAAAAGTAAGCGAAAACAAATTAAAACATAGAAATAAATGAATAAACTACATAACATGATTGTGTACTTATGAATTATCACTATAAAAATATACTATGCAATTATTTATTAGTGCAATACACAATAACACAAGAGCATCTGCACAAGCTTCACCATATTATTACACCAGCAGCCATCTTGTGTCTATTACGCATGCGCACCCTTTCCCTCCAAATCACAACTACGTCACGTCACGTGAGTGTGACTAACGCATGCGCAGAAGCAATCTTCTAAACGGCGACCATTTTAGAAACACAAATTAATCGTATTAGTAAAACACATAGGCAAGCATCGCTAGGATACATGTATATAGTAAAATAAAAGAAATTAGTAAAACGTACAATTTTGATTACAGAGTTATACATAAATCGAGGTTCTTGACTTCAGCAAGTCGCGTAATGTGCGAAATCTTGCTTCATCAATCCCCTCTTTGATGATATTTACTATCATCACAAATACAAATGGAATCAGATGCCAACTTTTCACACTTTATGCATCTCAATCTCTTCCAACAAGCGATTCAATTTCTCTTTCACATCTTTATCGGGTGAGAATTTTTCACCTTTTTGTAAATCTGATTATTCATTTCTTCCAATTCAAGCTCATCCACACTCCGTTTCACACCCCTTCTATCCACCGTGTACTTCTTTGTGTGTTTGCGACATTTGCAACAGATGAATATGAGGAGTATGAGGAGACCTATCACTCCAATTGGCATCAGTACCTTAAACAATAAACTTCTACCTAAATTAGCAAACCAATGACCTACATTGGAGAGACCATCGACAAGTCTCTTCCAGGCACTGTCAACCTCCAGTGGTTTGAGTTCTTTTTCCAAATTAGTAATGTTTTTCACATATTTTTTAATCTGTACACTTTTATCCGGTATGTAAGTGCAACAATGTTGCGCCTTCAGCATCCGGCAGACTCCGCCCTCTTTTGCTAATAAGGTATCTAGCGCAAGTCTGTTCTGCAAAACCATTGATCTGATCGCAACCATTTCGGTATTGACCAGCAGGAATCCATGAGCTGTGTCAGTAGACAACACATCCACTATTGTGGACAATTTGCAAATTCTGTGAGTGTTCAGAACCACTCCCACTCCAGGTATCAGTGCACTAAAAATACTACGCATTATTTCACCTACGCTTTCTCTTCTACTACGCACTAAGCCATTAGTGTTTTCATTGCTTCCAGCAACTTCTTTCACATGGTATATTTTCGGGAAAACAATGCCAAAGTAGCAGCTTCCATACCAGTGATCCGGCAATTTGAAATAAGCCTTGTTTCCACATATATAATAAATTCCGGGAAACACAGGTTCTGACCCATTTTTGAAACCCCAACCTCCAATTACCTTGTAATTGTGTTCACATTGACTGGAACCAATGAAAATTTTATTATAATAACTAGTCTTCTCGCGATGAAGACAAAGTTTCCCTTTCCTTTCGAAATCCAGCAACAAAGCAGGACCACTCCCACCATTTGAGGTGCCTTCCATATTTTTAGCCCATTTAGGAGTTTTCTGTCTCTTGTCATTTGCCTTTCTTTGGAAACTCTCCCTTCTTTTCTCTGCCATGTTCAAAAATATTTTTTCTGGTTCATGTAAAGAACAGGTCAAGTTGTCTCTGTGTGCTTCATTTAAGTCTATGGTACCTATAGTCAGAAAGTATTCTCCCATATAACGTGTAACGTCACTTTTAGTATGTACAGGATTCAGATTTCCACGTATAGGAAGTTCAGAAAATATCACGTCTGAATTAGAATAGTAATACTGTAATGGTCCTCTTTTGTAAAATAAACTTGCTAAAATGCTACAGGAAATTCCATAGGTCAGAGGTAGGTGATGATAAGTCACGCCTTCAGCTACAGAAGTAGGTAGCTTCATGCAGACATAGCAGTCTTCTATTTCCATAGTTTCTAATAGTGCACTAAAAGATTTGCGAAAACATTTAAATGTGTCTGGTTTCTAACTCCATGATAATGTAGTCCTTCCTCATCTGATGCTTCTAAGTCTCGTTTTGTTTGTCTGAGTGCTTTTTCACGTCTTTCTACACTTCGTGTTGTCAGTTCTTCAGTGTCAGTGGTCACAGTCTGAGTAGGGTCGATATTAGTATTTTTGCTTACCATAAAAGGAATGAAAACTGTTAGTCCTATCCAAATTATTATCACTATAGCTATACTACATATACATACTTTGCAGCATGTTTTGCAACAACTGCGTCTAGGCCTTCCATTCACGTTTGAATCAGACATTTTCGTTCAGAAGAAGATTTCTCAACCCCTCTCTGTAACTTTGCACAGTTAGCTTACTTTGTGCAATTTCAGGTTAATTCATCTTCCTCTTCTGTAGACTGATCAGCAATCGGTTCTCCGTCACTTTCGTCAGTTAAATCAAGATCCTCAAAATCCTCCAAAATTAAAAATGTCCATTCAGGATCTTGGTATTTCTCGTTCAGTCTTTTTATTCGATCACTCCTTCTTTTGGAGCTTTCTCCAGCTTGCTCTGTAATTCGAGGGCTTTTTCTTCTTTCTGCAAGTTTTTCTTCTACTGTTTTTATTCTCAGTCTCAGTTTCTTAATAAATCCTGGTTCAATATTTTTCTTTTTCTTGAGTCTTTTAGCTGGCACTGTGATTTGGCTTTCTTCTAATACTCTTTTATTTTCGTTTGTTTGTGGCACTTCTGTTTCTGTCTCTTCCCTTCCTATCTGACTAATCCCAGGTCTTGTATCTATTTCTTCTGCCTGGTTACTATGCTGGCCTGGTTCAGGTGAATTTTGATTTTGGCTTTCGAATGTCTCTGTTTCTGTGTCCTGAACACGTTCTTCTAATTCTATCTGATCCTGTTCAAGCACTTCGATCTCTTGATTTTCTTCTGCTCGAACTTTTGTACTAGTTCTAGTCTGTCCCTTTTCAATTTCAGGAGTCAGTGGAGGAGTATCGATCACTTGTTCAGTCCCTGTCTGACCTCCCTCTTCGTCCTCAGATTTTATGTGAATCTCAATGATCTGAGGGTCTTCGCCTGTGCCTATCTCTTCCTCTCTATTCCACTCTCTATCTTCTTGGCTTCGCTCTCTTGTTCTGATTGGGTCTTCCGTTAGGTCGATTATGGGTATCCAATCATCTTGGCTGGTGCTCGGTTGTTCGTCATCAGCTACTTCAGGACCGGTGTCTGCAGACCCCTCAGCTGGACAACCTTCAGCTCCAGGTTCCTTGCCCGGAAATACTTTCTGTGTATGGCTGGCATGGATCCACTTAGGAACGCCTGCACACTTCACTGCTGTCGTGGTCACCAGTATTATCAGGCGTTTTTCTCCCCACCTCGGTTCCAGGCAACTCGAACGAGTATGCTTCTTGATTCTAACCCAGTCACCAGGAACCAATTTGTGAACTGGAGTTGTCGGGTGGGCGACGGCGTCTTCCCCAATCTGGCGAGAGATAGAACGCACTTGGTCACCCAGTTGCTTGCAGTATTCAAGTACCAAATCATCAGAAATGCTTAACAGTTTGTATCCTCGTACCCATGCTTGTCTCATCACTCTTCCCATCAGGATTTCATGGGGGCTCAGGCCTGTTTTCCGATCTGGAATACTTCTGAGTCCCATCAGAACAAGAGGCAAGGCAGTAATCCAATTCATGCCAGTAGAATCACACATTTTTGCTAATCTCGATTTTATAGTGCCATTTATTTGCTCGACTACTCCAGAAGCCTCTGGACGATGTGCACAGTGCAGCTTTTGTGTAATTCCAAATGCTTTACAGAGCTGAGCCATTATCTCATTCTGAAAATGTCCGCCTCTATCTGATTCAATCATGACTGGAACCCCGAACCTAGGTATCAATTCTTTCAGTAACAGTTTGGCTACCGTTATGGCATCATTCTGTGTGGCAGGGTAAGCTTCCACCCAGCCAAAACAGGCAGACAATGACAAGGACATACCTTTTTCCCTCACAACGAGGCATGGTGATGAAGTCAATCTGAATTCTTACAAAGGGACCCCCTGATCTTCCAATTTTCCCCAGTTCAACTACGGTTCTTTTACCAGCGTTGAACTGTTGGCATGTCAGGCACCTCTGGCAGAGTGATTCTGCTACCTTCCTGAACTTCGGGTTATACCAAGTCTGCTGAAACACCAGAACCATGGCATCCCTGCCAGTGTGTGAACTGCCATGTATCAATCTTGCCATAGAGGAGAGCAGGTGTCTAGGTAACACAGGCATACCTTTTGGGCCCACAATGACACCATCCTCACTCCTTGGTCGACAACCAAGTTCCTTCCACTTTTCTTTCTCTTCCCAAGGCACAGCATGCTGCCATTCTCTCACTTCATCCCAGGTAGGCACTTCTTCAAACACCATAAGTTGGCAGCTGTTTCCAGTCCCTCCCAGTTTGATATTTATTGACATGCGATCCATAGCACATTGTTTTGCCACTCGATCAGCAAAATCATTTCCCAAAGATACAGCGTCAAGGCCTCTTTTATGGGCAACACATTTGACTACTGCCAATTCTTTTGGTAATTGGATTGCTTCCAGTAAATTTTGTACAATCCTTCCATTCCGAATGGGGGTACCTGATGAAGTCAGGAATTCCCTTTGTAGCCATAATTGGCCAAAGTCATGCACAACCCCGTAACAGTACTGACTGTCAGTATACACTGTTATTTTTTTGTCTTTTCCCAATTTGCAAGCTCTTATCAATGCTATCAATTCGGCTACTTGTGCAGACTTTACTCCAAATAAACATGATGCTTCTTTAATGCTGTCTAAAGAGACTACAGCATAAGCAGCGCTTAGGCCTACAAGTTCGTGTCTCATACATGAGCCATCCACAAACCATTGCTCATCATGTACAGGCAAAGGGGTTTCCTTAATGTCTGGGCGGGGTTTAGTACTGAATTCTGTCAGGTCAATGCAGTCATGCTCGTTCTCTCCTTGGTCTTCTACAACCATTGAGTCAGGAAGTAGGGTGGCTGGGTTCAGTATATTACACCGAGTAATAACTACATTTGCAGCACCCACGAGAATCCTCTCGTATTTAGTCAGCCGACTAGGGGTGAGATACTGAGTCTTGGTTCGGGTCAGTAAAATTACAACTGCATGTGGGACATACACAGTTACAGGATGTCCCATTACAATGGATTCACTCTGCTCTAAGCTTGTGCAGGTGGCAGCTACTGCTTTCAGACATCCAGGTAATCCAGCAGCCACTGGATCCAAAGTGGCAGAAAAATATGCCACTGGGCGTCTAAGCAACCCATGCTCCTGGGTTAAGACTGACAATGCACAATTGTCTTGTGTGTCACAGAACAGGGCAAACTCCTTAGAATAGTCAGGCATTCCTAAAGCAGGAGCTGTACACAGGCAGTCTCGTAATTTAGTGAATGCTGTTAGGCTTTCATCATCCCATTCAACTGGGTCCTTCGCTCCCTTTTTGGTCATGTTTATCAAGGGCTTTGCTAGGACTGCGAATCCCACAATCCATTGCCTGCAGTAACCTACAACCCCCAGGAACATTCTGATCTCTTTCTGAGTACGGGGTAATTGCATCTTTTGAATTATACTGACTCTCTCGGAAGTGACTTTTCTGATGCCTTTTTCTATCTGGTGCCCCAGATATTTCACTGATTTGGAACATAACAGACTTTCCAGGTAAGACTAGGGATTCAAGGCATTTTTTCAGGATCTGATTAAAGATAGAGGGGCTTTCTGTGTACCCTTGGGGGACACGATTCCAAACATACACGTGACTATTGAAAGCAAATGAGAAAAGAAATTTGCTATCTGGATGTAATGGGATCGAAAAGAATGCATGACATAGGTCAATCACGGTGAACGACTCAGCATCCCAAGGAATCTGATACAGGATTACTGCGGGGTTCGGGACAATAGGACAGCAAGGAACAACGATCTTGTTTACCTTTCTCAGGTCCTGCACTACTCTGTACTTGCCACTAGGTTTCTTGATTCCAATTATGGGAGAATTACAAGGGCTGCTCATTACTTCTTGTATGATGTTTGCTTCTAGTAATTTCTGTATTTCAATGGCAACTCCTGCTCTCACTTCAGCACTCATTCTGTAAGGCTTGGTATTGGGGTAAACTGCCTTTTCTTTCATGGCTATTTGTATGGGATCTACATTTGCCATTAAACCTACATCTTTTCCAGTAAAGTCCCACACTTCTGATTTCACTGTCTTTTGAAGTTCTTCGGGTAAGTCTTGTACAGTCATTCGTTTAATTTCTGAGTCAGGCCTGATTAACTTTAACTTATAGATGCCATCTTCGTCAGGGGTCTGAATTTCGACGCCCTTTGGTGTGCAAAAGATAGTACAGTTCATTTTGCACAACAAATCACGTCCCAGTAAGTTTACTGGACTAGTGTCACAAACGACAAATCTATGCATTTCCTTAAAGTTCCCTATTGTAATCTCCATGGGCTCAGTAACTGGGGTACTAATCAATTGATTAGATACACCTACTACCTGGATTGCTTCTCCCGAGAGGGGTAGGTTTGGAACGTCCGCTGTTCTCACAGTAGAACGGGTAGCACCAGTGTCCAACAGAAAGGTGACATCATTTCCATCAACCTTTCCTTCAATGTATGGCCCTGACTGGTCTACCGGCAAGGAGGCGCCAAGTACACACTCCTTGTCCTCCCCTCTCAGGCCCCGTCAGTACTCGTCGTCACAGAGAAAAGTATAATTTAACAAATACTGCGAAGTTGCTGCATTTCTGTTCTCATTACCTCCCCAGATTTCTATGTCGTCACCCTGCGGTGATTTTCCCTTAAAATTAGGTTTTGGCGCTCGGGGCACTTGGATTGTTTTTACCTGCTGCTGTGTCTTTCTTGGTCTTTCATTCCGCGTCTGTGGAATTAAATCAGGGGTTTGGGTATTATCATGCTGTAAATACGGACACTCGTCTCGCCAATGTCCAATTTCCCCGCACTGGTGGCAGGGGAATTTCTTTTTAGCTTCTTCTCTGCTCATTTTTACTTTTGGCTTTCCCCCACCCCCAGGGCCTTGATTTTGGGTACTTTTACTCAATTTACTGAATTGCTTTTCCTGTTGTTCTGCGAGCTTTACCTGTGCCCACATCACTTTTTCCTTGAGGGCCTTTTTCTTATCTGCCATCTCGTCCTCACAGTATTTTGCATTCCGTAGGACCTCGTCTATTTTCTTGGACTGCCAACAGATTTTGTTATCTTTGATCCACTGACAAATATTGGGTCTTAAACCGTTTACAAACCTGTAAATGAAGTGGGTCATGTCCTTCATCTCGATGTTATCTATACCACTGTATGTTTTAAACACCTGTAACAGTCTTTCATAAAAGGAGTGCACAGTCTCGTCCCTTTTCCTGCGTGGTTCTATCTATTTTTGTCCAATCAGTTTCCTTTGCGGGCACCTTTAGCTTCAAATGTTGAATTTCTTGATCATATTTTCTCATCACTTCTTTAGAGGGTTCCCCTGTTCTAGAGTCCCTCGGGTACTCCTCACTAGGCCAAGCTATGGCTATTTTACACTCGGTCCATAAGTCTACCGGAACTACGATATCAAAGAACCCATCCAAATCTTTCCACAGGCATTTTTGAACCTTTACAAACCTTTCCACCTGCCTGTACCAGTCCACAGGCTTCTCTCGTAATTTTGGGAAATCATTTGTAAAAGACACAATATCCTGTCTGGACCATGGGACATGTACGTATTTTCCACCTGGCACTTCACGCATAGGACACAACTGCTCTGGTTTATCAGCTTCTTTCAGAACGAACTGAGGAGTCACTTGTTTAGATCTAGCCTCATCTTTCTTTTTGGCCCACCTGGCTTTCCATCTGTCCACATTTCCCCATTTTTGTAATACTGTCAATAACTCCTTGACCTGTGCCTTCTTCCCTGATATGTTCAGGTTTTCCAGATCTTTGTCTGAGAAATCTGCTCTGTACGGCTTTTGCAAAGGCTTTGATTTTGAGATATCTATTCCCATACTAGCTGCAGTGTCAGTTAGATTTTCATGGAGTACCCTGGCATTTTGAGTGAGGCTCTTGCAGATAAACAACAGCTCTTCTTCTGTGTAGGTATTTAATCGATCTAATCCTACATTTCCTGCCATAAGTTCTTCTATTTCTACTCTCAGTTTGTAGAGATCTAGAGGTTTTGACTGAAGAGTTTGTTTTTCTAATTCTCGACTCCATCTTTCAATTTCTTCAGGAGTTACTACCGTGACACTCTTAGTACCTGAAGTTGATTCCATTTGAATCTCCCTCACATTGAAAGGATTATGTCTTTTCTGCATCCTTTTCCCTGGTTCCCTACTGGGCAGATCTATTAGTGAAACTTCAGATTCACATTCACTTGTTAAGTCGTCTACAATTAAGGGCTCTGATCTCGGTTGGGCTATAACTGGGGTAATAACTGGAGTTCTTGGACTTCCTTGTCGGTCCCCATACAAGGGAACCACTGGTCCAATAGTGACCGGAATTGTTAAAGACTCAGGACTTGCATTTAACTGAGAAATCCTCTGAACTATTTCAGCTCTCTGCTTGGCTAGTGCTTCTCGTTCTCTGTCCTCCAATATCCTTTCGACGGAATTGTCATGTAATACTTGTGGGGTTAAAGTTGGAGCACAACTCGGGGCAGTGGGAGGTGTCTCTCTGGGTCTTTCACCATAACTAAGTCTAGGGTGCAAAGTACCTGTACCTAGGGATCTGGGTTCCTCCTCATATGGAGGGTTTTGGAACGGTATTCCTGAACCGGATGGTCTCGCCTCACCTTCATAGGGAGATCTAGAGCAAAAGTCTCTTTCCCGGGAGTATCTTGCGTCCCCACTAGCTGGCATTCTTGGATAAATATCCCTTGCATCTACGGGACCTAAACTCTCGGTATAGGGAGGCATAAAGCAACCCCCTCCCACACTGACAGATCGGGCCTCTTCCTGGGGCGGAGGTCTTCGAGAATTATCCCCCTCACTAGAAGGTCGGTGTCCTTCATTATAAGGAGGTGGACTTCTTAAAAACAGGTCATCTAACAATTCATCATCCGACTCTCCAATAGGCACCCAATGCTTACACTTTTCGGTCTTCTTTTCCCCTGCAGGAGGACCACCCACTGGCATCATTGGAAACAGTCCTTCTACAATCATATTCTGTCTCCACTGCTTCATCTTTTTGTCACGGGTCTCTTGTTTCAGTTTCGGATAAAATTTAGTTAACCCTTTATCCATTTGTGGCTTATCCCTTTCAAAAGCTTCAATTTCCCACAATTCTAATGCTTCATACTGCGTTAATCTAGGACTGGGATGTAAGTCATTCATTCGGGTTCTCAAATTAAATAAAATTCTGCCATTAAATGTACCGTCTAACGGAAAAGCCAATACTCCGTCATCCTTGGTGTACTCCACCCAATTCTCCAACCATACGCAGGTATGGTACCCTTTGTCAAACAGCATGAAAGATGCGGGAGTATTTGGTGGCGGAATGACAACACCTTCTCTGGTTCTAATCGGTTTGTCCTTTTTGAAGTAATTCTTTACTTTCTTTACGAGGGACACTTTTCTTTTATTTCCGTACATAATGTCGTTTTTAACACCTTTCCACTGATCGTTCTCAAATCCCATATGTCGTGGATCAGATCTAGTATGCGGTCTGTACGAATGCCACATACGATTTGTGCGAGCGGCTTTGTTTACCAGTCGCTCCCAATCCTAGTGCGTCTCTTACTTTCGTGCGACCAATGCAATGCACGAATTCAAATAATTTCGACCAATGGGTGTGCGGCCTTTCGCGAGACAGGTTCTCACGCTTCGGCACTCACCCCTCCTTTACAATTCCAGCTCCGCTACGCACCCGCTGCGTCTACCAATCCCAGCGCGGCACAGAGTGACGTCAGAGCAGCTTCGCGACTGACTCCCTCCTTCACAAGGTAACGGAAACTTTCTTTCTTTCTAAAGTGCTAGTGCTTGGTTATTTAACAACGAATACACATTCGCCACTGTACTCAAGTGTCTAGACAGGAAAGATTTGTTTCACTACAAGTAACTACTTCCATTTACTTTTCACACACTACGGATAGATCTCTTCTGCCTACCCTTCACACAAGCATTGGAGAACCTGCTACTTCCCTAGACTCATCCCCCTTTCCGGGATATATCCAAGTCTAAAGTTTCACCAGCGAACCCCTTTGCTTTCACCCAAGCTCCGATGAACCTGCTACTTTTCCGGTGTGACCCTCACTAGGTTATGCCACAATAGGAATTTTGCCAATGAACCTCGTTGCTAACATTTATTCAAACATACATTCAGAAAAACCCTAGTTAGTGCTTCCAGTTCTACCTAACCCGCACTAACCTTCCTGGAGTAAGTGACCTCAAAGCAAGTGGATTCTCTTCACCACTCGCTATTCAATTCCCCGGGGATTCCCAACAACATTGAAGACGTTTTACTAAGGAATGGATAAATACATATAACAGTATAATAACAAGAATAACAATTTTAAAACATTTCATAATTTTTCAAAGCAAACATTTCAAGTGAGCGATCAATTCACCTGAACTGCCTACCCTCTTAGCAGCAACAAGGTTTGTTACTTAGCAGCATCTAACTTATCTAACTTATCTAGTCCTACCTAACTTTAACTAGTCCCTAACCATCCTCTCTGCTACCAGAAATACTGATAGAGATCGGGGGTCACCTGACCAATAATTTCACCATATAGTTTTCGGGCCCATAAATTTCAATTCACCATATACATTAATCAGGCGACCTCACAATCTACCATCAGCACCCTGATTCCTTCCTGTTGTATTCTAGTGTACCCGACTTACCATCCACCGTTACGGGTACCTATTGACCACAATGGATCAGGGAGCTAGCTGTGAAGAAAGGCAGACAAAAATACAAAACCCAACTACATGAACTTTGATTTCATAAAATGACCACGGACAACTGGAAAGTTTTAAAGGTTTTATCTAGTAATCAATATCTGCTAGCATTAGGTTTACAGTTAAAAGGCAATCAATAATCAAGATAACAAAAAGAACATAACCATACAAGAAAAGTGTAAGGGTAATCATTTAAGTTTGTAAATAGAGTGACAGGGAACACGCTAAGTAGACTTAAAACTGAAATTCAAGAATAGACATCTATAAATGAGCAAGCTATTTGCATATACTAGAATTTTTACTACTGGAACGTACTTCATGAAAATGGGTGGAAAATTAGGAATCCTAAACATCTATTAAAAGGGGTAAAAGTGAAACACGCTAATATTCTAATATGATTATTTCAAGAATAGAATTCAGGAGAAAATATAAACCACATCTAATTTCATAAACAGTATGGGGAAGAATTGTGCTCTAAAAAGGTAAGGTAACATAGAAACATACTATGAGAATAAAATGCAAATAGGTTTCCATATGGTAGATTGCGGAAAGCATGGAAAATATAACATGTGCAAGGTATGTCTTTATTGAAGCAAAGACAGAAAATAGAAAGGTGCAGTATAGAGTTTCAGCCCTATCTATATATTTACCTAGAATGGTGTGAAAACCAACCCTGGCCACGGATCAGTCAAGGACAGGAAATACCCCAAGGAATAGCAGTCATCAATGGGACAGCAGGTGCAGAATGGACACCCCAGGACAGGAAACCCAGATTAGGATCAGGACAGGACCACCAAGGCACGACCAGCACCCGCAGTTCGGAAGTAACGCCTGCGCTCCACCCTCTCTGCAGCTATCAGTCAGAACCCCGATTGGGTTAGCGAACTCCCCAGCAAAGTGCTCCGCCAGCACTTAAGGTTTAGTAAAACCTTTAAAAGTCTATGGTCAAATTCGGACAGAGTGCTCCGCAGCGCTCTGTAAATTCAGTCACCTATTGAGTGCGTTGGGTCAGTGACAGGTCAGCTATTCAGACAAGTCGGACAAATTCTATAGCTAAACCTAGGCTAGATATACTGTTTTCGGGTCAGTGTACCACCCCCCAATGTTGCAAAGTGTCAGAATCCACAATTTCGATTGGTCCCAAAGTAGGCTAGGTTAACACACCAATCAGAACAGACTTTTCTAAGGCCTAATTTACATTCTAGGGTACCGCCTAGCCAGTTTAGGTTTCCCACAGACAAGTAACACAGAACACAATAGAGAATTTACAATGTAGCAAGTTAGGAACACAATTTCTCCATCCTCCTGGGTCAGAGGTGGCTTTCTCAGGAGCATCTTGTCTGTGTCTGCCAGCTGGCTGAGTTCCACCGCTCAAGGCTACTGTTCCCTGGGCTGCGCGGTCATGCGCGGAAGGGACCTTCAAGATGGCTCTCGACCCATTCGGACCCCCCGTTTACCATGATACATGAAAAGTTAGCGAAAACAAATTAAAACATAGAAATAAATGAATAAACTACATAACATGATTGTGTACTTATGAATTATCACTATAAAAATATACTATGCAATTATTTATTAGTGCAATACACAATAACACGAGAGCATCTGCACAAGCTTCACCATATTATTACACCAGCAGCCATCTTGTGGCTATTACGCATGCGCACCCTTTCCCTCCAAATCACAACTACGTCACGTCACGTGAGTGTGACTAACGCATGCGCAGAAGCAATCTTCTAAACGGCGACCATTTTAGAAACACAAATTAATCGTATTAGTAAAACACATAGGCAAGCATCGCTAGGATACATGTATATAGTAAAATAAAGGAAATTAGTAAAACGTACAATTTTGATTACAGAGTTATACATAAAACGAAGTTCTTGACTTCAGCAAGTCGCGTAATGTGCGAAATCTTGCTTCATCACTATTACCATCAGAGGACAAGTCGGTGGGTTCTCAAGAAAGCTCAGTGCCAAGAAATCTTGCGCTGCTGCGAGAATGTTCCAAGGACCCATTAGTCCATGCATCGCTGCCAAGGCCATAATCCTTTCGCCAGTACAAACCAACTCGTGAGTAACGATGGGACTCATCAGCTGATTAAAGTCGACGTCGGGAGAAACCGGTCCGCAGAGACACAAATCAATGGCCCAGTCAAAATCACAGCTTAGGCAATGAAACACAGGCTGGACACAGGTGAAGTAGGAAAATCGAAACGATAATCCATATGCCGTGCTTAAAATCGCAAGTGGCAGCGTGCCATAATATTCAAGCATCCGGTTGCGAAACAGCGCCAGAAGGGGCTGGGCGGCTCCTTCCACATGTGGGGCATCCATATTTAAGGAAGCAAACAACCACTAGAACGCCTGCCGCTAGTGCCAGTAAAACCGGGAATCCACCAAACAAACTCGAAAAAATGGAATGGAAGAAAGCAGGGATGACTCCAAATATTTTTTCAAATGAAGTTACAAGACCACTGCTAACAGTTTTTAAAAAAGCGCCAGCCCAGTTGTGGAGGACACGTTAAAGATAGAATGAACCATCTCGCTGAAATGCAACGGTAAATCAGTATTTTAAAGGGCCTGAACCTCAGTCCGGGTGTTAGCTATGTGAAGCACGAAAGTTTCTCGAGCCGAACTCAAGGCCACTTCTTTCTGGGACAATAGAGCTCTTATTCTGCTCATGCCGTTGAACTCTGCTGTCAAGGTTGGGATGCGTGGCCAGATGGAAACATCCCTATTTTCATGTGTGGGTGGGTACAGAACATTTCTGCAGCAAACTACACGCTCAGTTACGGTAACCACATAAGCAACACCTCTAATTAACCCGCAACAATCTTCATTATTTAAAAGTAAATAACTTCCGTTTCCCAGCAAGGTAAAAGTCGGGGTGATTGCAGGAACTGGAGTCCCTTTTAAAACACAGGCTAAGTTCGGCCGGTCCTGGTTACAAGAACCGTGCAATTGTATATGCCTACACATTAGCGAGTGATCCGGTGTTTCTGTACACTCCTCCCCATTCAAATAAACCTCCTGTCCGTCTTTCATACATCTATAAGTGAAAGGAAGGGACCAGACTTCATGGAGAAACAAACTACCTAAGGGCTCATAGCGACCTATGGCAACATATCTCATACAATTTGTAAATTTATACAAAGCAAAAGGTAATGTTATCAAACCGTGGATAAGCCACGTTGCAGCGCTGGCCTCTGCCACAGAAAAAGGCAAGGACTCCAATCTCTCAATATGTAACATAGAAAATGACGCATCTCGCATGGAAAGCAATCGCTGCTTGTCAGTCAAATTAAAGGGGGCAAAGAGAGAAGAAACATTCATGTAGGTCCATGGCACCTTGCCAGATTTAAGCGTTTGAAGGGTCCATGCAAATTGCATGACAGAACGTAATTGATTCTGACCATGGTACAACACAGACACTTCATCATGCACAATATCCACTACAGAAGACACAATATCATCTAAAGTGTAAATGTGGGAAGAAAGCATGTTAATACTATTATCTACCACAGCAAGCACTTTTTCTAGATTGGCTTGATCTATAGCTCTAAGGCGTGTCGCTGCCTCAATCTGTGATGTCTTCCAGATTTCATTGTAAACAGCATTTATCCATCTTTTTGATCTACCACTAGCCGGGCCTTTTATGAAATCATTTAAATCTACATCATCATTTAGCTTTGCAAGATGTAATTTAACTGCAGACAATTTTGAATGTGTCAGCCAATTTTGACATAATTTGCCCACTGAGTAAGTCGTAACAGAATGACCAGATTCAAAACGTGGATCAGGTCTGACCTGTGTAAAGCCATTAGACAAACCCAGAAAACGGCGCTGGCATGAATCAGCACTTCTGTGCCACATCAGCCAACCTTTTGGATCCATACTGGATATGTTAAAGGATGAATTCAACAATAGGGACTGTAAATCCCTAATCGAAAATTGAGTATAATTACTCCAGCCAGAATATTCTTCTAACTCAGGGACGGTTGGAGTATTCAATTTTTTAGAAGAAGCCAATCCAAAGCATGTTGTCTGTGAAATAGGAGAATTCAAAAACAACATTTGATTCGGGATGAGACAAGCACGGTGCAAAGCCTCAGTGCCTTGTACCTGCCAGCTTTTAGAACCCCAAACAGATTTTAAGTCAATAGTTTCCTTCCATAATTCATAGCCGCCAACAGCTAGCTGATCAAGAAAGGACTTCGAGTACAATAATTTGGTATCGGTAAGTCTAACCTTGGACATAGGCTTCTGTGTCATTTTGAAATAAAAGGACTCGGGATTAGACTGATTGAAGTCAGTAAAATAAGTGTACTTCTTTAAAAAAGTACTTGAACTGCCTTCGTTAGGAGCTGGGCAATGCTCCCATTGTGTATAATTTACAGTAGTCCTCCTGGATGTTGTTTTATGCAAGAAGTGATTGCCAAAATGTTGAAAGCAAAACAAATCACCATAATTAGCAGATTCTAAGTACAAATCTTCCGCATCAAAGGCAGCATAGTATTTCAAATCAGAAAACAAAGACTCAACGGCCTGAACATCCCAATCATCAGAACGTATGTTTTGTTTCACTGCATCCCCCATGTTAACTCTAAGCACATTAGGGACATTAACAACCTCGGTAGGGCCATGAATTTGAAACCTAACGGCATCCCACACTATCCCATCAAGGACAGGCCAAGCAGTGATGTTAACAAATGTCAAATCTCTTTTCAATCTGTGTGCAGAATGCGATGAGGAAAGGGGGGCCAAAGTTCCATTCAGATGTCGAATACATGTCCTTTCTTCGACATAGTGTCCATTCATAATTCGGAAAAAATAAAACACAAACCCAATTGACATAAAAAGGTAAATTGAAAAAAGAACCAGCCAAATATATGTCCAAGGGGGAATCAAAAAATGTTTTTAAATAAGCTGGCATAAACTGCAAAACGTGACGGTCTTTTCGAGGCATTGGAAACAGTGTCAAAAGAAAATCTGGATTCAGTGGCCAAACGTGCTTGCAGGTCAGGCATGGACAAGTCAGTGGGGTAAGTATAGTCTATTTCATCATGGTCTGTACCGGGCAAAGTACTAAATAAAGGACTGGAAATTGCAGGTAATTCGATGGCCACTTCATTTTCATGATTAGAAGCAGTGGGCAAAACAGAATTTCTCACAATGGAAGGACAGGAAACTGCCGGTGTCATACTAAGAAGAATTGGCCACTCTGTGTATCTTGACATTGTCAATTGAGATAAACCTGTTTTCCTTACGACCAGGAAGTGGTGGTAAAATAACTGTTCTTGTGCCCTTCACTCCAAGCACTGGAACCGGAGCTCGATAGGATGGACCAAATTCTTTCTTGTTATCGATCTTCTCTCGAACCAGTTCTCCAACTTGGGGTAGCCAGCCGACTACCGGGATCTGCAACGCAACATCCGAAGTGGAGGGCAAATGTTCCTTTGCAAGACTGTCTCTGGTCTTTTGTAGCTCCTGTAAAACATTGCAATGTTCATCTACGTCAAAGGGTGTGGCGTGAGCCACGCAGTCTAGACCGTCAAGGTCAGGGACATACATCTTGATGCCAAAGAGCATTTCGTACGGGGTCCGCCCACCCAGAGACCTTCTAGGGAGATTATTAAGAGCACGCTGCACGCCATTGAGGTGGGCCAGCCAGTTTCTGCCAGTGCCTATAACTCGAGCTGTCAAAGATTGCTTTAAATCACGGTTCATTCGCTCCACTACACTATTACCCTCAGGTCTGTAGGGAGACGAAAACTTGACTTGGACCCCCATCGAATTCATGGCATCCTTATACGCCTTAGAGGCGAAAGCCGGACCCTGATCCGAATGGAAGGTACCACAGGCAAAAATCCCTACAAAGATACGCAAATCTCTAATGACAGTCCGTGAATCAGCGCTGCGATGGGGCCAGACCCACACAAAGCGTGTGCATGAATCAACTGCTACTAAGATGTACTTATACGCAGTATCTGAGGAAAAAGGACCGCAGTGATCTAAATAAACACAACCTAGTGGTTTATTAGAAATGTACAACTGTGTCTGTGGCGGACGCGCAGCAGTCGAAGGTTTAATCTGCTGACAAATGTCACATCGAAGGACATAATCTCGCGCCTGTTTGTACAGTCCCCGCCACCAGAACCGTTGTTGTAATTGAGCCACAGTGGCCGAGACGCCCGCATGCGCAGACGCCACACCTTCATGTGCCGCTGTAATCAAGTCAGCCCTGCGATCCGAGTTGGGAATCAAACGTTCTCCAACATCAGGAATTTTCACAAAAGGAACCTTTTCGGGACTTAAGTGGTATGTGTACTTCGAAGGGAACCCCGTAGGATGTTTACCTCCCTTCTCAGTGGCAGCAACAGCCGCCAAGATGTCACTATCAATCCTACTTTTGGACCGAGTAACTGCTGCAACTAAGTATGTAGACACCGCTGATTTCGCTGCTTCATCAGCAAGCGAGTTACCGACAGCGTGGACTCCAACACGCTGATGGCCGAGAGTATGAATTACAAAAACGAGTGGTAATGTAGCTTTAAGCTCTGCCACTCGAACCCAGATCATCTTGTGTTTTATTGTGCTACCCTTGGAATCACGAAAATCATTCTGAATCCAAAAGAACAAGTTTTCGTTGTAAGACTGGACACAGTAGTAAGAATCACTCACAATAAGAGTAGTTACACTAGGATCTGCGTACTCCAACGCTAGTAAGAGAGCACGAAGCTCTGCCAATTGTGCGGTGCAGTCCCCTAGAGGCTGCGTGTGTACTGCCTTGGACTGGAACTCATCGTTCACCATGGCACCGACCACAATGGCGCATGCGGAAACATAGGCGTGTTTAGAGCCATGCGCAACCTGCGCCAAACCATCAGTGTAAATGATGCAATGGAAGTCCTCCAAAGGTCGCATAGCTAGAGGAGCAGGATGAACGAACTCATACTGCAAGTACTCTTGCGACCGCAATGAGGCGTCAAAAATAAACGTGACATCCGGAGACGTCAAGGAAGCAGCCCATTGAATCCACCGAGGGTGCAAAGCTTTAGAATTCGGTACACTGGCTTTCGTGACTGTCTCTAAATGAGGACAGGGTGTAACAACCAACTTGCGCTTCCCCTGTGACAGAGCTCGTTCCTTAAGAATCACCATCTGCACAGCTGTTAAAACCTTTTCCACAGTGGGAAACCACATCTCAGCCGAAGTGTACAAGTGTGACTTGTAAGCAATAGGTATTGTGTCTCCTTCATTAAAAGTGAGGTACGTGAAACCCACTGTCCCAGGAATTATTCTTTTTTTTTTTTTAAATACCTTTATTATCGAAAAAGCCATACAAATACAGACCTACAACCCCACAGGGCCGGTCAGTGATATTTCGCAACACAATTGAAAACAATACAAGGCCCAACATCCCCTAGAATCAGTTGCAATGTTCACATGCCAAGTTACAGGGTTGGTGGCTATATGAGGATAAGCAAAAGGTATCATTTTTTATATTAAACAAACACAAAAACAAAGTCCGAGGTAAGAGTGTTATTGAAGTGACTATCTCCACAGGCAGGGGGGGGGGGAAGGCCAGCCGCCGTGACTGGCCTAAAGAAGGATAAATCCTAAGGGGGCGGAAAGAAGGGCCAAGAGTGGACAAACAAACTATGTGGTGTATGATAAGAGCGTTCCGAATGTGAGGTCATGGAGACAAGGGGACAGTAACGGGATCTACGGAAGGGGGAGTGCAAATCTCTCCTCGATACGCATTCCACTGACCCCACACCTTCCCCCATTTCCTAGGCCTACCACGGGCGATATATACAGTTTTCTCCCTAAACATACACCAATCCATGCATTCCATCCATGCCGATGACGAGGGTGCCCTCTGGGACCCCCACAGTTGGGCTATGTCCCGCTTGGCGATCATGTTACCAAGCGTGGCCCACAAAGTCTGTGACACGCTGTAATCATTGGGCTCCCAGACGTTCAAAAGGCATCGCCTAGCCTCTGGCATTAAAGACACACCCGTCACCTCTTCCATGATGTCATGCACACTTTTCCAATAAGACACCACATCCGGACATTCCCATATTGAGGAAAATTGAATTTTGCCTTGTCATGTGTGCCTACGTGTTCCCCATCCTATGTTATATGTGCATGATTAATATGCATATGTTCCCTATGATCGAATAAGACGCAATTATAGTTGTGTCCAACGTTTAGTATGTCAGTTATCCAGTCCTCCTGAAAGCAACGAGTATTAGGCCTATGTTGCCAACGTTTTACATTGTGTACGTTAATTCATTGGAATTGTCCCCGTTTTCTAGGCCTCATGAGGGCCCGGACACCAGATTCAAGCTCCAGTCTCCTGAACCTGCTCCGAGGAGCGATGCAGCCCCTCCCGCATCCCTGACCCTTCGCTTACTTTCTGCCAAGCAGCGCGGTGCCCGGCCTGGCTCTGCCTGCCTGTCTGCCAAGAATATGTTATGCCTCTAGTTATCAGTTCAGCTCTCCGTCTTCGCATTCCTAAGCTAACGAACCGTATAAACATCTTCAGCTATAGTCTAGTCTTTCTGTCTCCATGCAAGTGAATTACTGTATTAATATCCATAGAAGATTCCTAGCACACGCTATACACGAAGAATATATGCATGCACCAGTCTTAGTGTCAAGTGGCCTCTGCCCTGATGACATTTGGATTCTATCAACATGTTCTCCAAACACGAGATACCAGATATGCTATAGGTACATGTCGTCTTGACCTCCCAGACTTTCGTCTCCTCTTCTAGTGCAAGAGTCAGAGCCCCCAGTTCTCCCTAGTTACACGTCATGGCCCGTTTGCGCGCACCACTAGGTTAAAGGTTCCAGCTGCCCAGGTAGCCCCCTCCATGTATCCACCCATTTATGACACTTCTGTGACGTTCTCATAACATGTCTACGTGCACGCCCTGTTCACGCCTTCTTTTCACGCCCATGTGTTCTTATCTTACGCTTGTCACTTGTTACGCCTACTGTATGTAATGTAATTGTGATGTTTTACTATATATACCTTGTACTGTTAATGAGACGTTGCAGCTGCCTTCTATGCCATTCTATTTCAGGCTGTTCCGATCCTGTCCATTCCCTTATGCCTGATTAAAGCCTGTTAGACTCAGATTCCTCGGATCCTGCCTCTTATTTATTGAGCTATCTGTTTTATTCAATGCATAGA
Source organism: Lissotriton helveticus (assembly GCF_964261635.1). Taxonomy (NCBI): domain Eukaryota; kingdom Metazoa; phylum Chordata; class Amphibia; order Caudata; family Salamandridae; genus Lissotriton; species Lissotriton helveticus. Next base: position 1,888,873,868 of record NC_136067.1, read on the forward strand.
AAAATAGTACCGGTAATTAATTATTTATTTACCATGAGAAAAGTAGCAAGCATACCACAGCCACGTCTGCACAACCCATCCAATGAATAACCCATCTTCATCAGCCGTGGACCCGTGACATAGACGTGGTGTAATATCTTCAATTGCACAAGCCGTAGACGCGCCGGAATCGCCACTTCCTTTGGAGACGACACCGTGGTCTGCCAGTCCTCGTCATCCAGTTCAAGCCCATCCGCGGTCCAAGTACTGCGGAGCTGCTCAAGAAGGTCAGAGCGATCGTTAATAAGCTTCTTATATATAAGAGAGATGGTACTATCAGGGAGGTATCTATCTAACACCCTATCTTCCAGGGGGGAAGATTCTGGGACAACGGCACCAGCCGGGAATACCGAAGCAAACGCATGGCGAATCTGGAGATAGCGGAAGTATTCCCTATCACTCAAACTATATTCCCGCTGGAGTTCGGCAAAAGTCTTGATCCTGTCCTTAATCAATAGGTCCCCCACTCGACTAATACCTATAAGGTCCCACTTGTCGAATCCCTTTGTCGCCCAGAGATTCCCCAATCGTTCAGCCGAATAAAGCGGGGTTGCTCTAGTCAGCCTGTCTGTCCACCCCGTGGCAGCCGTCGCACTAGTCCAAACTCGCACCGCGACTCCAGTGGGACCAGTGAGTGACTTCCTAGCCGCTTTAGAGTAAAGCGCCCTATTGTAGTCGCCACCCGGTAACTGCCATTTATCCATCTGGAATGCAGGATTGGAGATAGGGCCATACATAGCGTGGTTAATGGCACTTAACTAAGACGCCCAGTAATAGCGCTTGATGTCGGGCAGTGCTATACCACCATCATACCAAGGCAGGGTCAGTTTCGATAACACAATGCGAGGCCGCCCGCCCCATACCAATTGTCGTTGAAGGCCCTCAACCTCACGAAAATACCTAGCAGGGACCAGATCAAGCGTATTTTGAAGGGCATAAAGGAATCTGGGGAGAGACATCATCTTAAACAGGGCCGCCCTTCCCAACGGGGACAGCGGCAAGCCACACCAACCCGCGACGTCCGAACGTAGCCGACAAAGTGGCGGCAGTAAATTTCTCTCATACCGCACAACCGAGTCCAAGGAGATATAGATCCCCAGGTATTTGAAGCCGTCACGTACTACAGGTATCGGGCAGATACGGGGCAGCAAGGGCAGTTCTCCGGTGAGCGGGTAAATACAAGATTTGGTCCAATTATTGGACAAGCCGGAATTTCTCCCGAAGGATCGCAATACGTCAAACAACACTCCTAGAGATTTGCGAGGGGAAGTCAAATACAGCAAGATATCATCCGCATATAATGAAACACGATCTTCATATCCCGGGGACCAACTAATGCCCTTAAGCGACGGTTCCCATCGAAGCCACGCTGCAAGGGGTTCAAGAGCCAGTGCGAAAAGCAAAGGTGACAGAGGACAGCCCTGTCGCGTACCTCTGCCAAGAACAAAGGGCTCCGAGGCCCTACCATTCACCACCACTTGAGCCAATGGTTGTTCATAAAGGAGCCGAACCCACCCGATGAAACGTGGGCCAAAACCGAACTTTGCGAGAGCCGCCCATAAATATGGCCATTCTATTGTATCAAAGGCCATCGAGGCGTCCAAAGAAACCAAGATGGCCGGCTCTCGAAGTGACCCCGCCCGTGCCAGAACGCCATTAAGACGGCGAAGGTTGAGCGCCGTATTACGGTGGGGGATGAAGCCCGACTGGTCCGGATGTACTAAGTCGCTAATCACCGTAATTAGACGATTCGCCAATACTTTCGCCAGAACCTTAGGCTCCACATTCAAAAGCGAAATCGGTCTATACGACGAACACTGTTCACAGGGCTTCCCATCTTTAGGAATTACCACAATGGACGCCAACCTTTGATCCCGGGGAAGGAGTCCAAGATCTCGCGATTCCAAGAACATGTGGCGAAGATGCGGCGCCATCTTGTCCGGGCACAACTTATACAGCTCCACCGGAATACCATTCGGGCCAGTGGCCTTGCCCGAACGAAGGGAACGGATAGCAGTCGCAATTTCATCGACGGAAAAGTCCGCTTCCATAAGCTCATGGTCAGACTCCGAAAGACTAGGCAGCGCAATGTCTCTCAATAATAAGTGTGAGTCCTCCTCCGGTCTATCCGAGACCGGCGCATAGACTCCACGGAAATGCTGAGCAAAAGCCGCCACTATTCCAACAGGGTCCACGACCCGCGAACCATCCACCCCTTCCACAACAGGCACAACCCTATTCAAACAGTCTCTCTTGTCCAACCAAGCAATCAACTTCCCAGCCTTATCACCAACATCATACATTCGCCCCTGTTGCACACGATACAGCATCCTGGCTGCGTCCGTCACCAAGGCCTTATAATCAGCCTGCTTGAGGGCCAAAACATGTAGCTTCTCAGGTGTGACCCCGGACTCCAAATCCTCCTCCAAAGCCGTGATGTCACGTTCAAGGCAAACAACCTCCTCATTCTTACTTTTCTTCGCGCTAGCAATCAAGGACAGGGTCTGACCCCGAATCACCGTCTTATAGGCCTCCCAGAGGGAAACGGAGGAGGATACCGATCCCACATTCTCATTAAAGTAGTGTTCCACACATTGAACCACTGCGGCCCTAGTTTTGGGGTTGCGTAGGTGCCAGGGGTTGATCGGGGCCACACGGCCCTCCGCTCCCAAAGACAAATCAATCCCAAACCAGAGTGGGGAGTGATCCGAGATCCCCCTAGCCAGGTGACGCACTTCCGTTACGGAGATCATCTGCACCGCCGGCACCAGGATATAGTCAAGCCTCGAGAGACTACCATGTGCTCCCGAGTGGAAGGTATACTGTAACGTGCCAGGGTGCAAGTGTCTCCAACTATCCACTAAGCCCATCGATTCCAGAAAATCACCCAGCCATGACTGCGATCTCAAGAGAGTTTCTGGGGGGGTTACGATCATCATCGCCACTAACCACTGAATTGAAGTCGCCACCCATTATCGACATGCCTTCGGGGAAGCCCAGAACAACCCCACCTAAATCAGAAAACGTAGTGGACTGTAGACCTGGCGGGACATAAACAGAAAGTATAGAAATCGTCTTCCCCTCCCATCGCCCCGTAATGGCCGCATATCGACCACGATCGTCGAGCACAACGTCATCTATCTCCAAGGGGAGGGAGTTACGAACCAAGACGCCCGCCCCCCGTGATCCCGTGGTGAAACCTGAGTGCGCTACCAGACGATACCCCCTCCTATTCAGCGCATGGCAAGTGTTCCCTATCAAATGAGTTTCCTGAAGCAACACAACATCGGGTGAAAGGCGTTTCAAGTATTGCAAAACCAACCCCCGCTTAATCCTATCACCCAGCCCGTTCACATTCCAACTCAACACCCTCAGCCCCCTACCCCCATTGTAAAAAAATACCCAACGTCCCCCCCGCATTAGGACAGCCACCCCCAGCAAAACTTGTATTGAAATAAAACCTCGGAATAAACAAAGAAACAGAAACCCCACCCCCAACACACATCCCCCCACCCTGCACCCCTGCGTCGATCCAAAGAACCACCCCAACTTGCAGTGTGCCTGTCGCCCCATTAAACTAATCTACAAAAAGAGAGAAAAACCCCTTGGAGGAGGAAGAAACCCGAACCCTCCCACCCCCGGGTAGTCAATTCACATGCGCTCAGTAATAGTCAAACCAGTGCTGCAAGTCAGTAAAGCCGGTCCTCCGGAGGGGACTCACTCCATCCGTTCCTCCAGACCTCCCTCAGCACCGCCGGAATGTTCAGATCGATCGCGCTGCGTAGGCAAAGTATCGAGCCAGTCACTAGCAGACTCCGGGCGATCAAAAAAGAAAGTGCGCTCCTCATATTCGACCCTCAAGCGGGCCGGGAACAGCATAGCGTACTTTAGGCCCACATCCCGGAGGCGTTGTTTCACACCCATGAAGCTCATGCGCTGCCTCTGGACTGACTGCGTGAAATCCGGGTAAAAAGTAATAGATGCATTGTCAAATTTCGTGGGCCCACCAGAGCGCGATGCCTGGAGAATAGCATCTCTGTCCCGAAAGTTGAAGATCCTGGCTATAATGGGCCGTGGCGTCGCTCCTGATTTAGGCTTACCACCAGGGACTCTGTGGGCACGTTCCACAGTGAAGAAGTTACTGAGACCCTTAGGTGCCAAATGGTTTAACACGAGGTCCTCAACCAAGAGATCCACAGACACCGCTGCAGAACTTTCCGGAACGCCAATGATGCGGACGTTGTTCCGCCTGGCCCGGCTCTCGTAGTCATCCAGCCGACGCACAAACAAGTCATTAAATTTCCGGAGATTGCAGACTTCAGTCTGTAGTTCCGAAACATCAGTAGTAAGACTTGCAGTTTTAATGTCCAGCGATTTCACCCGCTCATTAGTCTTTGCAAGGTCTGTTCTGATGAGGTTAACCTCGATAGCCACAGTGTCAATTTTTGAGGCCAGTGTCTCATACTGCTGGCCCATGGAGGTCTTAACACTAGCAATGGCGCCCATGACGTCCCTCAGCGTCAGATCGTCGGCTGCAAGTAGATCTTCTCCAGAATCACCCGTGGTTTTACCCAGCCCCCCAGGGGTGCCTTTCGGGCGGGCGAAACGATCAATGGTGTTGAACTGAGTCGAACCCCCACGATTCGTGACCCTGGTGGCCCGTTTCTCACTCTCAGGTCTACCCGACATGGTGGCCAAAGAGTCCTGGCAGACCCCTGGGAGGGTACGGCGAAGGCAACTCTTCGGAGATCCGCCGTGTATGATCAAAAGGAACGAGAGACAGGAGATGCGCTGGGGGCGGGCTGCTAGGCGTAGGGCAGCAGTACTGGCAGGCAGGAGGCCACAGAGGACAGCGACCAAAAACGAAACCGAAAGTACCACGAGGGTTGCAGACAAGTCTCAGTGGCCGTTGTTGTTCGATTACCACTCAGGCATTTCGGCAACTCGAGACCGTGGGCATCCGCTGATGTAGGCCATAAAACTCAAGATGCAGCAAGTCCGGAGTCCGGCGGCCAAATCGAATTCTGGAAGACAATTTGGTATCAGCAGGGCATCCTTCAATCGAACCCGTCGTCTAAATCAGGATATTAAACAGGATAGTCGTAGGAGGTGGAAGGGGTCTCGGGAGCCCTGTGCTCACGCGTCCATCTTGGATCCGCGCGAAGCTCCTCCTCCAGGAATTATTCTTATTACCAGGTTGGTGTGGTTGTCACGAGTCAGTAAAAACTTAGAAGCGAGCAGATCAGCCTGCAAGGATTGCAAGATGGCTGAGTGCTCAGGCAGCCAGCATGATTTGGAAAAAGTTGGTTGTATCAAAGCATACAAAGGCTTGATACGCTGGGCATATTCCGGAATGTATGTCCTCCCGAAATTTAAAAAGCCCAGTAAAGACTGTAATTTTTTCAGTGTTGTAGGAGCGTGCAAATGTGCGCATTTCTCCAAGAAGTGAGGAGCCAAACCTCTACCCTCATTGTTGAGCTCATAGCCCAGGAACAACACTGTGTACTCAGCAATGTGCGATTTTGCAAAGTTAAATTTGTAACCCATGTCTGCAAAGTTACAAATAATCGAATTTACACGACACAGATGGTCCCAAATTTCGTCGTCTGTGAGATAGATGTCATCCACATACGAGCAAGCATCTGGGTCGATCCTCTCCAAAAGAGAGACTATGCGTGCGGTAAATATATCAGGACTATTCTTATAGCCCATTGGGAGACGCCGGAATTGTTTTTGGACCCCAGCGCATGTAAAACTGGTCCATTGGGAGCTAAAGCTATCCAATCTGTGGGCATAGAAACCATTGGAAATGTCAAGCGTTGTTTTAAAACGCTTACGCACTAGACTATCCACTAGAGCAAAGCCGTGAGTATTCTGTACTGCACAGTTACGGCAATGCGAGTTCAAATGCCGGTAATCCAATACCAAACGATACGATCCGTCAGGCTTGGTCACAGTAAAAAGAGGATTATTCATCGGTGACACACACGTTTCAATAACTCCCTGATATTCCAATTCAAGGATTTCCGCGACGGAAGCCTTGGCTTCACGCCGAATGGGATATTGAGGTTGAGGCTGCGGCTGAGACTGCAAGGGAATTTCGTGGCAAGGGGACAATTTATCCCAACCACATTGGTTACGGTACAGAGCCCGGTGCGAGTGCCCGAGCCCACTCTTCTGCAAAATGCTGCGCATGCTCTTTCGAGACAGTGTTCGCGAAACTGGGGAGGATTACCTCCTCCCCTCGCGGCGCCGCGAGCACAAAAGGTGGGGGCCAGTCAGCCTCCGAAAGCAAAATATCATACGTAGATGAAAGATTTTCCCAAAATACCCCTTTGATGGTACGTTGTATGTCACCTTCAATTAACAGGACAATTTCATAAAGTCTTTCAGGGGGAGCAAGTCTTGTATCGGCTGTTTCTATTACAACGTAGACATCAGTCGCTGTCACCCTCAGTAGTGGACGCAGCGCCTCTCTCACTATGGTAATCTCCGCTGCGCTGTCCAGCAAGGTCAGAGCCCACGTCAGATTCCGAAGCCGCGTTCTCACTATCTGTGGCATATCGATGCGCTGTTAAGGCTGCGACTTTCTTTTTTGGCAAACTGCGGTCTTTTTGGCGTAGAATCCTCCTGCTTTCCTGCGCCGTCTGTCTGTCGGGGCTGGCCACGTCCTTGTTGGCCACCACGTCCCCTTCCGCCTCCTCCTCCACCGGTCTGCGGGGCCGATGAGTCCTGAAAGGAACGAGGAAAGCGTTGATCAGAAACCTGAAATCGATCAGGTGATTTAATCATCGCGCGATCGCGCAAGTCATAAACTCTCTCTGTCGGCGCAGAAACTTGTGGCGCAGGATAAGAATCCTGAGTCTGCTGTTGTTGCTTCCCCTGTTTCTGTTTTTTAGGCCAATTTTGTTTTTTGGACTTGGGCTGGACATCTGCCTCAGCAGACAGCCCTTGTGGTTGTTTCTTCTCCTTGATAGCAAAATACTTCAGACCTTTACTTGTGCGACCTTTAGTTTTATATGCGGCCACAACTATCTTCGCCAACTGTCGGGTTTTTCGGCATCGGGTTGAGCAGCCAAAGCATTCGACACCTGAAAGTTCACCGCATCTCCCTTTATATTGGAGAGTATGAGATCGCTAACAATCTCAAAAGAACCACACAGGCGCATACCCAATTCAACCGCTGCTTCCGGTCCGTGATCATCCTGAACACGTTTAACGATCGTAGGCAGTACGGACATAGATGGGGTGCCGAAACACCTTGCATAAACAGCCGCAAAAGTTTTCCCCCAGCTTTCACAGTCAACGAGTTCAGGAGTTAAATCCTTAGGCAAAGTAATCGTCAACATTCTATGTTTATCAGCAGGAGTAGAATTCGGAAACACAGCCTCCAGTTGGTCAAATTTCTCGGCAAGCCAGCAATGGAACTCATCCTTATCATTGGGGCGCTTACCAAAAACCGAATTGACCATAACCGGATTGAGCTTCAAACCGCCATGTTCAGTCTGAACAGCCGGACCCCCCGGGGGTCCACCCGGGAGATGTCGACCTATGTATTGCACTAATGCACGAATCACGGCAATCGAAACAACATGTAGCCTGCGAATATCCGCTAAGGGACAAGCACCGTGATTCGGGTGCGGGGTGAATCCACCCAATGCAGGCCAATTTGTGCCTGGAATGGACAACGGACCCAACCTCGCAGCGGACAAAGAGTGGGGTAGGGCGCCATCAAACCAAACGCGATGCTGCCAATGATCAATAGGTATTTCCAGTGCCCTGTACGGTGTATATTCAGCCGGTACAGGTGAGGGTGTGTAGGTGTGGAACACACCAGAATTTGCGTCTGTTGGAACCTAAAGTTGTCAGGTCACCTAGGGTAACCTGGCCTAGGGTAAGACAATCTCTAATAGAGGCACATGTGCGAAGGTTGCATACCACCCAGCAGTAACCCCATGCAATTCCACTTAAAAGAATGACGCTACACCAATGTTTTGGAAAGATGTGGCTTGATTTTATAAAAATAGGTTTGCTTTTCTTTATCACTTTTACACCAGTATTTCTCCTTATTCAGTTTCAATCCAAGTACTGTATTACACTTCACATCTCCATCTTATTCTGTTCAGTACATTTACATTAAGGTACATTACCAGTCTCACCCCACCTTTCTAACAATATATGCAGCCAGAGAAGGATGTCAGTGATTATCCTAGAACAGCATATGCACCTTTACCTCTTATGAGGACTTAGCACTTTTCCCCATCAGAAGATACTTTTAGCAATATTTCAACAGATTGTACTAGCCCCTCAGATCATGGCCCTGTGGCCGCTCTCCTCTGGACCTGAAACACAAGGTTTACTTCATCATGTCAATTTACTCCCTTCCAGGAAACAGTATGAGGAGTGAATGGGGTATCAAGGGAAGTTCCAATAGAACCAGGTCTGAATTTTCCCACACAATGGGACCCTCTGGGAGGAACCGCTCCTCAGTCCCTCCTAGCGTTAACTCGGAGTCTCAGTCTTCACCCACCACACACTCCTTACTTACAGTGGGGCCCGCGAGGCCAGAATCTCCGATCACTGAACAGAAAGGGAGACCTCGACAGAAGTCTCAGCCGGTAACCTCTGGCGCCCGTTTTGTTTCTTCCCGCCCGACCAGCCGCTCGCTGGCGCGGGGAGGGTGGGGGTGAGGATCTCTCCGTGTGCAGCGATCGACTGCTCGCTCCCTTGCCTGACCAGGCTCTCAACTCCAGAGCTGGCGCGGGCACAGGCTTACCACAGCTGAGAGTCGAATCTGATCTTTCGTTCCCTTTTTCCCCTCGGTTGACTCCGCCTCACGCAGTCAGTTGACCCAACCGGGCATGCGCGGGTGTGTAGTGTCTCCACACCCGAGGCCGCTCTATCCCGACGGCTCTTCCTCTTCCGCTCCGCCCACTCCAGGATCAGTGGCGGTTGCACCAGAGCTGCGCCGATCAGGGGAATGCCCTCCCCAGCCAAAGCCTCTCCTGCTCAATCTCGCCACTTGTTGCAGAGTCCCTGCCTTCTTTCCCTCGATGAGCCACTATTCTCACCAGCCGCCTGACATCTTAGGTAAGAGGGGAAAACTCCGCTGGGGTGAATGTCAGTGGGGAGTTGAAGGCAAGAGCGTCCTTAGCTGATTTAAGGAGTCAAACGAGGAGGGATCACAATAACGAACCTTCAGCCTTAACCCTTCTCGCTTCTTGGCCAACTCTGTCAGAGTCTCACTGAGGCTTCCCAACTGGGCAATAGGCTGTACTCCTCAGCACTGCAGCCACCCTCAACCACACATAACCCTTACTTCTAGGCTAGGGGTTGATCAGGCGCCCAGGGTCTCCAGGATTCCCACGCAGCGGGGTCAGGTCAAGAAACCACAAGGGAGGAAGGGTGGTGAATCAATAAGGAAGCGTCCCTAGACTGGGAGGTCAATCCTTTGGCTATCCTACACCCACCTTATGCTACTGCCTGTCCTCCAGCTGACTCACTCTGGCAAGACAAAATGGTTGCCCAGCATTCCGCCTTTTATAGGCTGACCCTCAGAGGTCCAGAAGGGACCAGAAGGTTCTGGAATGCCCTATGCTATCCTATGGGACAGATCTCAGGTGTGACAGTTGTGGCAGTTAGAAGCCACCATTTTGTAGATCTGGATTAATTCCTGTCAGGAAAGGCGCCTAGGCCTAAGGTGAAGAACTATGAGGGTAGAACAGCATCTATCCCCCAGGCCAACACCATAAAAATAGTCCAGTGGACACAAAAAGATAGAACGGGAATGAGGGGCAGAAAGGGGACAAAATAAATAATTAATAGGAGGGACTACTTAAAGGCAGACAGGTCTAACACGCGTCCCCCCCAGCTGAAAGTGGGGAGAGCTACCCAACCCCTTGGGAGTCCTCATCACTAAGGCGAAAATACCTGGAGAGACCGTCTGCATTGGCGTGGTCCACTCCAGGCCGATGTTCCACCCGGAAATCCATTCCCTGTAGAGAGATTGACCATCTCAACAGCTTGGGATTTTCCCCCTTCATCTGCATCAGCCAACGAAGGGGACGGTGGTCAGTCTGAACCAGGAAGTGCGAGCCAAACCGGTATGGCTGCAGCCTCTTCAGAGCCCACACCACCGCAAAAGCCTCCCTCTCAATGGCACTCCACTTCTGTTCCCGGGGAAGCAGTCTCCTGGATAGGAAAACTGCAGGCTGATCCAGACCCTCTTCATTAAGTTGCGATAACACTGCCCCAATGCCATGTTCTGATGCATCTGTCTGGACAATGAACTCCTTGGAGAAGTCTGGGGCCCTCGGGACCGGTGCTGCACACATTGCCTGCTTCAATTTTTCAAAGGCTTGCTGACAAGCCTCTGTACAAACTACCCGTCAAGGTTGTTTCTTTGAGGTAAGCTCTGTGAGGGGCGCTACAATAGTGCCATACCCCTTCACAAAGCGACGGTAGTAGCCTGTGAGGCCCAGGAAAGCGCGGACCTCAGTCTGGGTCTTGGGGGGTTCCCAGGCCATGATTGCCTCAATCTTTGCCTGAAGGGGCTGCACTGTTCCCCTACCCACCAAGTGTCCAAGGTACACAACCGACCCCTGCCCAATCTGACATTTGCTGGCCTTGATTGTCAATCCAGCTTGCTTCAGGGCCTGGAGAACTGCTTGCAAATGTTGCAAATGGTCCTCCCAACTGCTACTGAAGACAGCAATGTCATCCAGATAAGCAGCGGAGAAACCCTCCATTCCGGAGAGGACCTGATTCACCAGCCGCTGAAAAGTGGCAGGGGCATTCTTGAGCCCAAAGGGCATCACACAAAATTGGAAGTGTCCCTCAGGCGTGGAGAAGGCTGACCTTTCCTTTGCTCCATCTGTCAAGGAGATCTGCCAGTACCCTGAAGTGAGGTCAAAGGTACTGAGATATTGGGCAGCTCCTAGCCGGTCAATTAATTCATCCGCCCTAGGGATCGGATGAGCATCAGTTTTGGTAACTGAGTTCAGTCCCCGGTAATCCACACAGAACCTCAGTTCTGGAGTGGTGCCTGGTGGAGCGGCTTTTGGCACTAGAACCACCGGACTGGACCAGGGGCTGCTGGAAGGTTCTATAACTCCTAGCTCCAGCATCTTGGTAACCTCTCCATGGATGCTAGCCTTCACCTTGTCTGACAGCCGGTAGGTCTTTGACTTCACTGGTGGGCTATCTCCTGTGTCCACATCATGGGTACACAGGGGGGTCCTTCCCGGGACAAGGGAGAACAACGTAGAGTACTGCTCCAGTATCTGGCGGCAGTCCTCCCGCTGTTCAGGAGTTAGGGATGGGGAGAGAATCACTCCCTCGACTGACCCATCCTTTTCTTGAGACGAGAACAAGTCTGGGAGAGGTTCGCTTTCCGCTTCCTCTCCTCCATCAGTCACCATCATTAAGATGACCGCGGGCCTCTCATGGTGGGGTTTGAGTCGGTTAGCATGTAGCACCCGTAGGGGCTGTCGAGGGGTCTTAAGGTCCACCAGGTATGTGGCCTTACCCTTCTTTTCTAACACCTCAAAGGGGCCTGTCCAGCGATCCTGGAGGGCACTTAGCTCTCCAGGCTCCATCACCCACACTTTCTGGCCAGGCTCCAACTCCACCGGGTGAGCGTTGTGGTCATACCACTCCTTCATTACTGCCTGACTGGCCTCCAAGTTGTCAGAAGCTTGCTTCCACAACTTCGCCATTTGGCTCCTGAAGGCCAGCATGTAGCTCCCCACATCCTGGGGGGGTTTCCTGGGAGACTTTTCCCATCCATCCTTCACCAGGCTGAGAGGACCGCGTACAGGGTGCCCATACAGAAGCTCAAAGGGGCTGAAGCCCACTCCCTTCTGTGGCACTTCCCTGTAGGAGAATAGCAAACAGGGTAGGAGGACGTCCCATTTCCTCCGCAGGCTTTCAGGCAGACTGCTGATCATGCCCTTCAAGGTCTTGTTGAACCTTTCTATCAGTCCATTGGACTGGGGGTGATAGGGAGTGGTGAACCGGTAGGTCACTCCACACTCCTTCCACATTGCCCGCATGTACGCTGACATAAAGTTGGTCCCCCTGTCGGACACAACTTCCTTGGGGAATCCCACTCGGGTAAAGATCCCCATTAGGGCCCTAGCCACCATAGGTGCAGTGACAGTCCTCAGAGGTATTGCCTCTGGGTACCGTGTGGCATGATCCACCAGAACCAGGATAAACCTGTGACCAGCTGTTGTTGGTGGATCCAATGGCCCTACAATGTCGATGCCCACCCTTTCAAAGGGGGTGCTAACGACTGGAAGTGGTTCCAGGGGAGCTTTCAGCTTCACCCCTGTTTTCCCACTGGCCTGGCAGGATACACATGTCCGACAGTAGGTGTTGGACGCCACTTTCATCTGAGGCCAGTAAAAGTGGGGGACAAGCCGAGCAAAGGTCTTGTCCTGACCTAAGTGTCCTGCCAAGGGAATTTCATGAGCCAATTCCAGCAGAAAGGCTCGGTACCGTTGCGGGACTACCAAGGCCCTTGATGAACCAGGTAAGGGTACCTTGGGTTCACTGTAGAGGAGTCCATCCTCCCAGTAAATGTGGTAGTGTCCCGCAACGTCCCCTGCTGCCTGGGCTTTAGCCTGTCGCCTCAGTCCCTCAAGGGTAGGGCACTCCTTCTGGCCCTGACAGAACTCCTCTCTGGTAGGCCCTCCCTCCACATGCCACTCAGCAGGGATGGGCAGGTCCTCCAGAGAAACTACTTCCCCCTCCACGGACTCCTGGTCCACCACCGCCGGTGGCCGATCTGTCACATGAAGTGTGGAAGCCGAAGCAGGCTTCTCCTGTCTTCGGGTCTGTCCCTTTTTGGCAGCGGGTTGGGCCATTGTTCCAGGCTCCAACCCAGGCGAACTCCCTCTCCGGGCAGTCGCAGACCTTGTGCTTACACAGGCCCAATCAGGTGTACCTAGCATCTCTGAATGCGTCCAGTATTCCACCTCTCTCCAAGCATTGTGCTCCATGTCATTCCCCAACAGACAATCAACTGGCAAAGCAGGGCTTACGGCAACTCGAAGTGAACCTGCAACCCCTTCCCACTCAAAGGGAACCTCGGCCACGGGGTAGTGGCCCATTCTGCCGTCAGCCATCGCGGCGGGGTGGAGTACATTGGGAATCACCTGCTCTGGAGACACTAGATGACTTCTCACCATGGTCATACTGGCTCCTGTATCTCTCAGAGCCTCCCCTCTCTGGCCATTGATGGTGATCCACTGCCCATACTTGGTAGTATTTGGGGGCACCTGGATCATAGGAACCATCTCCCGTTCTCCCAGGGACACTAAGGTGACACCCGCCCACTCACCCCCCTTATCTAAGGGCAACTCCTCCCCGAGCGCTACACTAGCTACTCCCGGGGCTTTTCCTCCGGTGGGAGAGGGTGGTCTCTTTGGGCATCTGACATCTCCCTTATAATGTCCAACACCACCACACTCAAAACAGTGGACAACCCTTGGCTGCTGGCTTTGGCCAGGATGAGGGTTTCTGGGCGGGTTAGCCTTAGGGGTGAAACCTGTTCCCTTTCCCTGGAAACTGTTTTGGGGACCTTTAGAGAACTCCCGTTTTTTATCTCCCCCCTCCTTCTTCTGAGGGGCGCCCTGTCCGGCCTTTTTGGAATCCCCTCCAGTCCCCTTTGAGGACACCCGGGTACTTGCCCAGATGTCCGCCTCCTCTGCAAGCTTCCGGGGGTTGGTCAGCTTGCTGTCCACCAGGTGTTGGCGCAGCTCGGGAAAACATTTCTCGAGTAGATGCTCTTTAAGAAAAAGGTCATACAACCCCTCATAATCCTTCACCTCACTGCCCTGTACCCAGCCCTCCAATGCCTTCCTTGCATAATCCAGGAAATCCACCCAGTTCTGGGTGCTTAACTTGTGGCTCCCCCTGAACTTTTGGCGATACTTTTCCGGGGTTAGCCCAAACTTTCTAATCAACGCTAACTTCATAGTGGGGTAGTTGGTCTGCTCCTTTGGTTCTAAGGCTAACAAGGTGTCCCGACCAGTAGGAGGCATGTACTTGTACAACCCACCCCCCCAGTGTTTCTCCTGGATCCCATGGGCTCTTAAGGAGACCTCATAGGCAGCCAGCCACTTGGCTATGTCATCCCCCTGACTATAGCTGGCAATTATATCCTTAGGCAGGTAGGGTCTGGACTCCCTGGTTGGTTCTCTGGTTTCGCTGCCACCATTTGGAGTGATGTTAAGGGCTTTGAGGTCGAGCTCTCGTAGTTTGAGCTCGTGTTCCATCCTCCTCCCTTCCATCTCCAGTTTGGCCATCTCCCACCTTAAGTGTCTTTCCTCTCTCCTGTCGGCTAACTCGGTCTCTGACAACCCTCTTGATGACACACTGCTGCCCTCCCGTGAGACTACCTTGGGGCTGATTGACATTTCACCCATCCCCGGGGGACATTCTGCCAGCCTCTCGATGACAGTACTTCCGTCTGACTCCTCCTCCTCTACCGTTCACTCCGTGTGCGCTTCCACCCAGGCTCGCAGACTAGTACGGAGCTCCTCTCTTTTGGCCCCTCGCCTAACGAACACTCCCCTTTCCTGACAGAAATCCTTGAGCTGTGCCACAGTATAGGTCTCCAGCTCTGACATTTCGAATTCCATCTTGTCAGTGAAAAGTGTGGACAACCACCCCGAAGTAGGTTACAAGGATAGGAAACTCTGAGGGTCACCTCCACCCACCACCAGGAATAAATTTAGGAAAAAACAACAGTAGTAATTAGGAAGTCCGCCAGGAGAAAACTCCAGGTGTAGGTCAGTGGATTACGCTTAGTTACTGCAGAGTAGTTGCAACCACAGTTTACATCCCACCGCTAGACACCAATATGTTGGAACCTAAAGTTGTCGGGTCACCTAGGGTAGCCTGGCCTAGGGTAAGACAATCTCTAATAGAGGCACATGTGCGAAGGTTGCATACCACCCAGAAGTAACCACATGCAATTCCACTTAAAAGAATGACGCTACACCAATGTTTTGGAAAAATATGGCTTGATTTTATAAAAATAGGTTTGCTTTTATTTATCACTTTTACACCAGTATTTCTCCTTATTCAGTTTCAATCCAAGTACTGTATTACACTTCACATCTACATCTTATTCTGTTCAGTACATTTACATTAAGGTACATTACCAGTCTCACCCCACCTTTCTAACAATATATGCAGCCAGAGAAGGATGTCAGTGATTATCCTAGAACAGCATATGCACCTTTACCTCTTATGAGGACTTAGCACTTTTCCCCATCAGAAGATACTTTTAGCAATATTTCAACAGATTGTACTAGCCCCTCAGATCATGGCCCTGTGGCCGCTCTCCTCTGGACCTGAAACACAAGGTTTACTTCATCATGTCAATTTACTCCCTTCCAGGAAACAGTATGAGGAGTGAATGGGGTATCAAGGGAAGTTCCAATAGAACCAGGTCTGAATTTTCCCACACAATGGGACCCTCTGGGAGGAACCGCTCCTCAGTCCCTCCTAGCGTTAACTCGGAGTCTCAGTCTTCACCCACCACACACTCCTTACTTACAGTGGGGCCCGCGAGGCCAGAATCTCCGATCACAGAACAGAAAGGGAGACCTCGACAGAAGTCTCAGCCGGTAACCTCTGGCGCTCGTTTTGTTTCTTCCTGCCCGACCAGCCGCTCGCTGTCAGCGCGGGGAGGGTGGGGGTGAGGATCTCTCCGTGTGCAGCGATCGACTGCTCGCTCCCTCGCCTGACCAGGCTCTCAACTCCAGAGCTGGCGCGGGCACAGGCTTACCACAGCTGAGAGTCGAATCTGATCTTTCGTTCCCTTTTTCCCCTCGGTCGACTCCGCCTCACGCAGTCAGTTGACCCAACCGGGCATGCGCGGGTGTGTAGTGTCTCCACACCCGAGGCCGCTCTATCCCGACGGCTCTTCCTCTTCCGCTCCGCCCACTCCAGGATCAGTGGCGGTCGCACCAGAGCAGCGCCGATCAGGGGAATGCCCTCCCCAGCCAAAGCCTCTCCTGCTCGATCTCGCCACTTGTTGCAGAGTCCCTGCCTTCTTTCCCTCAATGAGCCACTATTCTCACCAGCCGCCTGACATCTTAGGTAAGAGGGGAAAACTCCGCTGGGGTGAATGTCAGTGGGGAGTTGAAGGCAAGAGCGTCCTTAGCTAATTTAAGGAGTCAAACTAGGAGGGTTCACAATAACGAACCTTCAGCCTTAACCCTTCTCGCTTCTTGGCCAACTCTGTCAGAGTCTCACTGAGGCTTCCCAACTGGGCAATAGGCTGTACTCCTCAGCACTGCAGCCACCCTCAACCACACATAACCCTAACTTCTAGGCTAGGGGTTGATCAGGCGCCCAGGGTCTCCAGGATTCCCACGCAGCGGTGTCAGGTCAAGAAACCACAAGGGAGGAAGGGTGGTGAATCAATAAGGAAGCATCCCTAGACTGGGAGGTCAACCCTTTGGCTATCCTACACCCACCTTATGCTACTGCCTGTCCTCCAGCTGACTCACTCTGGCAAGACAAAATGGTTGCCCAGCATTCCGCCTTTTATAGGCTGACCCTCAGAGGTCCAGAAGGGACCAGAAGGTTCTGGAATGCCCTATGCCATCCTATGGGACAGATCTCAGGTGTGACAGTTGTGGCAGTTAGAAGCCACCATTTTGTAGATCTGGATTAATTCCTGTCAGGAAAGGCGCCTAGGCCTAAGGTGAAGAACTATGAGGGTAAAAGAGCATCTATCCCCCAGGCCAACACCATAAAAATAGTCCAGTGGACACAAAAAGATAGAAAGGGAATGAGGGGCAAAAAGGGGACAAAATAAATAATTAATAGGAGGGAGGGACTACCCAAAGGCAGACCGGTCTAACAGCGTCTATTGCCGGAAACGTTACCCACGAATAAAACAGTTCGAAAGGGTACGCCGGATCTGCACACACCACTAAAATCACAGCTAAGCAATCCACAGGGACCTGGTAAGTCTGTAAATGGTTGCGCACCGCAATGCGACTATGCTGCGGGATGTTCACAGCCTGCGCCATGATTACACCGGAATTACTGAAAAACAAAGGAAACTTTGTAGCACAACTGGGTAGTAATTCAAAGAAACCGTTTTAGATAGATTCAGGCTTGAAAAGACTTATTTCAAAAATAGGTAGGTTTTTCCGACACCACCGTTTTCCGGAAACGATAGTGAAGGGGTTAAGGTTTGAATGATATACTACTCGAGTGTCATGATATAAGACCACCAACGTATGGGCGCCATGTAGCTGGGTTTCTGTTCTCCCACAGAACTGTGCACAGAGGATTGGAACCTCTGCGAATTAGGGTGACCCAAAACTCACCTCAGTACCCAACAAACCCCTTACCGAGCTAGCTACAGTGTCTCATTGGTCATAACAAACTCCCAATGATTAGACAAACCAGAACATGAACTTACAATACCTCAGGTTACGTGGAACACATGAGCACTCTTTCGTTATACAATCATTTCATACCAGAACGTGGAGTAAATGAGGACACGTGCACATTTGAAATATTTATTTCCTAATGCCGTTTTCTCAAACGCAGTATCTTAGATAATACATGGAAACATATTATCAGAAGCAAAGTTATCAGCATAGTTACTAGTCCATAGAAAGAAAACGGTGACAGCATGTTAACATGCTGTAATGAATAAGGGTTAACAACACTTATTTCTCACCCTCCCTAACTCACATATTATATTAATAACTAAGAAGGTCTCTTTGGGTTTTAACAGGGTGGGCCCATACCTCAAGATCCTAGAATGAAGAGATCACATCAGCATACACCAGCTCTCTCTGCATGCGAACAGCATCAAGTGTGTATCTGTGCTCTAAGCAAAGCAATATAAAACCCGCCTAAAGTTGGCAGAAGCTGCACTTATGTTATGTCTATGAAGGTGCGGAGATCAGACCTCATAACAATTCTGTATCGTGTTATTCCTGAAGCTTCAGCACTCTCTGTACAGACATAGTTTATTAAGCAAAGCTGATATCAGAGCAATAACATATTATTCTCATGTAAACCACAACGGGCTACTAGGTTGAAAGCTAAATCAACTATATGACAATGTATATTATCAGTGTACAAATTATATTCATGGGTTGCCATCTGCATGTTGTAGTTTGTTAAAAGACTTGTCATCTGTGCTTTTGAAGTAGTAGTGCTATCCCAGTACATTTCTTAATAACCATTATATTTCTCAGACCTTGGGCCTTCTCGCCTGCCAAACACTGGTCCCAGAACATCCTCGCCTTCGAACATGGTTGATGGATTGGTAAGTCAGAAACCGCATTTCTAAAAAATACTGAGTAGTATGTTACATTATAAAGGCATACCACTACATTTCAAATGTTTTTGTTAAACTTTTATATGATTTCTCATCTAATTTTCTTGCCACTTAAAAAAGCAAAACGAGTCTGAAGTCCCCAGTGTATCTGCTGTTCCACCTTCATCTGATGAAGTTGATGCAGTGAGTATTTAGAGGCTGGACTTGGAGCTGGGCTTTTACTTGCTGCTTTGGTGGAGAGAGGTTGTTGGCATATTTCTTCAAGATGCAATGAAAGGCTGCATGGCACAACTATTTGCTTAACCTTTTAAACCATGGTTTGGATTTTATAAGGTGATTGTGTCAGCATGGCATTGTCTTGGATCTTTGGTTTGTTGTGGTAACTTATGTACTAACGTTTATGTATTCCGACCTTTCCCTGATGCTGTTCTTTCTATAACATGGAAATCAGGTGCATATTGCCCTGTGCACCGTTTTGAGCAAGTCTTCATTATATCCAGTGTTTTCCTTACAAGACTAGTTCATTATCGTGGGGTGATCATCATTCATACCCATTAAAATATTAAAAATGAACATCTCCAGCAGAAAGGATAATATAAATTTATGCTACACACTTCCGGGGTCCAGTGACCCCCAGCACCTACTAGTTAGTTCTTAAGCCACACTCTTTCAAACTTACAGCATCCACCTTAGTGCATGTGCTTTTAACACAAAAAACACCTTCTGGTCACCAAATTAGCATAAAGTAGTTGTGTACCATTGAGCTCTCTATTGCTGGTGAGTATTGTCTGGCAGAGTACTATGGTGAATACTCTCTTCACTTAAAAAGTATGGAAACAGCTCACTGAAGCAAAAAAAGGGTGACATGCAAGATACATTGCTGTTCTCAGGACTTTTCATCATAGGTATGCTCCTCTGAGTGCAAGAATGAGAGACTGCATTACCTAATTTGTTTATGCTTCAAGGGAGCAAATGGCATACCATTTGAGACCAAGGGTCATGGAGTGTTGCATGATTGGAATGCGTGATACGGAGACCAAGAATATTCATTCCCTTAGCCACTTAATGGTGTTAGAGAGACTCAATGGGGAGTGCTCTATTCCACCTGGGCAATTATGGGTGAAATCTGGTAGAGGGGGATCCAGGGAAATGGGCAGTGTTGACTGACAAGCAGTTAGCTAGCGGGGTTAACAATGGGTACAGAGCTAAGTCGAAAGAACCAGGCTGCAAGTTGAGTTCCTTATGCTTGTCGGACTTTAGTAGGAAGCCCAGGAACAGGTCTGAAAGTAGTATTTAGAAGGCAATATGATGGCTGGAAGGATGGCATGCTATATCGTGAGTTGATAAATCTTGAGCCAAGTGCTAGCTCCTTGCCAAATGAGTCGTAAGTCAGGAGGTAAGACCAATGCACCGCTAGTCTCTATACTGATTGTAGGTGCCAAATTGAGCTGGTGGGGAAAGACCATGCTGGTTCAATTAACCACAAACCCTCCTAGCCTTCCCAATCAGGCAAAAAGTACATTTTGGTTGTGGTGGATGAGGCCACCAGATATTCAGAGGTGGCACCCGTGGAGCAAATGTGGGAGCTGTGTCTATTTTTTCCAGGGTTAGAGTTCCTGCGACCTTGGAACTAATATCCTCTCCGCTTACTTGCAAAAGATGTGGGAGCAAGCTGGTGTGACACACCACTTCTCCATGATGTACCAACTACAAAGTAATGGGTTAGTCGAGGTTTTAATAAGGTAGCCATATCTCTTTTCAGTACTTACCCATGTTTGCAAGCATCATATACCAGAAAAAAGGCATTTAAAGAACTAGCGTCTTCAAAAATAGCTTTACCTAGGGTGGAGAAAAATATATATAGGCACTCGACACAGGAATATGTAAATATATAATATCACTGCTCAGCAGACTTCATCAAAGCCTCAACATCTCCAGGACCATTGCCATACAGAGAAAACAAGAGAATAGAATGGTGAGTAGACATATGGAGAGATTAGCCCTTCAAACAATGGCAAATAGCTAACTTAACAATGAGAGGAGATCGAGGAATTGACACAACACCTTCCGGATCAGTATGAAAAAACGGGGCAAAAGCTGTGATGTAGGAGAGATAGGCAATAGTGAACACCTGCTTGAAACCATCCTTTGATGTAGTTGACACAGACAGCAGACATATGTGCACTGGCTTCACCCTTAGGAGACACACCTTGTTAAGAGGGTTTAATCAGGAAGTTCTGACAGTCAATAATAACATGCCCTTCAAGGATGAAAGTCTGTTTGGAGTAGTAGTGGATGATTTCCTCCAACAGATGATAAAAGCTAAAGATAGAGCAAAGGTGATAGGAAAGCATTCAGACAGATTAATCAGTCAGTGTAACAGTTAATGCACATGGAAACTGGACCATTATATTTCAAGAGTAGGTCATACCTGTTCACAGCCCACAAATATACAAAAATACCAAAACTTCACTTCTAGCAACATACACCACCTGACTGTAGGAATGCCCCGTCAATAGACTGATAAGGAAAATCTGTGTTCCACAAATGCTGTTGATTTTTCAATTTGTCTCGATACTCATTGCCACTGCCTTTGGGTCTACGCAAACAAATGATGGACGGAATGCTGAATAAATCAGACATTCACCCCAGTCAAGAGATCTAGGTAAAATCCATCGTTCTTTTGCTCACCATGCCACCCCAGTTTAGACCCCACCATATGCAAATCAGTCTTGACCCTGTGTCTCATGGGAACAGTTCAGACCGAACTGCAAAGCCATGTCCTCCCTGGACCTGAAACAAGCATCCTGGGACTGGTTTCTGGGTATTACCCTTCATCAGCCAGGCTAGCTTGAATCCAGTGGCACAGTGAGCAACGGACCAACGTGTGGGCATACCCATCCCTCTTGAATGAAAAGTGCTACGCAAACAAATGATGGACGGAATGCTGAATAAATCAGACATTCACCCCCAGTCAAGAGATCTGGGTTAAATCCATCGTTCTTTTGCTCACCATGCCACCCCAGTTTAGACCCAGCCATATGCAAATCAGTCTTTTCCCTGTGCCTTATGGGAACAGTTCAGACCGAAATGCCCTGTCAATAGACTGATGAGGAAGACTTGTGTTCCATAAATGCTGTGAATTTTTTTAATTTGTCTCGATACCCATGGCCACTGCCTTTGGGTCTGCAAACTATGGCGTTGGCTGCCCATCGCTGTGTACTTTTCCTCACAGAGCAAAACTCTAAAGTTGATGCTGGCTTGCAGATTTTAGTATGAGCGGAAAAACCGAATTCAGCCCTAATTCAGTCAATTATATTGTCTTAAAATTTGAAAATGTGATTGGCAGGATTGATTTACAAGTTTAACCAGCAAAGAGATACAAAAGTGTTAACTTTTTTAAGCCTGCTGAGCAACTTTTACAAATGCTAGTAACTCAAAAACTGCTGAAAGAATTAAACTAATCTAAAAACGTAAGCTTTCTTAGTAAAGTTTTAATTTCATGCCCAGTTTGGTGTAAAGCCATTCAGCTGTTCGAGCTGTAGATAAAGCAACATTTCCTATGAAAGATACATTGGGAAAACACTAATTTTTCAACCCTTCCCCATGGATCTTTGTTTTTTTTCCCAGTGGACTGATTTTTCTCAACACTTGTCTCTTTTGAGCAGGTAGGTGGCACTTGGCTCTGCATCAATGCCGGATACGAGCACAGACAGGACATCACCAACGCCATATAAGTGGCAGGCTGGCATGCCACTGCCATCTCTTTGTTTTCCTCTCCCCTCGAGGTTCATTCAAAATGCTGTGCTTGGAACAATTCATTCTTTACATTTAGGAATTTCTACAGGATGTTGCTCCCATGGAAAAGCAGATTTAAGCAGTCCCAGTCCTGCCACAAACAGATTTCTTAGCTCCGACCTCCACGTCATGTGGTTGTGGTGCCTTCGCGTGGCTCCAGGTTGCGTGATAAATGCGGTCTTATGCACACAAAGGCTATGAAGGTGCAAAAAGCCAAACTGTTGGTTGCAGGCTGCTGGGTTTAATGCCATTCTAGAATACCGATGCTGCTCCAGGTGTGCCTGCTTGCAGTAGACCAACACGTGCTCCAAGATTTTGAGATTTAAGGCCAAGAGAAAGCATAAGAAGTGTTGTAGGTTTGAAGTCAAGATGATACTCTAATTCCTGCAGTAGCTCTTCAAGTCATTGATATGTTTTCCGAGCAGCTTCATATTCGGATCCTGAGCTTGTTGATGTCATAGTGACACTAACCTTAATCCCCATCACTGGATTATGTGCCTCCTCCGGCTTACTCACCCCCTGGGGCTGACTCTGTTCAATTTGGAGCCTTTACTCGGGTGCTGTTGGGCTTGGTCTTTCTGGCTCCTACTAGTGTGCCCTTGGACCCTGTGAAGCTGTCCGGTTTCTCAATGGGGCACCCAAAGGAAGTACACCCATGGCACCACTTGCCCGCATGCAGCTTCTTCTTGGCACTCTTCCAGCAACATTGCTTTGCCTGTTGTGTCCTGACTGGCGTCCGCATCAGTACCTTCTTGGTAGCCCCCTGGTGCGGTCTTCATAGCAGTCGCCTGGGGTGGTGACATTTACAAAGGCTAAGGCCATCTTAATGAGTTCCGATGCTAGCTGCAGAGACAGGTAGAGGAGGTTTTAATATAGATCCTCCCTAGGGATGTAAGATTTCTTAGGTTCAGCATCGGATGATAAACAGGTGCCGTAATTGACCGACATAATGACCGTGACAGCAGTGAGGTGGGCAAGGTTCTCCCTCCTCTCCAGCAAACTAACACGCTGGGGACTATTTATAACCCTAAAAAATACCAGCGTGTTGGCTACTTCTCTAGAAGTTGAGTTATTGTTTTTCGGAACCTACATCAGAGGTTGTTGCTTCATTCACAGCTGTCTTGAACGCACCTGAGGTTTTGGAACGACCTTTGACCTTAGAGGAGAAGGTAAACACTCTCATCGAGATATTCTAGCTGGCGTATTCGGCCATGGAACTCTTGATTTGTTTAATTAAGGTCTTAATGGAACCCTTCCTAGTTACATGGGGCAAGCCAACTTCTGCCCCAGCAGCAAACTGTCAAGTCGACTGCAGCCATCTGCTAGTCCCTGGGGAACTAAAGTTTTTAACTGCCCGTAATTTACCAGAGAGTATGGTCGGGCAGTTGTCTATTTGCTTAAAGCAGAACCTGTGAAGCGCCTATGTGTGAAATGTTTTACTAAATAGCTTCTTTTGTGCTGAGGCTTTCTCGAACCTTACCCTCTCCATTCTCTACTATGTGTCTTTTTTTTTTTTTTTAACTCTTTATTCGTGACTGTTACAGGATATCATGCATTTCCGTAAATTTTCTCATCATATCTTACATCAGTCTTTTCCGTTTTCATAACCATTACTTTGTGGGAGCAATGCATTTCAGTTATAAGTTGCTTGTCATAGCAATCCCGGATACATCCCATATATACTCTGTAAACTCCAGAATCCTTTCTTACATAAGTATCACACCCCAACTGTCCCCCCAACCCCACCCGCCCGCCCACCCTCTGTCTCCTGGTCGCTCTCACTTGCGTTCCTCCCATCCCGGGGCAAGGTGGCTCCGTCCATTTGTAATTTGGTAAAAGCTCTAGGTCTGGTCTAGCCCTTGTGAGTCGTAGTGGTGCTCGTGGTTCCCGGCCCCCCTCCGTTACCTATGTGAGTTCACCCCACCGGGTCTCCCAAACTGTCCAGGTCTATCTCTTCTAGGTCCAACAGCATCGAGTCCCATTCCTGAGCTATGGGATATTTGCGCAGGCCCTTGCTCTCCTCCTCTCGCAGTGCCGCGGATTCTGCTTTGCCCCATTTCAGTAAGTCGTCGCGCCATATTTCTAACTGTGGGGCCCTGGGCGACTTCCATCGCATGGTGAGCACCCTGATCGCCAGCACTAGCGCCAGATCCATAAATCTCAGTTGTGCCTTGCGTGTCGTGTGCCGTTTCCTGTTCCCCAGTAGGCACGGTGACGCTCCCTCAGGGATCTGGAGTGTTGTTATGGAGTGTAGCATATGTTTGATCGTCCCCCAATAAGTGTGTATCTTCGGGCCAACTTCTGCCCCAGCAGCAAACTGTCAAGTCGACTGCAGCCATCTGCTAGTCCCTGGGGACCTAAAGTTTTTAACTGCCCGTAATTTACCAGAGAGTATGGTCGGGCAGTTGTCTATTTGCTTAAAGCAGAACCTGTGAAGCACCTATGTGTGAAATGTTTTACTAAACAGCTTCTTTTGTGCTGAGGCTTTCTCGAACCTTACCCTCTCCATTCTCTACTATGTGTCTTGACCTGAATTGGTGCTCTGATCATGACGGTTTGGAAATTGCACAGAATGTTATATCTGTACAGTTACTGTAAGCATAAAACTTAATAAACGTGATTAAAAAAAAAAAAGCAGAACTTATGATCCTTCTTTACGGGCTCCCCTTGATTGTGAGCATAACAGATTGGGCCCAAGGGAAAACGTTTTTATTCTGAGAACCTGGCTCTTCTCTTCAAAAATGTGATCTGCCTCCTTGCTTCTATTCACACTCCCTGTGAGAGATGGCTCAGCTGGTTGTGCAAAAATTTCAGACTACTTGCAAGTACACTTTGCAGAGGTGATATGAATGGGCAGGATGTGGCTAAGCAAATTCCTGGGTCAGAATTAGACACAGTGGACTCTGGCATGCTCAGTCGGGTCCTCTATCCCCATTCCATGCAATGCCTGGTTCCATTCCACTAGAATTCCTGGGATTTTTCAGGCCAACTTGATTGATGTGGCTCTCACAGGCCTCCCTTGCCCTTTTAGTTTGTCAGGGAATATCACAATGTTCGTGGATACTTAAGAGAAACGCCCTTTTGTCATCACTAACCATCCCAGACAGTATAACTCCCAAACCAATTTTGAACCTGTACAGATGGTGCAGGGGCTCAAAGTGTCGCCATGTCCATCAGCATCCTGCTTTCTTCTCCTGTGCAACACTGCTTTAGCTCGCTCCCACGGAGGGACGTTGCTGTGCGATCTGCTGCATTCGTGGGCCATCACAATGGACTGTTAGATCTTGCAGATAGAGTAGATGTATACCATGCCTTCTGCGATTTTCCACCGCAATTGCTCCTGTCCCCTCAGCCACTTCAGTAGATTGTGCTCGCATTCTGCACCTGTACCTATTCTGTTGAGCACCGGTGTTGTGGAACCAATTCTGGAGTGTGAGATTGAGTAGTGTTGTTATTCCTGTTACTTTCTTGTCCACAGGAAGGATGGAGGGCTTCATCTCATTCTCGATCTTACGGTTCAGTAAAACATTGTAGATGCTGACCTTCACAGAGGTTCTCTTGAGCTAGGAAACTGGATGGAACCCCTTTCCAACCAGGGCACATATTTTCACATACTGTTCCTGCAGTCACACAAGAAATATTTGTGTTTTCGATAGGCTCCATCCATTACCCATTCACAGTCCTCCCATTGGAGTTAACATGGACATCTCAAGTCTCTAGCAAGATGATGGCTGCTGTTGTGGCTCGTCTTTGCAGTTCAGCAATATGCATATCCCCTACCTCAAAGACTTTCTGCTTTAGGCAGACTCGCTGCAGCTGGTGTTGGTCCACTGAGTTCCACTCCATTAGTGCTGTTCAACTTTGGGTTTTCCTCCACACCTGGTGTCCTCCTAGCACCTTCTCTAGGTCCTTTCCACCTCCTCAAATCCTCAGAGACCTTAGGATATTATTCCAATATGTCAAGTTGGGCTCTTCTTCAATCCCGGACAGTCCTTAACCTGTTAGGTCACCTGGCTTCCTGCATCTTGTTGCTCACCCATGCACATTAGCACATCCGGACTCTTGAGTGATTCTTTCTGAAGGTTCTCACCCCATTTCAAATGGGACAGTCAATCACTCTACTGGTCTTTTATCCCCCTCAGCATTTCACTGTCACTGGATTGATGATCAACTCTTCATTAGCTACGTAGTACCAAGATGGTTGGAGCTATTCAAAAGAGGACGCTTTCCTAATGGATAATGTTGTACAATCAGATCTGTCTCACACTAACCAAAAAGAAGCCTTCTAAGGACACCAGGAACCATTCTACCAATGGGGAGACTGCTTTGTCGGTGCTGACCTGGGGTGCTCCTTACCTGGACATCTGTTGAACACTTACGTGGGCTATGGTCCACACGATCAATAGATGTTATTACCTTGCCTTGGAAATATACATTTTGCTAGATCTGTTGTGCAGAACCTTTTGGTATGACCATCCCCACGTATCCGAAGTCACAGAGATATTGCTTGAATATTGATTCAAGAGATGAGAAATCTGCAGGAGAACCATTAATAAGAACAAGTTATTTGTCTTCAATAACAATTTATCTGGTGCTACGAATCTACCTGCAAATTGGACCTATCAAGCCCACCTCCTTGTTCTGATGAATGGTTATAGTTTGATTATTGTAGTCTTGGTACACTGCATTAATTGTCAATCTCGTTAGCCTTGTCTCCACCTTGACAGGTGTAGAAAAACTGACGAGGAACTGATGTTAGTGCTCATATGGCTTTGGTGATGTCCTGTCCAGGGCAGTACCTGATGTTAATGTGCAGGCGAGCACTATCTTCGAGCGGAGTTATTTTGACCTTCCCCCGATCTAGCCTGGTGAAGGAAAGAAGCCCTTTTTGAGATGGGTCACCACCCACTTTTTGCCTGTTGACTGGTGTGCTTTCGACTAGAAGTGCACTGGTTCCTGCTAACCAGGTCCTCCGTGCCAGAGCTGTTTCCCAAAACTGGACAATAGTTTCTCCCAATTGGCAAGACTTGTCAGTCACTAGTAAATGGGACCCATGGTACCTAGGGTCTAGGGTGCCAAAGAGGATCCCGAAAGGTAGTTGCGTGGATTTTGCCACCATATGGGACCCTATGCCAAACACATGCAGGGCTGCTATCACAGGCTGCGTGTCCTGGGTGAGACAAAAGTGAAAACACAACAGGTCACATCCCTGTGTGCCATGTCCCCTAACAGTGCATGTGATATTTGTAAGGCACCCGTACAGCAGGCCTGACAGCCCTAAGGCAGTGTGCTGAATACTGCATGTGAGGGCATACCTGCATGATCAGCTATGTCCCTGTGCTAGTCAGTCCTATTACTTTCAGTACAAGTGACAAGGGAAGCCATTTTAAAACATATGCTGGACACTGGTAAAAACGTGTTCCTCAGCTACATGATGGATTCACTAAAGATGGGGCTGTTTGGTATAAACATCTCGTACTGATAAAATCGCACTGATTCCGGTGTTGGGTTTTCCAATGCATTTACCCAGTGGTGCCCTCTGAAAACCTAGCAGCCTCTGGACTGGTTTCTGCCAGCCTGCCACCCGAGACACTGCTCTGACCTCCTAGTGTGAGAGCCTTTTGCTCTCAGGAGACCCAGAACAAAAGTGTGTCCAGGAAGAGAGTGTCACACCCCCTCCCACAGGATGACTTCTGATTAGCCTTCCTAGGCCGGCAAGCTCCAAAGAGCTGTCGCCTTTGAAATGCAAATCTGGCTCCCCTCACAGGAGAGGAAGCTGAACCCATTTGTCCAGAGCCCTCTTGGCACCTAGACAGGCTGGAAAATTAGCTAGTCAGGTAGACGTGCCACCCCCAGGCTATTACCACCCCTAAGGGTGGGCTAAATTGATGTGGACACGATTTTTCAGAAGTAGCCATCTTTGTGGTGGCATATTTAAGAATTCTGAGAACAGGAACTGGTCATTTAGGAGCGTAGTGACCCCCGAGGTTAGTAGTCCATTGGCTACTACACTACAGTCCTCTAACATCCCTAATTTAAGTATTTAGGGGGGTCCCGCCACCAGAATAGCAGATCCTGATGACCTGAACAAATAAGACGGACGAGAAGAGTCGCACAGCAAGAACAGAAGACCCTGCAACTGCCGGCCTGCCTGCTGACTTTGCCTATTGCACCAAAAGTCGACTTGTTCTGCAGCTGCTGAGTCCCCAAAACCCGGGAGACCTGCTAGCCTCTGCCCAGGAGCCTCGCGAGGGACAGCAGACTTGTTCCCTGCATCCAGGGGACAGCAAAAGGAGGACCAAGAGCCTCGCCAAAACCGACCGCCGCCAAGCATCACTGCCCCCCAGCCCGTGTCAAAGTGGGCCAACGGTGTATGCACGGTCCCCAAGCCTTCATGGTACTGGGTCCACTGTGGAGTGACTCCTCCTGAACTCCCTGACTTTGCCTGTAGCTTCTGTTGGCAAGCCCCCTCAACCATGAGTGTTGCCAGGAGGGAGAAACCAGACACCCCAAAGATCCGCTGAACCTGGACGCCCTGTCCTGAGAAGAGGAGGCCCAAAGGTCCTTCCACATTCTACAACATTGCAAGAACCGTAGCCACTAGTGGTTTTCACTGAACTGGTCTCTCAGTCCCCTCCTGCAGCCTTGTTCTACCACAACTGCTCTCCATAGGATAACTTTGGGCACGCAACGCTGTTTTGCACCTCTGCACCTGCCCTCTCTAGTGGCACTGATGGAGTTTTGCTGGTGCTGCCTTGAACCTTGCCCACCGCTCAGCTTAACTGCTAGAGAAGGGTCCTGTAATTTGCTGATAACTGGTAAACCGCATATGATTTTCTTCCCGTAGGTTAACATTGCAGATCTGAAAAGCATTTCTCTTTAAAAACGTACTTACCTGAATGATTTCCTTCTGATGACTATACATATATAAATTGGTGGGATCTCTTTCTCGAATCGTGTCATATGTATTGACCATTGTGTGTATTTGTAGATGTCGTGCACTCCTCTGGGTTAAGCCTAAGGCTGCTTGACCACACTACCCCCAAACAGAGTACCTTGGGATTGCCATGGCAAGCCTCCTGCCCCCTCTTAAGAGAACCCCTGGACTAGTTCCCCAATATCTCATTTTGATATGTCATATAAAGAGCCAGCTTCCTACACCTGGCACCTGGAGGAGATTCAGGTGAGGATTTTGCAGGTATATGTGTATCCACCAGCAATATTTGTATCAAAGGTAAGAAACGTATTTAGATATTAGTGCAAAGTGGGTTACACCTACTTAATCTCCGTGGATTTTTCACTATTGACTACCTGATTTTTGGACTTCTATTGTGAGTGAGACTCACTAATTGAGCCTCTCACAGTAAATTTATGTTCAATGTACTGAATGCTAATCAAATTAGTCTGCTTTTAAAGATGAGGCTGCTGCTGCGAAGCTAGGGTAAGACGCTCTGGGCTGGGTATGTGTCAAAACGTGAGCGGCAGTACATGGGAGACTATCCTCTCGCACAGCCCGGTCTCTGTGCACGGGTAGACTGTCGCAGAAGGGATCCTTCAAGGATTCATACTGAATTGGGGTAGGTCTTATAATGTGAGTGGGCATTCATAGTGTATGTCTGTGGTACTTACACTTTAACACATTCTAGGCAAAATCTGTACTAAAGTAGTTTTGCCCCACCTAGGTCTTCTGGTTCCAGCGAGGTATCAATCTTGGGGTAAATATGGATGATATGTGTGGATTTACAATTCCTTACATCATTTCGCCACTTTTTGAGATGCTTTAAGAATGTCTTAGTTCTCTGGCTCATCTGGTTCTAGGCCTTTTTCGTTCCCCATACTGGATCGAATTGATTACTCTCCCCCAGGAGGAGGATCAAAGACACTGCACACAATAGTCATCAAAAGTTCTTGACCCAGTTCTTAAGGAAGTAAGGGATGTTAACTAGCTTGTCACACTGCATCTGGGTTGGGACAGCCCAGGCCTCAGAAAAACAAAGGAGGATAGCCACACCTGTGAGGAGCTCCTATTTGAGGATTTTGTGGGAAGGGATTAGGTAGCTGTGTTAGCTAGGCAATCTCTTTCTTCAGACAACTTGAAGTTGCAGTATTGGAATGTCTCTGAATACTGTGCAGGCGAGTTGGCACAGGGATTTTTTGTTGTTTTTTTGCAGAGTTTTATATAGCGCGAACGTGACCCGAATCTGGTATCAGAGCGCTTTACATAGCACCAGTTACGTTACATGAGGACACACATTAATTTTGGTCAGGCACGGGGTGAGTTGATGATGTGGCAGCAATGGATTGGCCAGGCACCGTCGTGGCGATCAGGAGAGCGAAGCCAACACCGGACTCAAGGTCAGGATCGTGGGAGAGACTTCACTGCACAGGTGAGCCACTCGGACTCTAGCCGGAGATGTCCGATGCAGAATGGACATTTTTACGCGTATCCACCTGGATCCGGGGTCCTTAAAGCTGGTTTCTTCTTGTACAGGTCCGCTGTCCATGGGAGATTGGAGTCTTTTTCGAAGGCAGCAGAGGTCGCTGGCTGCAAGACTTGGTCGCAGGTTTGCAGAAGTTGGAGACCGGCCAGTAGGGCTGGGACCAAGGCAGTCGTCGTCTTCTCTGCAGGGTGGTTGTCTTTCTTCTCAGGTCATCGCAGATCTAGTTTCCAGGACTGGGGGAGCCACCTAAATAAATTTAAGGGCATTTTAGGGGAGTAGCAGGTGGGGCCAATGGCCTCCTTACCTGGGGTGAATACAGCTTCTATTATGCCACCCTCCTGTGGTAGGGGGTATAAACCTAGCATCTTCAAGATAGCGGTGGCTGAAAGATGTGCTTCGCCTCGCATCCCACACCTTAAGGGTGGAGTTGTCAGAGGTGGGCACACCTCCTATTCTCCTGAGTTTTTCCGCCAGTTTTCCCACCTAAAGTAGGGGTGTAAACCAGTGGCTGCCATCTGCAGGGGTGGGGGTCCTTGAAGCTTCCCTCTTTGAGCACTGGCCCATCCTGGGGGGAGGAGGTGTCCAGGATATGCATTGTTTCTGGTCCCAGAGAGCAGGGACTCTCTACCCAGGAATCCAGAAACCTGTCTGTTGGTGGCTGGCTGTCTAAAGCCACTCTGAGACCACACCAAGGTTGGTAGGTTTTCAGGGGGCACCTCTGAGGTGCCCTTTGGGTACATGGTACAATAAATCACACACCGGCATCAGGGAGGATTTATTGAAGGGAGTAGTTTGGTACCAAACACTCCTGTGCTCAGTGAAGCCATAATGGTACTGTGGAACTCGAGTTGTCAAGTTTCCTGCCCATGTACTCTCGATGGCTTCCCTGGCACTTACAATATTAGGGAATGGTCCCCAATACTGTAGAGGCATAGCTGCTAAAAATACCCTCACTGCTGGTATAGTGCACCCTTTTGGGCTATGAAGCCTGCAAGAGGGGTGACTTACCTATGCCTTCAAGCAGTGTTGGCTGGCATGGCACCCAGGCAGTTTCCATTTTCTCCCTCATAGGGGAATGCAAGCTGCAAGGGTAGTGGCATGATCCCAGTGATGGGGATCCCAGGGGACCTTCTTCAGTCCCAGGTCCTAGGTACGCAGGGTACCATTTGCTAGGGGCTTACAAGGGTAGAAGTACCAATTGGAGATTACAAAATCCTTCTGGTAGGGAATATTCATTTTACTCACCACCTCACAATTCCTACACACGTATCGACTATCTATTTGTCACCAGTAACGCCACTGCTAGAATCGTAGAGACGTCAATAGAACCCAGGGGTGGTATCAGATCACTCCTGTATCTCCGTCTCTATATCCAATGTAAAACCGACCACTCGTCAGTCCCTTTGGAGATTAAATGACGAAGTGTTAGAAAAAGAGCAACACAGGAAACTCATAGAAAATGCAATCCAGAGTTACCTTTTGAACAATAAAAGACATGACACGTCCGACCTAACCCACTGGGAGGCCTTGAAAAGCACAATTAGGGGTGAATTATTAAAATCAGATCAGCCATAAATAAGGAATAGAACAAGGCCCTTGATGAGTTAGAAAAGGAGAATTCGACCCTAGAAAATAAGCACATAGCATCTAGAGATGTCAGTAATGAATGTATTAGTGAATAAAAAATATGAATATAATACAATAATAAGTAATGGAGCTGGGGTATGGATTAATAGGCAAAATAAATTCAGGCTCTGTGAATCAAATAAGGCAGGTAAAAGCCTAGCTGCGATCTTAAAAATGTAAAGTACAGAAGACCACGATTAATAGTATAAAAGATCAAAATGGCGTAACCCACTCTGACCCAGATAAGATTGCGGAAACTTTCAAAGATTTTTATAATACCTTATATTCCAAAAATAAGGATGTAGACAAGACTAAAAGTCAGGATTATCTAAACGAGTGTGACCTACCAGCCCTTTCAGATTCAGAACAGTCAGAACTCAACAGCCCAATAACCACCCTGGAAATTGAAAAATCAATTAAATCGCTTAAATGTGGCAAGGCCCCTGGACCCGATGGGTTTAGTGCAAAGTTTTATAAATGTTTCCCATCGCTTTTAATTCCTCCTCTTAAATCTGTTCCACGAATTCAGTGAGGCAAGCAAAGTTACAGGGACACTGGCTGAAGCAATCATTGCAGTTTTACCCAAGGACGGGAAACACCAGACCCTCCCCAAAAATTACAGACCGATCTCCCTAATTAACTTAGATTGTAAGCTTTTTGCAATGATTCTGGCTAATGGTCTACAAAAATTCTTGCCTAAACTTATTCATCCATCACAGGTGGGTTTTTTAAAGAATAGACTATCCAGCGATAATACCAGAACCTTAGCCCATGTATTGGAAAAGGCTAAACTTACTAACTCACCTACTGTAGCCATCACGCTCGACGCCGAAAAGGCATTCGATAAAGTTGATTGGACATATCTAGAAGCGGCACTGAATAAATTTGGGCTAGGAGAAAATTTCACGCGGATGGTAATGTCTCTATACTTTAGCCCATCGGCTAGGGTCCGCGCAGGAGATTCGATCTGGCCATCCTTCCAGTTACAACAGGGAACTAGACAGGACTGCCCCCTTTCTCCCTCACTATTTTTATTCGCCATTGAGCCCTCCTTATATCACATCAGGAACAATGACCGTATCTCAGGGGTCCACTTTAACGATTATACGGTCAAGATCACCGCTTACGCCGATGATGTTTTTGTGGTTTCTGAGGAAGCTGATAAGGCTATTCCTGCTCTCATGTACTCAATAGAGAGTTTCTCTAGGGTGTCCGGGTATCAGCTAAACAAAGATAAGACTGAAGTAAAACTCCTAAATAACCTCGGTAGCAAAGAGATTATGGGAGACTCCGGCCTTTCATGGCAACCAAACATTTTTAAATACCTAGGCCTTGTCTTTGATAAAGACCTGATGTCTACCCTTCACATTAACGAAACCTTATTCTACAAAAAGATATCCACATTACTGGAAGGGTGGTCCCCTAAATATCTCTCTTGGTGGGGCAGGGCCGAAACTTTGAAAATGATGTTGACTCCTTTGGTTCATTATTTAGCTAGCATGCTACCAAAAACAAGGTTTATAAGCTTTTCAATACGTTCCTCTGGCAGGGTAAGAAACCCAGAATATCACTGAATAAGCTACAGCTATCTAAAGAAAAAGGCGGGCTGGGTCTCCCTAACTTCAGGAATTATCAAACGGCATTACTCTGCAAGCAAGGCGCCAACTGGTTGACAACCGGACTATACCCCAGTATGGCTGGATATAGAAAAGTCACTCATCGATAAAATGCCTTTATCTGCCCTCCTCACCATGGACCTCTCCCACCTTCCTCATTCACGTTATGTTCTCCTTAATACCAAAAGAGCCCTCCTGCGAATAGACCACCTTTATAAATTAAAAGTAAATAAGTCTAATATGACCTCTTTATGGCGAAATCCCTCTCTAAAGATTGAAGGTAGCATGCTATACTGGGAGCTCTGGTCTCAGAAACGAATAAACCTAGTTAAGGACCTCTATGCAGGGCCACAGCCGTTACCTTTCTTGACCCTTCAGAGCCGCCACAATTTAACCCCCATGGATTTTTACGACTTCCTAAAATTCAAAACTCTCCTCTCAGCACATTCTATTAAACCGTATGATCCATCGCTAACTTCTCAATTATCACTAATACTGAAAGTGGGTCACACTGTGTCCAGAATATACAAACTCCTTTTACCTAACCCTAGGAAGATGCATAAACGAAATGAGGCCAAATAGGAATCCGAACCCAACACAACTAATATCTCGTTTGAATGGGATAAAATATATAACACAGCCTTCTCGAATAAAATATCCCCTATTCTATCACAGACTAAATACATGCTGCTCAATAGGTCACACTGGACTCCAGAAAAACGTTTTAAACTCCGCCTAAAAGATAATCCGACATGCTGGAACTGTAACTCTGCTGTTGGAAACCTTGCTCATATGCTTTTCACCTGTCCCACCTTACAGCTATATTGGGATAAGGTTTATAAATGTATAGGTCACATTTTCAACATCAATCCTCCCATGGAATTTTCACATGTTTTATTAGGCGTCCTGGACCCAGCACTGGTCAATGATAACGATCGACACTTGATGGACCTCTTGCTCACCATAGCCTGTAAAGTAATATTGTGCAAATGGAGAAATTCTAAAGATGTATACTTTAGAATCTGGCAAGAATGGCTGTCCTTCCTAAGAGGTGCGGACAACCCGGCACTCGATACCTCTCCATGGCGTAAGTCTCACCGGAAACTCTGGAAATCCCTAGATGCCTCATCATTCTTATTTGACCCTCCATGAATCCAACCTATTGTGGTAATATATGTAACGTCATTGTTTCAACATTGCTATGAAGGTGTAGGCCATAATGGTTTTTAATCCTCTTGTATGTCACCATACTGTTTATTTATATGGTCACTCATAGTATATATACTCGTTCACGGCTGTTTTCTCACCCAGTGGCCTTCAAATAGATATTGGTGATAATCAAAAGGCACTTGAGCACGTCAACTTGTATGCATTGATTGATTAACTTGTATGTATTATTTGATACGGACCCATTATTATTGTTATTTCATTTCTTTTCTTTCTTTTCTTATCTTCTGGTATTTTATGTATGTATTTTCCTTTGTATTTTTGTTTCTTCAATAAAAATGATTTGAACAAAAAAAAAAAGTACCACCAATTGGGGATTTGTTTTTAGGGAAAGAACACTGGTACTGCGAACCCTAGAGACAGCAGGGACCCAGTACTCTACAGTCCAAAAGTTGCTTCAAAAGACAGGCAAAAAGTGGGGAGGTACAGCAACAGAACAAAGCAAACACAAGGAGATAATGTACGGAGCGCTGAAACTTTTCAGACACTCACCCCCAGTCACAGATCTGGGTTGAATCCATCTTTGTTCTTTAGCTCACTTCACCACCCCCGTTCAGACTCAGCTTTATACAAATCAGTCTTGACCCTGTGCCTCATGGGAACAGTTCAGCCCAAACTTCCAAGCCAGGTCCTCCCTGGACCGGAAACAAGCATCCTGGAACCGGTTTTGGGGTAACACCCCTCATCAGCCAGGCTAGATTGAATCCAGTGACAAAGTGAGCAAGGGACCCATGTCTGGGCATACCCTGCCAACTTAGGACGAACAAAACAAACACAAGGAGATGGTGGACGGAGCGCTGTTCAATACTTTGGTCACAATATGTTGTACAACGGAGTGTGTGCTTGGGGGATAGAAAAAGTCATATTATATATGACCAGCTTCGCTTTCCTTACCCTCCAATTCTGTAGATAAGTGAGCTTAGCTGAATTACTGGAATACTTGTTGAGAGCTGGGCTTTTAGCTGTTTTTAGTCTTATATAGCTCTCAGCCCTAAATGTGCAGTTCACTGGGTTTCCTTTCTATGAGTCACTGATTGTTTAAAAAAGGAGATTTTTTGTTGTTTTAAATTTTATGTTCTCCAGGATGCTTCTCGATATTTTGTACGTGTGCAGGACTGCAAATATAGAAAGGGTGCACAAATTGACCCTGTGAAATTCATATACTTTTGTTGTGAAGTGCTGTATACATACCTACCAACCTAGATTCTATGTGAATTGGTTTTCATATTTAAAATGTTTTATCAACAGATTTTGAGTCGATATATACTGGGAAAAAATAATAAACAAACTATTTGAATATTTGTACATTTATTTTTCTCCTTTTTTTCTTTTTGTTTTAATTAAGATCAATCCTGGATCTAAAGGCCCACCTTCATACCCTGGGACACCGATCATGAACTCTCCAGCTACAGGAGCCCTGCCCTGTCAGCCACCTGTGAGATTTGGACCTCCTCCTACAAGAATTCCTTATGGAGTTCGCCCTATTGCTGCCCCATTAGGTAAGGAAATATGCTTTGTTTTCATGTAACGTATTCATATGCGAAATTGCATCATGTTGCTGTCAGGCCTTTGTAGGAACATGTATTCACATATCAAATGAGATCTGTAGAGAAGGGAACAAACCACGGCAAGAATTTAAATAGGTTTCTCTAAGACTTTATGGTTCTGGCTATGTTCTTCAGACTGCTCCTTCCTAAAGCCCTGTATCTGGCTCTTTAATTGAAAAGATAACCCATCGTGACGTGATGAGAACTAAATCCCAAATAATGCAAACATAACAGTTTGGCTGGAACCATGTGATTTTTTTTTTTCTGTAGACCGAGAGTGCACGCTTGTTTGGTGCTGGCTGCCTAAACAACTTGATGGTAGTTTTCCTTTTTTAGCTTCATACATAGTGATTCAGCCAGTGGAGTTAGCATTGTCCACATTGACCATCAGTATTATGAAGGGCTGTGTTCTTCTGCTATTAAGGTATGACAGACTGCCCTCCTTGACTTGAACCAGCTTCTGTTGTGAAGCTGTAGTTGTGAATACACTTGTCTTACATGGAAGAAGTAGGTTTGTCACATTTGTGGCTGTAGATGAATATGATCCGCTATCTAGTGTTGGACCCGGAGGTTTGCAACTTGTTTTTCTTCAAAGAAGTTCAAGAAACAAACTGTTGTAACTCCACCCTTTGTCCTTAATGAATCCGCACACTGGCTCTGTCTACCTCAGATGGTTTTATTTCGTGTTTGACTATTCAAGAATGCTGCCCTAGGTCAATGCGTTCATTCTTTCTCTAGGTCATTCTTTTCCAGATCATAGTTGTTTCTCGGGTCCATTGTCTTCCGTTTCCAACGCTATGATGTGAACATCACTACTGCATCAAGAAAAGCTGCTTTTTGCATTGTCGAGACTTGGCATCCTACGTGTAACACCTGAATATTTTGATGCCTCGCAGATACGAGCTGTCTTCCTCTCGACTTTTCACAATCTTCCCCGAGAATGTACCTAGGGCAGCATTATGCAATCTACTCCATTCCGCTTATGCCCCCAGTGTAATACAAAATACCTCTGGAGAGATTGTGACGAGGGCTGCCACCTCTTTTTCTCTCCAGAATACGCAAGCATCCTGTGAAGCCAGAAGGAGGATGGGAACACACTGCCTCACATCCCAGCACTCAGTTTGGCTCCAATGCATCATTATCAATGCAGTGCATGATGGCACGCACTTCAGTAGTAGTCTTTAATTTTTCACCCTTGTTGATGCAGTCTCTGCTGTGTAACTCTAGACACCTGTCTAGAGATACACAGCACTGTCTGAACTGACAAGGGTGAAAAACTAAAGCGAACTACTGAGGTTAGTGTTATCATGCACTGCATTTACCATGATGCATTGGGGCGAACTGAGTGCTGGCACGTGAGGCATTGTGCTCCCACTTTTGTCTTTTTTTTTTTTTTTAAATGCTCCCTTGAGATAGTAAGCTGGCAAGCTTTTGCTGATGCACCTGTGCCCAGTGATTGGTACTGAGACCTGAGAAGACTTTAGGAAGCATTTCCACCCCCTAAACAATGTGTTGCTCTCTAATGAAGAACAACAATTATCCTGAAACACTTGTTGGAGATGCACAGCACTGGCTGCACCAACAACAGTGTAAAACTAAAGACTCTTACAGCAGTGAGTATTATCAATCATGCACTACATTTGCCATGATGCACTGGGGCGAACTGAGTGTTGGGGTGTGAGCCAGTGTGCTCCCAACCTCTTTATCCTAGGAAGCCAGCCTTCCCTTCTGCTGCAAGTAAATACTAAAGTACGGAAGGTGGAATATTTTGTGCATCAATTTACATGCGTGAAACAGTGCCTATTGCATCTCTTTCTCAAAATGCATTTCATTTTCAAAATGTTTTTAAGGACAACCCTGGGGAGAGGGGTTGGCCTAACGGCTAAGGCGCTCGACCTCAGACCTGGGGATCTGGGTTCGAGTCTCGGTAACGACGCCAAAACCCTGTGATTCTGGGCAAATCACTTAATCTCCCCGTGCCTAAAATGAAAGTGTGTCCTCGTGTAACGTAACTGGTGCTATGTAAAGCGCTCTGATAACGGATTCGGTTCGGTTCTAGTTCGCGCTATATAAAACTCTGCAAAAAAAAAAAAGGAAAGGATGTGTGTGTAGCACAAAATGCAGAGACTAGACATGTCTGCAACACCCCGAAATGTTCGGAGCCGAAGATTTGCCAGGCAGCTAGAAAGAAGAGGACTGTACTTTGGGCATTTTGCCAGGCCAAGCAGGAAGATCCTTTTTCCAAATATTTAAGAGGAATAAGAGTTCCTCACGCCAGCAGCTCAAAATACCCTAGCTTTGGGGCTGAAGATGAAGTCGACTCCGCATGCGTCTACTGTGCCCGAGGTCCATTAGCAGGCATCAAGCCATAAACCGCACCAAACTATGGGTCCTGCACTTCGAGCCAGGTTGGGTTACCAACAAAGGTTGGGTTAATACTGATGAAGGTATCACCCAAGTTTACTGAAACACACCACATTTGAAGCTCATTCGGCACCAAGGCCCGAAAAGTAGCACTCCATGGCAAAATCAGTGCCAGGTTGGCTTCAAGCTGTCTAAAAATACGCTCTGAGCTGAAGTAAACAATGAAAACCACTCCTCAACTGCCACAGAGGTCAGTGCCAAAGACCCCCTCTCCCCCCCCCCCCCCCCCCCCCCATCCCCCCTTTGACACTGAGATGCAATATCACAGAGGGGTCCTTCGAGAAGCTGGTAAATGCCCTGGATGAAATACAAAAGTAGATTTGTATTTATCCAAACACAGGCAGGATGCTTTCTAAATCTCAGACTTCTAGACTCCTCTGCATCCCTAAAAAGGGTGTCCACCCGCTAGAGAATCAGGACTTAACCCTTTCAGACCATCCAGTCCCAAAACCATTGGAGACCTGGCCACCAGTCCTGTGCCATTACCACCACTTCCATACACACCTCCTCTTACACTACCACCGCTACCACTATCCTGTTTTCTACCTGAGCCACAAGATACTGACTCAACCCGGTGGTTATTTTTATCCTCAGGAGCTCTATGATGAACCATTTAGCCCACGAGAGGAAAATTATTTTTGAAAGGATTATGTGGTAGACCGTAAAACCCAGACCTAGAGACAAATACTACTACCAAATTCCCACCCAATAACACGATTGCATATTATGCAGCAATTCAAAGGGCCTCGGAACACCACCACGTTAAACTGTATACTGGGGAGGAGGGGGCGACCTTCTTGGCAAAAAACTGTCCCGAACAGAGCGCCCAGTACATTATCGACCAGTGCTTAATGGGATATTACAGTCGGCTGTAAGAAATTTGGTTGTTAGTTGGGTGGAGTGGAACCCTACTCAAGCACAGCCATAATCCTTGTCATGATGAACCACTAAATTAACCTGTGCCTAACCCTCTGGTAGCTTGGCACAAAGCAGTCAGGCTTAACTTGGAGGCAATGTGTGAAGTATTTATGCCGCACACAAACCGTATTAAGGTGAAAACACAAAAAATCCTACACTAATTAAGAAAAATAGAGTAAATTCTGTAGTAGGGGATCTCTGTGTATAGTCATATTTTAGTGAATAGTCCCGCTCATGTGCGGGGACCCCGGAGCAATCAAAAATAATCTCTTAAGCTGTCTTCTTTGAAGTACTGCATAGACACTTAAGAGAGAATTAAAGACAGATAATGAAGCCTATACATGCAAGGCTACACTGTCCAGTACTTCAACTAGAAATGCAAGGATATTCCACCAATATCACACCTAGACCTGTCTGCCAGGTTTCACCATGGAGAACACTTCCCCCCTTTACCAAATCATTGGAATGATAGAGAGGAAGGACAAGACAGACAAGCCCCCATAGGCTGCCATTATGTGGCTTAAAAAGGGATACCGTGCCTTTAAGAAAACTTTCCAGAACTCTCCTGGTATCCCAGAATGCACAGCAACTACCTCCACTTTCAGTTCTTTTTTCTGGCTCTTGCTAGCAGGACCCTGGAGCATTGAGCTCTCCCTTTTTGGGTTTTTAATAATAATAATAATATCCACATTTGTAAAGCGCACAATCACCCGTTAGGGTCTCTAGGCGCTGGGGGCCATCGGGAAGATTAAGCAAGCTATTGCCCAGAGTCACATGGTGCTGGGCTAATCTGCCGCCGGTGCCGGGGATCGAACCATGATTCCCAGATTCCGGAGTCAGTCGCCCTGGCCGTGGCGCCACACCTCTGTCGGACTCCCCTCGGACGAAGGTGTTCCCGATAGTCGAGATTGTCTCCTTCCAGGAGGTGTTGCTGCGAGGAGCGGCTAAGCTGGGCATCACACTCACGGTGCCTGCGCCCTTGACTTCCGTCATCTTCGAGACCCTGCACAAGAAGCAGTTGTCTCGCCCCTTGTTGCCGTTGGTGCCAGGGCTGGTGGAACCCACCATGGAGCTCTTCCTCACCCCGGCGGTTACGAAGTCAGCGCCTTCCAGGCTGCAAAAGAAGTATCGGGCTTCTGACTCGGATCCAGCGTTTCTTCGCTTGGACCCTGCGCCAGACTCAGTGATTGTGACGGCGGCGAGGAAGCAACACGCCACCACCCCGTCATTGACCGTGCCTCCTGACAAGGAGAGCCGCTGGATGGATTCGGCAGGCAGGAAGGTCTGCGGGACGGCCTCCACGATTATGAAGGCCGCTAGTGCCTCAGCCTTGTTGGGACGTTATGATCGGTCCCTCTGGGAGTCCCTCTCACGGTTCGTGGAACTCCTTCCCCGGAATAACAGGGAGGATTTCCAAGAAATTCTTAATGAAGGACTGATGGTCTCCAACCAGGTGATCAGCTCGGCTGCGGATTCCTCCCTCCTGGCAGCGCACGGATACTGTCATGGGGTCAACCTGAGGCGCCACGCCTGGCTGTGTCTGACGTCCTTGAAACCCGAGGCACAGCAATCTACCCTACTCAGGCGAGACCCTCTTTGGTAAACATGCGGACGAGGAGATGGCCCTCATGAAGGCGGAGGCGGAGACCTTGACGGCTGTCTGATTGGAAAATCCGAAGGAACAGAAGAAGACCTTCCGCTCGTTCGAGAGACGGTACGGGGTGCAAGGTAAAGGGCAAGGTCGACAGGCTGGGCAGCAACAACAGCAGCAGCAACAGTTCCAGCGGTGCCCGTTCCAAAAGCGCCAGAGGGGCCGTGGTGGTCAGCAGACTTCATCCGCGACCAAAGGCCCGGCTGGGTCTAGGCCCTGAGGTGCTTCTTCCCCCTCATCCGTTACCCTCTCCGATGGGGGGAAGCATCCAACATTACCTGGCAGAGTGGAGAAACATTACTCAAGACAAGTGGGTGCTGAATATTGTTTGCAATGGATACAGTCTTCGGTTCACCAGTCCGCCTCCAGCGATTCCACCGGTTGCCTCGCAGTTCGGCTGCGCGAGCTCCATTTGGAGGCCGACACCCTGTTAAGAAAAAGGGCGATAGAAGACGTCCCTCTGTCTCAAAGGGGAAAGGGCCTTTACTCGCGCTTCTTCCTGGTGCGGAAGAAGGACAAGAACGAGTTCAGGCCCATTCTGGATTTGCGACAAGCAAACCAGTGGATTCGGAGGGAAAAGTTTTGCATGCTGTCTTTGCACCAGATTTACCCTCAGCTGCAAAGGGGAGACTGGCTTTGCGCGATAGATCTGCAAGATGCGTACTTCCATGTGCCCATTGCACGGAAACACCGGAAGTTCCTGCGCTTCCTCATCGGCACCAATCACTATCAGTACACCGTACTCCCGTTTGGACTGAAGTCTGCACCCAGGACGTTTTCCAAGTGTATGGCTGTGGTGGCAGCGCACCTGCGAAAGAACAAGGTGTTTGTCTACCCGTACCTGGACGACTGGCTGATCAAGGCCACCACCTTCCAGGAAGCACAACTGCACTTCAACAGGACGGCCGTCCTGCTGAATCAGCTGGGGTTGCACATAAGTATGTCCAAGTCTGTTCCGATCCCGGTCCAGTGCCTGCAGTACTTGGGAGCCTCCACCAATACGCTGTCAGCAAGCGTGTCTCCTTCGGAGGAGAGACACTTATCACTCCTTCGGAAGGCTCAGGCTCTCATAGCTGCTCCATCTACAACAGTGAGGACGGTGTCTTCTCTACTGGGGTCGATGGCCTCTTGTATCTTCCTCACCCCACATGCGCGCCTGCACATGAGGCTGCTGCAGGAATGCTTGGAGGATCAATGGGACCAGAGGACAGGGTGCTGGGACGACAGTGTTCAGTTGTCTCTTCATGCCCAACAGTCCCTGAGATGGTGGTGCTCGGCAGAGAATATACTCAGAGGGGTTCCTTTCCACAAGGATATCCCGACTCAGACTATCGTGATGGATGCGTCTCTCCTGGGCTGGGGAGCACATTCAGACCATCT
Source organism: Lissotriton helveticus (assembly GCF_964261635.1). Lineage (NCBI taxonomy): Eukaryota > Metazoa > Chordata > Amphibia > Caudata > Salamandridae > Lissotriton > Lissotriton helveticus. The sequence continues at coordinate 1,888,916,863 of NC_136067.1, forward strand.
ACAGATCCAAGGAACGTGGTCTCCAGCGGAGTCCACGTATCACATCAATTTCTTGGAACTCAGAGCGGTTCACTTGGCACTGAAGGCCTTTCTTCCGTCCTTCCAGACCAACTCCTCGCTTGTACAGACGGACAATACGACCACGATGTATTACCTCAACAAGCAGGGGGGCTCAAGATCGCGCACACTGTCACAGGAGGCGCAGGCGATCTGGCACTGGCTGCTAGCCAGAGGACTGACGATAACGGCGGCTCATCTGCCCGGTGTGCAGAATGTTCAGGCGGACGCGCTCAGCAGGTTGCTTCAGGAAAACCACGAGTGGGTCATAAACGACGAAGTGCTCGACGACATCTTCGCCATGTGGGGCACTCCAGACGTGGACTTGTTCGCCACCGCCAAAAACAGCAAATGCAGCGACTTCGCCTCGAGGTATTACCAACCGGGAACTCTGGGGAATGCGTTATGGATCAGCTGGTAGAACAGCATTCTGTACGCTTTTCCACCCATTCCCCTGATTCCATCAGTGCTCATCAAGCTGGCCCAGTCGCGGATGATCCTCATTGCTCCGGAATGGCCCAGGCAGTGGTGGTTCACGTACCTGCTTCATCGGTCGATCCTGCGTCATCGGCGGCTGCCGTGTCGGCCGGACCTTCTCACGAAGTTCGGAGGGCAGATGGTGCACCCCAACCTCTCGTCGTTGAGTTTGGCGGCATGGCTCCTGAGATAGTGCAATATGGCCACTTAAATCTTCCTGAGGATTGCATGGACGTATTGAAGGAGGCTAAGAGGCCGTCTACTAGGACCTCCTATGCTTACAAATGGAAGAGATTCTGCATCTGGTGCATGTCTAAGAACTATGATCCGACGACCTGCAAGGAGGATGTCATCCTTCCATACCTTCTGCATCTAGCTCAGTCTGGCCTTAATTTCCATTCCATTAAGGTTCATCTTGCTGCATTGACTGCTTACAGGAAATGCCCTTCGCAGACGTCCTTCTTCCAGATTCCTGTGATTAAGGATTTTTTGGAAGGGTTGAAGAAGGTGTTCCCTCCTGTTCGGCTTTGTTCGCCTGCATGGGAACTGAATGTGGTGCTTTCCAGGCTGATGAAGGAACCTTTCGAGCCTATTCGCTTCGCTGCAGCACCTGTCTTGGAAGGCGGCGTTCCTCGTGGCCATTACATCGGCCCGCAGGGTGAGTGAGATTCAGGCATTGTGTTGCCAAGAACCTTATACTAGGTTTCATGCTGCTAAGGTTGTTATGCGTACTCACCCTAAGTTCCTTCCCAAGGTGATTTCTGATTTTCATGTTGATCAGACTATAACTTTACCGACTTTTTTTCAGAATCCTTCCACTCCAGCGGAAAGGTCTCTTCATTCCCTGGATGTCAGAAGGGTGTTAAAATTCTATCTAGATAAAACCAAAGACATTTGCAAATCTGACCAATTGTTTGTCAACTATGAGTCGGTTAGGACTGGTCTGGCTACTTCAAAGCAATCTATCTCTAGGTGGATTGTGTCTTGTATCCAGCTTTGTTATCAGAAAGCGAATAAGACCTTAGGGGGTAAGCCTAAGGCTCATTCCACCAGGGGCAAAGCGGCTACAACAGCTTTGCTTCGTAATGTTCCCATTGCAGAGATCTGCAAGGCTGCCACTTGGAAGTCGCTCCATACCTTTGCTAAGCATTACTGTCTGGACTCTGATGCCAGAGCAGATGCTCAGGTTGGGCAGGCTTCATTGAGAAATCTGTTTGCACACTAGTGGTGTTGCCTTATTTTTCTCCACCGCCGGGTTGTTTTTGGATGGACTTGCCATTCTATTCACTAGATTATGACTATTCACTGAGATCCCCTTCTACAGAAGGAGTAGTTTCTTACCTGTAACTCCAGTTCTGTAGTAGGGGTATCTCTGTTATAGTCATAAGCACCCGCCCTCCTCCCCGGTGGAGAACAGGATGAAATGATGAATGATACAGGTCTAGCTGATGCACCTGCAAAAAGAACTGAAAGTGGAGGGAGTTGCTGTGCATTCTGGGATACCAGGAGAGTTCTGGAAAGTTTTCTTAAAGGCACCGTATCCCTTTTTAAGCCACATAATGGCAGCCTATAGGGGCTTGTCTGTCCTGTCCTTCCTCTCTATCATTCCAAGGATTTGGTGGAGGGGGCGGGGGGGGGGGGGAGTGTTTTCCATGGTGAAACCTGGCAGACCGGTCTAGGTGTGATATTGGTGGAATATCCTTGCATTTCTAGTTGAAGTACTGGACAGTGTAGCCTTGCATGTATAGGCTGCATTATCTGTCTTTAATTCTCTCTTAAGTGTCTATGCAGTACCGCAAAGAAGACAGCTTAAGAGATTATTTTTGATTGCTCCGGGGTCCCCACACATGAGCGGGACTATTCACTAGATTATGACTATAACAGAGATACCCCTACTACAGAACTGGAGTTACAGGTAAGAAACTACTCCATCTACTAAATTATTGTACAACAAAATGAAAAAAAAAATCCAATTGGAGGAACCAGAGATATGCAGTTTTAAAGATTTATGCTAAGTATAGCACCGAAAGGCACAAAGCACCAGCCATGACTTTCACACATTCCAGATACTGGTTTTAGAGGGCGTAACTGGATTTGGATCAGGTAGCCTGTGAAAAGGTATGTGCAGGAAACATACATCACTGAATTGCACACCACGTATGTCTATTATTTGATGAAGGCATTGGACCCCAGTTGCATAGAAAAACTGCAGACAATTCCCCACAAACATGTCGTACTTGGACTACTATAAAATGATTGTCAAATACCTAGCTACCCAAAATAAAATAATGTGTTCTGAAGCTGGAAATGAGAAAAATATATGAAATATCAAATCTGTCTATCTAGAAGTAGCGTAAGAGCAAGTTAGGTTAGACTAGAGAAATTGTATTCAAACCTTAAGTTCAACAGCCCTTACAGGTCAGGATGCTTAAGACCTCCATGAACAATGGTAACAAGGCATTACTAATGTGGTTCAGCATATGTGGTTTATGCCTTGCCATGACGCTAATGCCTGTGAACAAGCTATAAACAAAGGTATTTAACCTGCGTACAAAAGTTTGGAATGAAATACAATGAGATCAAATGCTTTGGTGTGTGTAGATCCAATTGTTTTCCTCTGTCTGAGTCTATGAGGCAATAAGCAGTTATCTGAAATTAGCTAGGCTCTATTATGACAACGTGAAATTCAACCTTGTTACTGTTCAGTATATGCTTATTGTTGTAACCATTAGTATATACTTTCAATCGTTTCAAATAAATAACAGGTTTTATTTGGCCATACTTTCACTGGTTAACCAGTGTGGCAAAAAGAATCCCGTTATAAAACCCATTGCATACTGTTTTTATTTTATTTTGGCTACCCTTTCTAGATTCAGACTGCATAAGATTCTTAATGATCTTTTTTCTTTTCTAGTTCGTGGTCCCCCGATGCCTCTTGGTCCGAGAGACTTTAAAGCAGGCCCTCCACCTGGAATGCGGGAAATTCCACGTGGGCCAATGTTGCCACCGCCACCTTCAGATGCAAGAGAATATGCACGCGGGCCTTTGGGCCCTCCTGGCCCATATCCTTTGGGTCCACCGCCACCACTACTACATGGCCCACGAGATTACCCTTCTGGTCTTCCAAGAGATATGATTCCACCCGGGGCCAGAGATTACCTGCCAGGCCCTCCACCAGGAGCTAGGAACTACCCTGGGGGCCCCCCTCTAATCCCTAGGGACTACCCAGGAGGGCCTCCACCAGGTCCTAAGGACTTTCCCAGCGGCCCCCCTCCAGGTCATAGGGAATTTCCGGGGGGCCCTCATCCAGGACTTCGAGACTATCCATTGGGACCTCCACCGGGCAGAGACTTCCCCGGAGGTCCTCTGCACCCGCGAGAATACCCACCGGGCCTTCCTCAAGGACCTAGAGACTATCAACCCCGTCCTCCTTCAGGACCTAGAGACTTACCACCCGGGCCCTCGCCCACAGCTGCATCCCAAAGAGACAATGAAAATGCCCAAGATGCAAGACAATAATGTGGAACTGATGCAATGGACAGTAGAACTGCATTTAAAATGGATTCATTGGTTCCAAAACACGAATGTAAATTTTAACTGATTTTTAGGATTTCCTTTATATTGTCAACTTCCTAAAAGTTGAGATTGTACCTTGAAAATATGCATTATTGATTTACAAAACAAACTGGGATGCAAAAAATGAATAGTGGTGGTGGACTGGAGACAATTTCACCAGAAAGCTGCAGCGCTTAAAAATGTGCAATATTGAAGCACCTGTGTATTTTTCCCTTTATTTTTAATTTATAGTAGCCCTGTAACTAGTGTTTGTGAATAATTTAAAATCTCATGAAAACGTAATCGATAACATTTCCTGTGGAAATATATTTTAAAAGTAAAATGCTATTCTGACTGCCATTTCATAACACAACCTGTTACCTTCTCATTTCAGTTTGACACACATATTGAGAATAAAAGTTAATAATTTGTAACATCTGGTTTTAAGCACCAGAAGCACAAATGACACTGTATTCTAGAAAAAAAAACATTACTAATAAAGCCAGTAAATGTCATGTTTTTCATCTCTGTAAGCTTGCTTTGTTTCAGTACGCTCTCATGTGGCATACTGGATGTTACTCTTCTTACATGCTATACAAGATAGTCATACTAACCCTGCAAGACTTAATTTCCTAGTTTATTAAAACTAAGTGTAGGGAAATGTTGGGCTGTACCGATTTGTGAAGGAGGCTGCTATAACTGCTGCACACATATAATAGAAACAAATCTTTTCAATTTTCTGTGATTCGATAAATGATATTATAGCTTCTAAGAAATGTCCATCTCTTAATCTAAAAACGATTTGTTCTTTCCACTTCATTTTATCTGCCATCCGCTTTCTTTTCTTTAGAGATAATGGTACTTACAGAGGTATTTTCAGGAGATATTTACATTTGCTTTTGAATACATGTATTGAAAAATAAAGGTGACCTGTTTACCAAGAAAAACATCCCAAAGTTTCTAAAACATTTCTATCATGCTTTTAACCACTCCTATTCCATGTGTGTTCATTGTTCATAAGAATGGTTGTCCATCTGTTTGCACAGTCATTTTATTGGACTGACTGAAAGACACGTGAAGGCATTCAACAACAGGGTGAGTATTATACTTAATAGGTTACCAAAGGTTCCCAATTCATTAGAAGTATTTGAAGTATCTGGAAAGGTAAGCTAGAAAGTTATAATAAAATAGAATGATGAAGGGGGTCAGATAGTTTTTGATTGCAAGGTGTAGATTTAATTAGTTAAACAAGCTTTGGCAAAGGAATTTGGTCTGGGTTTAATGTCCTAATTCCTGTAAAGACAAAATGTACATTTGTGTATGCGTTAGTAACGTTGAGCCTACTAAAAGGCACAGAGAGGTAAAATAGTCCCTCACACAATGCAATATATGCATTCCGTTGGAGACAGAAGGATACGCCCAAACAGCCAATAGCATTAGGTTAGAGAGTTATATTATCCTCTGGGCAGTGGCTTATTGAGGCTGTTTAAAACAAGCCAATAGATGTCCCATCTCTTAGCCAAAAATAAGGGTCATAACTTTCTGGAATAGCAACAGCTCTGTATGTAGTGAAGTATGGTGATGTTGCAGGATCAGCCAGATGTACAGGACCAAAATGTACCCATGCGTAAATTATTTCAAAGTGTTATGCTGTGTTTCCTTAGACTACTAAAAAAACTATTCTCTTACCCCCATCTAAGGGTACCCTCATCCTACAATTAATAGGGAGCTCATAAGGTGAATGAGGTAACCAATGTTAGAAAAGATTTTTCTGCATTAGTAATAAACCTTAGGGTGTTGTGTATGTCTACCCAGGGTATTCAAAGCTCAAGCTCATGAGTTGGAGGTCATGATATGTTTTTTGCAGATTCAACAGCAAATTCGTCCGAGTGTTTAGAAATCCTATACATTGTGAAAGACATAGGCTTCACTAACCCTTCAGCTATGAGCCAGGCAGTAGGCAGCCCAGTCACCCCCCACCACCTACATTAGTATAATGAATGTGGGGCAATGGTCAGTCTTGTGAGAATAGACGATTGTTTGATTAGTGAGTTCCACAACTGTATTCCCCATGGATGTACGCACACAAGAAATCCACACTGTATACTTGAAAGGTTTTAATGATAATTTATACCCTACCCTAGTGCAGATTATATGAATAAAGGTTGTAAACAGGCCAGTCATAATAAAATAGGCAATACAACGTTATTAAAAGAATGGCAACATGTTAGATGGTTTCAATGTAATAAATCGATGCAGGAATCCATCCTTTCTAGCTCCACGAAGAGCTGAACCAGTTCAGCACCAAAAGCCCCTCGCATTCATCACTCTCCATGTGTGGGATGGGCGGGCTCATACTCTCCGCGTTGGCCCACTATCCCCGTCCGCAACAACATCCACCGCCCCCGTCGTGCTTTGAACTCCCTGTCGGACCACGACTTAGACACCCTTCTCCGCTCTTTTGGCCCAGGCCCGGTAAAACACACATCGTCCACACAACTCCCCATACCCACAATTCTCACAAATCCCACTAGGCACCCAACTCTTAGTAGCAGAAGCTCCGTCCCCAACAATCTCAGAAAAATCCCCCTCGCTCTAGAACACTCGACCACCCTTCTCACCCCCAGACTCAAATGCATCCTACTCAATTGCAGATCGGCCCAGAGGCACTCCTCCAACATTGCAGATCTCGTCACATCAATGGATCTTGACCTAACCATTCTGACTGAAACGTGGCTAACTGAAGCCTCTACACCTATTATGGACATACTAGTTCCCCCCAATTACCACATCATTAGACTCGACAGGACCGGCAAGACGGGCGGGGGAATCGCATGCATTTTCAGGAGCAACCTCTCCGTTACTAAAGTCACTTCCCCCTCCCTCACATCCTGTGAACTCTTCTCTCTTGATATCTCCAGCGAGGGCAAACCAGTATGTGCTCTGCATCTCATCTATCACCCGCCCGGGGACAACCTCATCTTCACCCAACAACTCATGGACACTATCTCATCCAACGCTGGTCGGCAGATCACGCAAATCTACCTGGGTGACTTCAATCTCCACTGGAACAATCAGAAAGACGCAGTGGTGAATAGTCTCAAAACTTTCCTTAACGCTCTTAACCTCACCCAAATATGCAACAGCCCAACACACGACAAAGGCTCCATACTTGATCTCATTATCGCCAACGAGGACTCTACCCAACTGGGGGCAATCCAACCTTGTGATTGGTCAGACCACCACATTATCACCTTCTTCATCAAAGAAAAAGTCAAACCTACCACGGCTCAACCCACCAAATCTAAGATCTGGAAAAGGGACATGAAGAATCTTAACCCCAACTCCCTGCCTCCCCACCTCTCAGGTCGCCTCCTTCCCCCTCCTGGCGCCTCTGATGTTCAATCACTGACTGACCACTACCTCGACTCTATGAACTCAATAATCAATGAAGCCGCACCACTGCAACTAAAGAGAGTCTCCACCAAGATCTCGAACCCCTGGTATGACGGCAGACTTAATGAAGACAGGCGTACTATGCGAATGGCAGAGCGCACATGGAGATCTGACCCCTCATCGCGGCATCGCAAAATGCTTTAGAACAAGAGAAATGCCTACTTTAGGAAAATCAAGCGTGCGAAATCTGACTTCTTCAGCCTTCAGCTGGACCAAGCAAAAAACAGACCAAGAAAACTGTTCGAACTAGTCAAAACTCAAACCAAGACGCAACCCTTACTATCAAACGACACAACAAACGACATCCCGCACTGTGAAGACTTTTCTGCTTTCTTTAAGCTAAAGACCGACAACATAAGAAGTGACCTCCTCACTGATGTAAGCAGATACCCTAGCCACATCAAAATGTCCAACGCCCAACCTAAAAATAACGCATCTTGGACGTCCTTCGACACCTACTCTGAAGAAGCAATACACAAACTGCTCGGCACCTTGAAGCCCTCTAATCACCTCACAGACCCCCTACCTGCTAATGCGTTAAAAGACTTCACCCCCGTACTCCTCCCACTCTGGACTAAAATCATTAACAGCTCCCTTCAACAAGGTCTCATCCCAGATTCCCTCAAGGTGGGGCAAGTCACGCCCATACTGAAGAAACCCACAGCTGACCCGGCGGACTTAAACAATTACCGCCCGATCACCAATATCCCCACTCTGGCCAAACTGCTGGAAAAATGTGTGCAACTCCAACTAACAAAACACATTGACCAGTTCGACCTCCTCAACCTACATCAATCAGGCTTCCGAGCGAAACACAGCACGGAAACGGCCATGACACACATAATTGATGACGCCCTCCAAATCCTTGATCGCAATGATTCCTGCCTCCTCATCCTCCTGGACCTCTCCTCAGCATTTGACACGGTCAAACATGAGAACCTATTGGAGCTGCTAAACACTAGAATGGGTTTATCCGGGACTGTGCTCAAGTGGTTCACTTCCTTCCTACACAACTGGTCTCAGAAGTTCAAGATCAACAATGTGCTGTCCGCACCTGTGCCAGTAGATTTAGGCGTCCCACAAGGATCTTCCCTCTCACCCACGCTGTTCAACCTCGTCATGGAACCACTCGCCACCTTGCTCCAAGCGTCCAATGTACACTTCCATATGTATGCCGATGACACTCAACTTTACCTAAAGGTACAATCCCCGGAAGATATCAAACTTCTGAACTACACACTTAGAAACACCCAATCGTGGTTGGCCGACAATCACCTCAAACTGAATGCTCTGAAAACTGAGTTCCTCCTGATATCACCCCCTGCGAAAATTACCACCACCCAAATCTGGCTCAATCACCTAACAGCTCTCAATGTCCAACCCACCATCGTGGACTCTGCGAAATCCTTAGGTATCACACTTGACGCAAAGCTCAATATGCAACAGCACATTAGCAAAGCAACGAAAGGAGCTAACTTCCAAATCAACACTTTGAGGAAACTCAAACCCTTCCTCCCAGTCAAAGATTTCCTAACTACTGTACAAGCCTTAGTCATCCCCCACATAGACTATGGAATCGTGGCCCTCAGTGGACTCCCTCTATCAACAACTGCACCCCTAAGAGCCTCCTTGAATGCTGCCGCGAGACTCATTACTGGCTCAAGAAAACATTCTCACATAACTCTTGACTTGAATTCCCTGAAATGGCTGCCCTTTGAAGCCAGAATACAGCTGAAAATTGCCATTATGACACACACGGCCATACACCACAAGGCACCCAACTACCTCACTCAAAAGCTGTCTATATCAGGAGGCTCGAGATCCAATAGAAGTACAAAAAGTCTGCTCCTGAAACCTCGCAGATTCAGTAAGGAAAAAACTTACAAACGCTCCTTCTCAGGAATGGCACCCAGGATTTGGAATGCACTCCCTCCTGAAACAAGGCTTATCTCCTCCACTGCATTCTTCAAGAAAGAAGTGAAAGCCATCCTTATGGCCAAGTTCACCTGAACTGTATTGTTGTTGTTCAGAGACTTTGCACCGCGTTTGTAACATTGGTTACTTGATGGTCCAATTACCTCATATTCACACATGATTGTGATCCTATTATGCTACTCACCTACTACCTATTACAATACTGGGCATAGTAGTTTGTTGAATCTCCCCCTTGCTGCCCCCACCCCTTGTTCTCTGTAACTCTAAGTAAGTGATATAGATATCCTTATAGCCTGAGCTCTCCTGATCTCTTGCGCAGCTGGATCAAAGACTCTGCACTGTCTTATATTATTGTCTATTTTGAGTGTTTATTGGTATCTCCTGATCTCTATTGTAGCGGGATCAAAGACTCTGCACCGCCTTATATTATTGTCTATCTGATTGTTTACTGATATCCTATTAGCACAAGACTGCTATCCGATTATGCTATCGTTTACTATTCTGTACCCAATAATATGTTTAGTCACCCTCCTGTTACCCACTTCCCCCCTTATTTCTGTAAAGCGCTCTGATATCTGTAAAGATCTTGTTCGCGCTATATAAAACGTTGAATAAATAAATAAATAAATGAGTTTCTCCAAAGGCATCTGACGCTCATTCTTGCAAGATGTTTTCCAGTCTAGTCTTCTACTGTGCTCTGCTTCTTATACAAGATCAAGTTGTAGCTCTATTTTTGCATTCTGTACTGCAAGAGAGCAGGTAAGACTAGAGCCGCTGGTCTACGGCCTTTAGTGCGGATTTGTCTGTATATCATGAGCCCTTCTCTCCCTAGAAATCTGAAGATGTCCCAGTCAGTGAGATGGATGTGCGTGAAGTACCAAAAAAAATACCATAGAGCTATACTTACCAATAGCCCATATACAATAATTACCAAGAATAAGTCAGCAATGGAGAAGGTTCAATCGTTTATTTTGCAAAAGCGCCCTATATAGGGGAGCCTCCCTCTCGCCACAGCTCTCAAAGGTGTGCAGAGGAGACTGCTGGATTACATTCAAAACAGTGCATATATACTTTCGGCATACCTCACAGAAACCCCGTACATGGAAAAGTACCAGTTCATGAGAAACTAACAGGAAAACCCATATAAGGCACAACTGATTGATTCGAAACTCAGCTCAAGTTATTCCGGGGGTAGGTCAATAAAGGTGCCTCCCGTCCATTCTGGGGCACGGGAGTATAAGCATGGCGCCTGCAAGAATGTGCTCATCCTACAAGAAAGGCAGATGTGACCTTGAGTCTCCTAAGTGAGAATCAATGGTCTGTTCATAGCCCAGGCCGACCTTTCAAGCTTTTCTATCAGCAGCATGTCACGTGTTTTCCCAACTAACGAAAGAGGCCTCAGGAAATGAAACCAAGATGGCGTTCGTTCAGTTCAGGCCCGATTCTAAGAATCTACATGGGTTGAGTGTATTTACAAAAGGGGGGTTCTATCGAGGTAGCAGTGAAATATATATATTGGATATATTATGACAACACTGTATAGTATAAACTTTATATTCCTTCAGATCGCCCTTTTGGCGTGATTTAGCCAATATGTACTACAATATACAGGATTATCTTAATCTAAAAATACACCATCTATTTGCATGAGGTCGGCGACCTCCTTCTGTACTAACTGCTTTTCAATTTTAGCCTGTCGTGATACGGTCAATGAGGAAGTAAGCTTGGCAGCACAAAAAGAGCAACATGCTGGCCCACAATGAAGGCACAGACAACAAACAAATACCACTCCAAGTGCTCCAGCTAGGATCATGAAAATATTCCATCCCCAAGTAGAGAGGAGGTCCCAGAACCACCCGGTCAAAGACCAAGTACCAGTGTCTGCATGGACTTCTGCAGCCAAGCGGTGTAATTTCTATATGGCCAAATGTATGGTTGGAGCAGAATCAGGAATATATACACAGCAGTAGCTGCCGATCACGCGGCATGCTCCTCCTCGGTCCGCTAGGATGACGTCAAGCACCACCCGATTTTGGAACGAAACAAGCCTGGTAGCCTGAAGCTCCACTGTCAAGTTAGTCAAAATCCCAGTAGTGGTTTGAACTACATTTTCCACCACTCTAGAGAGGCGCCTAACATCTCTACTAGTAAAAATAGGACCCCAAATAGGGAAGAGACCTTTTGCTATATCTACAAATTGCTGGGAGGCAGTATCTGTCTGATCAGTGCCATCAGTATCAATACTCCTACCAATTTGGTAATCAAAACTCCGTTTAGTCAACTGATGTGTCTTGTGATAATTAGAAGGGGCTATATACACCGGAGGATAAAGGAAGGACAGATAACATCGCCCTGCCCAACCTCTGGGGAGCCAAGTATAAGCATTCTCACCACATACAAAATATACATTAGGCAGAGTTATTAAAGGTGGGGTGCTGGTGGTATACAAGGTGTAGTTACATTTACTATTTCCTACTTCAACATGACCTTGTCCTTGTATACAAAAGGAAGCAGTACTATTCAGGATAGGAACGGGCATCGCCTTATCAGTAACATTTCGGTCTTGGAAGTGCTGGAAATATTGCGTGGAATTAAATTGTTCAAAATCTAACATTTCTTCTTTTAACCAGGTAGCATTCTCATATGTGGTGTACATGTTCATACGGATGTATGACGTTACATCGCGAACTTTTACAACGCACACCGTTACAACGCAATTTTTACAACGCAGATACATTTACAACGCATGCCATTACATAGCAGATGCTATTACAACGCATGCCATTACAACGTAAGTATATGTAAGTATATTATTTTTTTTTTAAATTTAATTTATTAAAATTTAATTAATTTAATACATTAAATTATTTTTTAATAATTAATTTGTAAATATATATACTTTAAAAAATAGTTTATTTTAAAAAAACAATTATTATTAAAGAACTAATATTAAAAAATAATAAAATTATTAAAATTAATTTAAATTATTCAAAATTATTTATTTAAAAAATGAACCCTAAAAATACCCGTTACCCTGAACCCTTAAAATACCCATGTATCCCATAACCCATACCTAGCCCTGAAACCTAAAAATACCCCTGTACCCCAAAACCCATACCTAGCCCTGAAACCTAAAAATACCCCTGTACCCCAAAAGCCAAACCTAGCCCTGAACCCTTAAAATACCCCTGTACCCCAAAACCCAAACTTAGCCCTGAAACCTAAAAATACCCCAAAACCCAAACCTAACCCTGAAACCTAAAAATACCCCTGTACCCCAAAACCCAAACCTAGCCCTGAAACCTAAAAATACCCCTGTACCCCAAAACCCAAACCTAGCCCTGAAACCTAAAAATACCCCTGTACCCCAAAACCCAAACCTAACCCTGAAACCTAAAAATACCCCTGTACCCCAAAACCCAAACCTAGCCCTGAAACCTAAAAATACCCCTGTACCCCAAAACCCAAACCTAGCCCTGAAACCTAAAAATACCCCTGTACCCCAAAACCCAAACCTAGCCCTGAAACCTAAAAATATCCCTGTACCCCAAAACCCAAACCTAGCCCTGAAACCTAAAAATACCCCTGTACCCCAAAACCCAAACCTAACCCTGAAACCTAAAAATACCCCTGTACCCCAAAACCCAAACCTAACCCTGAAACCTAAAAATACCCCTGTACCCCAAAACCCATACCTAGCCCTGAAATCTAAAAATACCCCTGTACCCCAAAACCCATACCTAGCCCTGAAACCTAAAAATACCCCTGTACCCCAAAAACCCAAACCTAACCCTGAAACCTAAAAATACCCCTGTACCTCAAAACCCAAACCTTACCCTGAAACCTAAAAATACCCCTGTACCCCAAAACCCATACCTAGCCCTGAAACCTAAAAATACCCCTGTACCCCAAAACCCATACCTAGCCCTGAAACCTAAAAATACCCCTGTACCCCATAACCCAAAACTAAATATATACTATTACTTAAATTAATTTATTTAATTTACATTTAAAAAAAATGATTTAAAAAAATAACATACTTACCAATACTTACGTTGTAATGGCATGCGTTGTAATAGCATCTGCTATGTAATGTCATGCGTTGTAAAGGCATGCGTTGTAACGGATCCTGCATTGTAATGGTGTGCGTTGTAACGGTGTGCGTTGTAATAGTTGCGTTGTAAGGGTTGTTTCTCGTTCATACAGGCATCCGGATCTAAAGATCCCTCCCCTTGGTTCCCCTGGGCATCAAATCCCTGATGTTGTTCTATATACTTTAAAAACAGCCTTATAATCCTTTTCCGTGTATCTTTTGGGATCAGCTACATAATGCAGATACATGAGAGATAACAACTGAAACCAGGCTTCTCAGCTCGCTAAGTGCGATAATGGCAAAGAGATGAATAAATCATGACGATGCATTACAGATGGCAAAAGGACACATACCCAACAGTTTGTCTTATTCGTAGTGCTATGAGCTTCGTGCAACATTTCTATAAATAAATTTTTAGCATAGGTTTCTCGATGTCGCTCTTTATGAGGAGGTAAGGTGTAAAAGAAATGCTCAGGTGGGGCAGTTGGTAGTACCCAATACCTTATACATAGGGTACTGAAATTCCAAATACATAAACACACATCAATATATCATAATTACTGCAATAGTGATTACAAAGGCTACCTTCACTCTGGTAGCCCAACCGGAAAACATGGGGACATTCTCCAGGAAAGGTCTAGGAGCAAGAGGTCTTTCGTCTTCGAGGGCAAACCGGGCAAAGGGATACACTCTAACTAAAAGGTCCAAACTAAACTCGGGGATGAGATGCAAGCCAACTGCCAGAGGGTTTCTTCTCCCTGTGTCCGTCTAGAGCCTCACAGGCAGGCTCTTATTATCCATCCACAAAAATAATCTTCACTGTACTTTTGACGTTGCAATTTAGGCCCTTAACATTACACAGTCTTTCTTTCTGAACAGAGCAATAGGACAGTTCCGTGCTCTCAACGAGTTCAGTCCAGTGTCTTGCTCAATACCCCAGAAAAAAACTTATTTTCAGCCCTACAGCTCCAGTCTTTCCCTATCTCCTGCAATCAAGACTGGGGTATCGCGTTGTTTTCGGGGCCGTAAATTGTATCGAAGATGGCCAGGTTGCTCCTGATCATAGAACAACATAGCAGCATGGACATTTGGTACAACACGTTTTTCAGGAGCCTCAGGGGGATCAGCCTTATCACGAGTTTTAGAAACTGGGGCTGATTCGTTTCCTTGCGACGTCAACAACCCTTCCTCTTGCCCAATTTCAATGGCATCCGAGAAAGGCACAAAGCTCAACCTCCGCTCTCCTTCTTGTGTCAAAACTCCGTCTCGATTCTGCTGGTCAGAAGGCAGAGGCAGCTTCTATACATGCGACACGTGAATCCAATGTTTCTTACCATCTACTTTTACTGCTGTTCGAGTGGCCAAGAGGATTTGGTAAGGACGGCTCCACCTGGGTTCCAGACTCTATTTCCATTAAAAATTCCGCACGAGGACCCACTGTCCTGGTTCCAAACGATGTCCGGGACCCTCCGGCAGCGGCTGCAGTACTGCTGACACCTGTTGATGAATGGAACGCAGATCTTTAGTTAAAGCGTACAAATAGTCTATCATCATAGGGTAATCAAGATCACGAACGGATCTAGGCCTTGGGACACCCCATACATTGGCTGGTCAGCCAAAAACTACTTCATAAGGTGACAGCCCAGCCCGAGAAGGAGGGGTTACTCTTATGGACATTAATGCTAGGGGCAGCGCATCAGGCCAACTCAAACACGTGCTTTCCAGTATGTTTGCCATCTTTAATTTTAATATGCCATTATATTTCTCAACCAGTCCTGCAGATTGTGGGTGACGTTTTGCATGAAATTTTTGTTTTATCTGTAATCCTTTACAAACATATTTAACGAGTTCTGCATTGAAATGCGCCCCATTGTCTGTCCATATAATTCGGGGCAAACCAAATCAAGGCAGAAACTCCTTAATCAGGGCTTTAGCAGTGGCCAAAGCAGTATTGTCTTTGGTGGGGTAGGCTTCAACCCATTTGCTAAATGCACAGACCAGCAGATACTTCAAGTTGTTCACCCTATCAAATTGAATATAATCCATTTGTAGCACTTCAAACGGCAAGGAAGAGGGCACAAAATTTCCTTTGAGAACACTCTCTCCCCCATCGGGATTATGCTGTAAACAGACCATGCAGTATTTAACCACATGAGCAGCAGTCTTGGAGATATTCGAGTTATTCCATACTGGGTCCAGTAATGCACAAATACCTTTTGCTCCGATGTGGACAGTACCATGGGCCATCAATCAATCAATCATACCATTTGTATAGCGCGCTACTCACCCGGAAGGGTCTCAAGGCGCTTAGGGGAGGGGTCCGCTACTGCTCGAACAGCCAGGTCTTGAGTTGTTTCCTGAAGGCGAGATGGTCCTGTGTCAGCCGGAGGTGGATGGGGAGGGAGTTCCATGTCTTGGCTGCCAGGTAGGAGAAGGATCTTCCTCCGGCGGTGGCTCTTCGGATGCATGGAACGGCGGCAAGGGCGAGGCTTGTAGAACGTAGCTGACGGGTGGGCGTGTAGAAGGTCAGGCGGTCGTTGAGGTACTTGGGGTCCAGGTCGTGGAGAGATTTGTGTGCGTGGGTAAGGAGCCTGAACGTGACGGGGAGCCAGTGCAGGTCCCTCAGGTGGCCGGAGATGTGGCTGCGTTGGGGGATGTCCAGGATGAGTCGGGCGGAGGCGTTCTGTATGCGCTGGAGTCTTTTCTGTAGTTTGGCTGTGGTTCCCGCATAGAGGGTGTTCCCGTAGTCCAGTCGGCTGGTGACGAGGGCCTGGGTGACCGTCTTCCTGGTTTCGGTCGGGATCCATCGGAAGATCTTCCGGAGCATACGCAGGGTGTTGAAGCACGATGAGGAGACGGCGTTGACTTGTCTGGTCATCGAGAGGGAAGAGTCCAGGATGAAGCCCAGGTTGCGTGCGTGGTCGGTTGGCTTGGGAGCGGTGCCCAGGGCGGGGGGCCACCAGGAGTCGTCCCAGGCGGAGGACGATGGTCCCAGGATGAGGACTTCCGTCTACCACTGCGTACACCAGGGCATTAGGCAATAGCCATCTCTGTCAGTCAAATCAATCCAGCAATCATTGTTGTCTAACCACCCTATTTCCTGTTCCCATTTTAATAATTCATCAGGAGTGGCTTCTTTCTGCAATTCTCTAACACTTTCAATAGTATTATCGAATACTGTAGTCTCCGCCACCCATCGGGTTGCTAAATTGGGGAACATTGTGGACGTTTTAGTTTGGGCTGTTTCTTTCGCTACTTGATCGGCAAAGGCATTTCCCTCTCCTGTAGTGTCAATAATTTTCTTGTGGGCGCTACACTTGATGATAGCCACCTTCTCTGGCAAGGTTAGAGCATTTAACAATCTTTCGATCAAAAGGCCATGCTGTATTCTTTGACCATGGGAGGTAAGGAATCCTCGTTCCCTCCACAGCCGCCCAAAACTATGGGCTACGCCAAAGGCGTACTGGCTGTCTGTAAAAACATTTACTCTTAAACCTTCACTCAGTTCACATGCTCTTAGCAAAGCTATTAGTTCAGCTGCTTGCGCTGAATGCTGAGAAACCCGAGCGGTCTCTACTACTGTTCTAAGGTTAGTTACAGCATAAGCAGCTGTTGTCGTGCCATCTGGTAACTTGAAACAAGAGCCATCCACATAAAACTCCCCTTGTGGTTCAGATAAAGGAGTCAGTAAGGTCTACACGTCCCTTTGTTTCTTCTTCAGTCTGAAATATACAATCATGAACATCGTCCTTTTGTTCACTCGAAGGGAGGGGTAGTAACATGGCTGGATTCAGAGTGGCACATCTTTTAATTTTAATGTGAGGTGCAAATAGAGTCAATTCGTACCCAGTCAATCGTGAACTTGTGAGGTGCTGAGTTTTTGTTCGATTCAATATGTCCACGGCGTGTGGTACCATCACTGTGAGATCAGTATTTAAAACAATCCCTTCCGATTGTCGAATGGCCACCGCCACAGCAGCAGTGGCCCTTAAACAGCTAGGAAGGGCTCTGGCAACATTATCCAATACTGCCGAAAAATATGCACAAAGTCGGTGCTTTCCGCCAAAACCTTGGGTTAACACTGAAAGAGAACAACAGTCCACTTCATACACATAAAGTACAAAAGGTTTTCGGTAGTCCGGAGTACCCAAGACGGGTGCAGAGCACAAAGCAGATTTCAAAGAATTAAAAGCATCTTGACATTCATCCGTCCAGGGCAAGGGTTCATGCACATCTTTGGTAACCAAATGCTACAAGGGTTTAGCCAGAAGAGAAAAAATAGGGATCCATTGGCGACAGTAAGAGGTTATGCCTAGAAAAGCACGAACATCACGTTGAGTACGGGGCACAGACATGTTAGCAATAACAGTTATTCGTTCAGGAGTTAGTCTTCTCCCCGCTTTCGACAGTAAATGACCAAGATAGGTCACTTCCTGTCGGCAATACTGAAATTTGGACAAGTACACTTTATTACCATTAGCTGCCAAATGGTGCAACAGTTTAACAGTGGCTTCTTTACAACCAGCTGCTGTATCTGATGCCACCAGGATGTCATCCACATATTGGATGAGAACATTACCAGGGGGCAGAGCTAATTCATCCAACACTGCTTTTAGGGCTTGGCTATAAATACTGGGACTTTCAGTATAGCCTTGGGGTGCGCAACAGAATCTGAAGCTTCGGCCAGATAACGAGAATCCGAAGATATGACGGCTGTCAGGATGTATCGGAATACTGAAGAAAGCATTCTTCAGAACTATTACTGAAAACTATTGTGCAGTAGGAGGAATCATAGTCAGAATGGCAGTAATATCTGGGACCACAGGGTATTGAGGAATCACTATTTTGTTAACCTCTCTAAGGCCAATTACAAAACGATATGTATCTTTATAATGAGGGTCACCGTCTAATGGGGCCTTTTTCAGAATCGGTAAAATGGGGCCGTTACAAATGTTTGCACCCGTTTCCTCTACCACTCCTTTCTTAATTAAATCACGAATGACGTGCAATAAAGCCTGTTCACCTTATGGCGAAATTCGATAATGGGGAATACGTGGGAGATGCGCGTTAGGTTTTAACGTGATAGACACAGGGGGTATTTTCAACAATCCTACATCCGTGTCCCCTTTTGCCCAAAGAGTGTGGGGTATACTTGAAAACTCAGAAGGGAGAGGTGCATCCTTGACTAAACATTGGGACATACGTTCGATAGGTGGCTACAATATTAGATACGCACCATCAGGAGAACAATAAATGCGAGCATGCAACTTCTTTAGTATATCTAATCCTAGCAAATTTTCGCCGCAAATAGAAGTAAGCAAAAATGGTGAGTCCACAGTGACGGGGCCAATGGTAAAGGGAAGTGGCTTTGAAACGGGGCTTACCACGGGGATCCCTGAAAATCCCACTGATACGTTATTTTGCCCAGACAGAGCAGCCCCTGGGACCAATGTATGAGCAACAGAACTATTCATTGCTCGATGGGGGCGTGGCTAAGTGCGCAATGCGGACAGCAGCACCCGGGTAGAGCTCCGAGCTGAGCCTCCCCTTCCCCGGGCTAATTCTCCGTCATTTACTGCCGAAACTGCCTGAAATTGCAGGCGGACCACCAGCTAACCCTTCTCGGCGTTCTGGCCAACTTTCGCTTTTACGGACCACCGTCGACGCACCGGACTTTCCTGAGGCTCCCAGGCGGGACTCGCTGCTGCGTGACCGGCGAGGACAACTACGAGAGACCGGGGGCTGGGCCGCGAGTCAGGGCCCCACCACGTGGCCTGAGATCCGGACTTGCCTGCTCCTGCTCTCGTCGGGAAACGGACCCCGGGGAGCACTCAGGTGACTTGCTCCCTGCACCCCCCTCACCCCCTGCTGGAGCGGAGCCAAGCGCCGAGACGACATCGCAGGAGAGCCGGGGGTCCCGCACTGGTGGCGGCCCGGGCTGTGGATGCTGGGCTGTCTGCCCGGGCGCTGTGCAGCGGTCAGCCCGGGGAACTCCTGATGCAGCTAGATAAGCGGAGACGTCGGCGAGGGCCCGAGGCAGAGGCCCACTGACTTAACCCTGAGACACGGCCTGAGGCGGCGGCCGGGCCTCGGGCCCTGAGTCCGGGCGGCTCTTGGACCCGCTAGCGACTATCTCTCCCCCCTCACTTCGGAGCGGACGCGGGAGACGTGACCAGCTGACACCAGGCGAAGCGTCGCTGCTGGGCGGGCGGCGCCCGGACTCGTGGAGCGGGGGGGCGGGCTGACCGCCCAAACGACCGTGGAGGTGAGACCAGTGCCCGGGGAATAGACGGGAGATGGAGGTAAGAGGGCCCCCGCCTGCCTGAAAGTAAGACAGCACGGCGACCCCCCGCCTGCTGACACTCCCTCTGCGGGCGAACCCGGGGCCACACTGAAGAACTGATGTCCACGACGGCCGGATCACGCCGGCTGCGCACACGTAGTGAAAGCACTTGTACCCCACCGGGCCCTACACCCCCCCACTGAACGACCTGCGTGGGGCAAGACAATTCTACTGGATTGGACCCACTGCTTTCCCTCCTTAATCCTAGCGCGCCAGGCAAACCTGCGAGGCGCAGTGCCAGCTGGTTGCGGGATTCCGGGGCGCGACCCACCTTTCGGGAAGCGGGGACCTGCATGAGGTGGGCGCTGAGGGTCCGGACCATTTGCAGCACGGAGTATTCTCTGCGGGTCACAACGACACTGCACCGGGCTGTACACAATCACCGCGGTTACTGTTCCTGGACTCCCCGGTGACCACGGACCGCGAGATGACCCCTCCCACTGGCCTGGAGGAGACCTGAGGCCCATGCCCTTGTGGGATTGGACTAACCTAGGGACTCAACTACCAGCAGGAACCACGCAGCACCTGGTATTGACATTGGCAACCTGCCACAACACGCCGCTGTACAAGTGCACCCCTTGCGATGGAACCACGCAGAGGGCAGATTGCGCTGCCCTGTGGGAACTGACACCGAGTGCAACTCCCCCCTGTGCCCTGGCGACATAGCTGGACCTGGGAACAACGGCCACCCCGCCCCCTGGCTTTACCACTGGCGGAACCACCTCGCACATGTCCGGAGGGGTGCGAACCCGCACTGGTACCGGAGGAGCCCTGCCGAAGGGAAAGCCTGACAAACCATCACGCAAGATGGCGGCGGACCAGGTCACGTCACGGTTGGACAACATGCTCGCTGCCATGGAACGCTTGGAACAATCCCTTCAACAGACCAGGACGTCCCTAGACTCCAAGATAGACAGTGTCGCCATAGACCTTACCCACCTACGTGACGACCACAAGAAATTGGCTGATCGCACTAAAACGCAGGAGGGAACGGTAAAAGACCTTGGCCCCGCAGTCTCACAAACTGACAAACAAGTACAGGATCTCCTGGCTAGAGTAGAATTCCTGGAAGACCGCGCTGAGGATGCGGAAGGGAGGGCGAGACGCAACAACATCAGACTCGTCGGGGTCCCGGAGAAATGGGAAGGCGCCAGACCGGCTCAACGTGTGGAGGACTGGATACGTGAGCTGTTACCTGAGGACACACTCTCGCCGCAGTTTGTAGTAGAGCGAGCACATCGCGTGCCCACGAGACCTCACACCACCAGTTCCAACCCAAGGCCCCTACTCTTCAAGGTCCTAAACTACCGGGACAGAGACACTATCTTAAGGGAAACCAGACGACTCGGGGAGGTCCGGATTGATAACACCACGGTGATGTTCTTCCCAGACTACACCATACAAGTACAACGCCAACGCCATGATTTCCTGGGAGTGAAGCGCCGACTACGAGAAGCAGGCCTCAAGTACTCCCTGCTCTTCCCCGCAAAGCTGAGAGTAGTGGCGCGAGACAAAACCTACTTCTTCACCAACCCTGTCGAAGTAAGTGACTGGCTGGACAGCGGAACGGACACGTCGCCGCGCACTGTGCAACATCCTGAGACGCGACCCCGGGGCCGCGGACCGCGGCGCAGGCGTAGGAACAGAGGCCACGCAAATAACCGCCCAGACGACGCAACTCACCACTCCCCACCACTGGACCAAATGCTCCAGGAACAACAGGACGCCCTCAGGAAGGTCTCCCAGCTAAGTGCCTCGCCGACCTCAGATAGTGCTCAGGCCACAAGCCCGCAGATGGCTCAAAGCGATGACGAAGCTATCTACGGATTCCCAGACTCTCAACTTTCGGTGGAGCTTCCGGAGGTCACGCCACAAACGGCTGACATGCCCCATTGAATCATGTCATGTGAGACCAACGGCTGGCACCGGGGTGGCAGGGGTGGGACTCAAGGACGAACAATCGCTGGGATGCTGCGGACACGGCTGCACCTGGAGAAACCCCTCGCCGCCCTGGAAACAGTCGGAGAAGCCCTAGCGCAGTGAGTACTCACCCAGAAGTATGGACGCTGAAAGGCGCTAAGGGAGTGGGATTGTTAAGTCATCCGTCCATATCACGTAAACGCACTCCTACCACACATAATCGGGAAGCGCAACATGCTTCTCTCACTGTTATATACATAGACACCCAGGGGCTGACCGCTGGTGAAGGCATGGCCTAATCGGATGCCACACTTGACTATATGGTGGGAACTGTTTGTAGCCCGGGGAGGGGCGTCAGATCGATCTCACTTGTTTGGACATTGCAGAACTACTTTATTGATACCTAGCTCAAGCTGCCCCCTAGACTTAAACGTTAATCTTTCGCCCTACTGGCGTGTTTGGATGGCGACATGTTCCGTTGCCGACCTCTTGGTATTTCCTACTGTTTAGTACTGTTAATGAACCCAGTTACATTCCTTCTTCCCCATATCAGAGAACTGCCCATGCCCATGATGGTAATGTCGAAGTCTGTGCCTGCGGGGGGTGCGGGGGGTGGGACGAGAAACCTTGTGGTAGCAGTCGCCTGGGGGATGGGTGACGGGGGAGGTGGATGCCTCATGCGGCGATAGAGGTTATGGCTGAGATTAAGATATGCACATGGAATGTGAGAGGAATGCACACACCATCTAGGCGTTACCAAATATACTCATATTTACGCCGCCACAAATTCCATGTAGTATTATTACAGGAAACACATTTAAATACAGCTGAGGTCCACGCGCTGCGCAGGAGATGGCGCAGACAAATCTATGCCACTGAGTACTCCTCCTATGCCCGCGGGGCGCTCATATGGATAAGACCTGGAACGCTGAGGACAAAGGTAACCGAGAAAAGATGGGGGAAGAGAGATAATGACATTTGCACTATGTGCACTAACAACCAAAGGGAGGATATCTTTCACATATTGTTTTTCTGCACTAGTTATGGAAGGGCAAGGAAAAGATGGATAGCACCATTGTGCCGCAATATCGGTTCAATTTCCCATAGGGAAGCTGGCAGGATCTTAAGCACGGACACTAGCCAAGTAATCGTGTTCGGCATCAGCAAATTCTTACTGGCCGTATATTTTATTAGACGGAAACTAACCATTCCATTTTAACAAAGAAAAACTGTTTGCTCTGGACCTGTTATTCACGAATTATGTCCAGTTAGCTGTATCATCTTAAACTCCTGGCTGTTATAAACCAATTTAATGTTTTCTTAACTTGTTTTTAAACATTTTTAAATATTTATTCAATTTCTGTGTTAAACTGTGTGTCCAAATATGATGAAATGAGATTTTGTAAATAGGGCCCCTAAATCTAATGAATTGTAAGCTGATTGTTGTTATATGTTGGATTATGTTATGCTTATATTTTATTGCCATCTTTTATGTTGCAATGCAACGAAATAAAGATTGAACTTGAGTACTTGATAAGACCTGGCACTCCCTGGGCAGTTATGGACACGCAGATAGATGCGGGAGGACGGTACGTGATAGCGCGGGGCAGACTTGATGGACACCCGATCGTCCTTGCCTCCATATACTTCCCTAACATTGAACAGGGTGGGTTCCTCGACTGCCTCTCCACAGCGCTGGCGCCATGGCATGGGCTTCCGTGGATCCTCGGAGGCGACTACAACAGTGTCCTGGACATACACTTAGACAGGTCCACTGCTCCCCCACCTAACGCTCAAGCACATGTCACGACGAAGGCGCTCCTCAACTGGGCCCAGCAATGGCGACTACACGACGCATGGAGGACCCACAACCCCACGACACGCACATATTCCTATTGGTCGGGCGCTCATGCACTACATGTCCGCCTAGACAGATTCATGGTTTCCCCAGACCTCCTCCCGCTGGTCCTAGATTCTCAATACATGGGCCGCACCCACTCGGATCATAACCCTCACACGCTGACCATTGTGTGGGACATCCCACATCCCCCCATTCCCACCTGGCGCCTCCAACCGGACCTCTTACTTGACGCGACGTTCCGAGAATCCCTGCTCGCGCAATCAGCTCAATACTTTGAACTAAATGCTGACACAGCGTCCTCTCCCCAAACTGAATGGGATGCTTTTAAAGTGGTGACACGGGGGTACTGCCTGGGAACACAGGGACACATGAGATGCCAAATTGAACGGGATCTGACACGACTGGAGTTGGAACTGCTAGACCTCGAAGGCCCCACGAGGGGGGGTGCGAACACCCGGCTGACTGCAGCTAAGACAGAACATGACCGCCTACTAGACCTTCTGAAATGTGTCAACTTTGCAGCTCACTCTGCTCGGACGCACAGACAAGGTGATCGACCGGGCAAACTGCTGGCCTGGCTGATCGCGCGGGAAGACCGATCGGCTCCAATATCGACCATACAAGCCGGAGATGGCAGGACACTATACTCTCAGAGCCTAATACACGAGGCGTTCACGGAGCATTACACAAATCTGTACCAGTCCCGACTCCGTGTCTCGCTGCCCACCATTGTAGACTATCTCTCTGCCATACAGTTTCCCACCCTGACCGCGGCACAACAAGATGACCTCGGAGCACCACTAGATCCCGAGGAACTCCGCGACACCATCTTTAACCTCTCGAATGGTAAGACTCCGCGGCCGGACGGCTTACCAGCCGAGTTCTATAAGGCCGCCCCAGACATCCTGATTCCGCACCTGGTGAAGATGTATTCCGCGGCTGTTGACGACTTTGACCTGCCTCCGACTCTTAACGAGGCGACGCTTGTCTCCTTGCCCAAGCCTGACAGGGATGGAACACTGATGGGTTCTTATCGCCCTCTCGCACTTTTGAACACCGACTATAAAATTCTTGCCTCCGCGCTAGCCCGCAGGCTGGCCCCCGTCGTTCCTACGTTGGTACATCACGACCAAAACGGATTTGTGCCGACGAGACACACATCCCACAATATCCGCCGGCTATTTCGCTTGCAGGAATATGCCACGAGACAATGGCCGCGAGCGGGGTGCCTTGTGCTCGACCTAGAGAAGGCTTTTGACTCGGTGGAGTGGCCCTACCTGCGAGCGGTGTTGGAAAAGTTCGAGTTGGGGGATGACTATCTGACGATGGTAGGCCTCTTATACCGCAAACCCACGGTCCGGGTCCGCACTGGCACTTTACTCTCTGACCCTATTCGCGTGCGGAGAGGCACCAGACAGGGTTGCCCACTGTCACCCCTGTTGTTCTCCCTAGCTGTGGAACCCCTAGCCATGATGCTCCGGTCGCAGGGAGCTAACTGGGGAATACCGTTGGCGGACGGACTGCATATAGTATCCTTATACGCCGACGACCTGCTCTTATACGTCAGGGACCTCAACAACGTCCCAGAATCCCTCGCTACCGTTTTCGGCACCTTTGAGGAAGTGTCGGGGTTGCGAGTGAACTGGGCCAAATCGGGGGCCTACTCCTTCGACCCGAACGTTCCTGAATGTGACGTGCGTATCGGGGGTGGAAGGTTGCAGTGGTATCCCAGCACGTTCAAGTACCTTGGGATACGCGTCTACCGAGACCCAATGGACATTTTGGAAGGCAATCTGATGAGGGCGATCGCCTCTACCAGAGCACAAGTGGGGTTCTGGAACACACTACCGCTCAATGTCCCTAGTCGCATAGCCTTGGCTAAGATGATAGTACTACCACGGCTGTTATACTATTTTGCGAACTTACCAACATATGTGCCTGCCCGGGTGTTCCGAGACATCGAGATCCTGCTACGGAACCTGATTTGGAACAAAGGCCGACCCCGGGTCGCGTTGACGAAACTCTACATGCCCATCACAGAGGGCGGGCTAGCAGTTCCGAACATGGAGCTATATTATCTAGCAGCACAAATGCAGTGGGTGTCGTGCTGGTTGGGCGGTAAAAACCTAAGTGACACGGCTACAGATACCACCATTTGGTCCCTGTTCCGGATTCAAGTACTGTTCCACCCGCTGACTCGGACTCCCCGACCACCGCAATTACTACTCGCAGTGGCGCGCAGATGCTTCCTCCGCTGCTTACGCCTAACGCGAGCAACGACACCGTATGCGCCAATATTGCCACTGTTAGGCACCCCGATGACGGCAGGGACCCTGACGGCTGCACGGCTGAATAGCTGGATAACCGCAGAGGTGGAAACGATGGGCGACCTTTACTCCGACGGCACCCTCCTGCCCTTTGCGACCCTCGTGGAGGACACATCCCTCCCAGCTGGTCAGTTCCTAACACACGCGTCTCTCCTTCACGCGTTGACCACCGCCTGGGGGGACATGTCTAGCGAACCACCGACACACCACTTCATACAGTACTTGCATGTCATGAGCAACGGCACACACATTATTCGTTGGTTGACACAAGCACTCCTCCTACATACATACCCGGCAACTGTACACCTGCGGGAAAAATGGGCGACGGACAGGGGGCGGGACTGGACAGACAGGGAGTGGGCTGTGATCCTGGCTGGCCCAGTGAACATCCCCCGCAGCCCTCGCTTTAAAATCATACAATTTTATATATTACACCGCGCGTACCTCACCCCTGACAAGATAAATAAATACTTCTCAGTAGCAGACACTGCCTGCGGCCGCTGCTCTCTCGTAGGCACAGATCTCCTTCACATGCTCTGGCTCTGCCCCACCCTTCAGCAGTACTGGGACGGAGTGACCATGGTACTCCGACATTGCACTGGGGAACAAGTACCGAGTACGTGGGAAGCCTGTATATTGGGGTTGTATAAGCGCACACACCTAAATAGAGTCCAGACTAGATACTGGGATCTCGGCCTTATCACAGCCAAAAGACTAATCACCAGGAAATGGAAGGCAGCCACACCCCCCCACCTCCGACACTGGTACCTGTCATTGACGAACTGGGCACGGGCTGAGAGCTCTGTTCTGCGGCGGGAAGAGACTGCAGGGCTCAGAAAGTTCCCCATTGCACAACAATGGGAGGACATATTGCACTCCTTCCTGCAGAAATGCACGGAACAGGGGATCACGTGAGGAAACATATACTGTCACCCTCATTCCCTGATACGACACTACACTGGACACTCATGATGCACCATGCGACTCCCTATCGCCATCGGACTCAGCACGCTGTCTGACTAGTATTTTCATATCTCACACTATCGATTACGTACCCCAATCCCGGAGCCGCACCGCCACATGGGACACGGCGGCAGGAGCCCGAACTATACATCAGACTGCCATACCCTCCAACCACTCGGGGAACCCCCCCCCCGTTATGGCTCCACTGCGCAGGCGACCCGCACAATCCCAGGCCCCGCCCCCCCCGCCTACCTACCCCGCAAGACGCGACTGACACGCTGATTCAGATTTCTACCTCTTCGACACTATGGCGAACTCTGCATACACCAACCCCTACCTACCTCCTGTGACACCCACGTCCCTGTTTTGTAGTTAGTTGTCGATTCGGTTTTATATTCCATTAGACCATGTCCGTACACATACAACTTCATGCTTTACACCATTTCATGCCATAGGACACCCACGGATGTGACTGCCGAGGTTTGGACATCCCGCCTGGGCACTGAGGTGCAGAACAACTCTTTCCGCAGCAATAGACACACATGGAGGTTACACGCCCCAACTGCACTCAGTCGCTGAACACCCTCTGCGCTCCCTCACACGACGCCGTACTCGTCTGAGTGTCGACCCACAAAGACGTACTCGCTGATACAACACATTGGAAGCGATGGGCACGGCCGTCACCGCAGCCACTGATGAGGGTGGTTTCAGCGCAATCACCTTGAGGCACTGAATGCGTGCAAAAAAAAA
The DNA here is from genome assembly GCF_964261635.1 of Lissotriton helveticus. Lineage (NCBI taxonomy): Eukaryota > Metazoa > Chordata > Amphibia > Caudata > Salamandridae > Lissotriton > Lissotriton helveticus. The sequence goes on from NC_136067.1 coordinate 1,888,944,600, forward strand.
AAAAAACAAACCCACAGACCACACAATTACTAGACACTAAATGTATAAATATCACGATGTAATGTGAAATGTTGATATACGCTGCCGGACCCCAGGGTTGCCGGGCTTGAAGCTGTGTTCATTCACTTTCTATACCACAAAGTTCATTAACTGCAGCTGGCCCGGCTGGGTTTTAAGCTATGGTGCTGTGTACACTGTATGTTGGACAATAAAGGTCTTTTAAAAATAAAAATAAAAATAAAAAAAACAGAACTATTCATTGCTCCAGTATCCACCAAAAACTTATCAGATGTCCCCATCAATTGCCCCTGTACATAAGGCCCCTGCCGGTCAACTGGTACTGATATATGGCACCTGCTCTGTCCGTGGCTGTCTCATGCATAGTTATGTCCATCATATCCGTCCTCTCGATAATCCTCATTTTAGTATTGCCTCCCTTGAAAATCATCAAAATAGTTCTTTCCTGACTCCTCACCGGACCTATCACTACGTCTCATACTAATCCGATCAGTACCTCCTCTTCCTCGTCCTCTATTAAAACCACCCCGTTCATATAGTAACGGACACTGGGCTCGCCAGTGTCCTTCCTGCCTACAATTGGAACACTGGTTAATCCTTATAGGAGGACCCTGACCTCCTCCTCCTCTCATCATTGCTCCTCTAGGGAAGGAGCCCCTTCTTCCCCTTCTACTGTTTTGCCCTCTGCTGACCTGCTGTAGCAGTACTCTGGTTTTCAATTCCTTTACCTTTTTATCCGATTTATCCTTACTCTCAGTTTCTCGATGTTCATAATACTGAGCCATACTAACAATGACTGAGGGAGTTGAAGTGGTCCATGTACTTTCAGCAGCCTGTAAACGTGTTTTTATTTCTGGTAGCAAATTAGTAACAAATCTGTTTACAAAGTCGTATGCTACCTTCTGTGGACAAATCTTGTCCACTAAAATCAATAAACACTTTTTCAAACCGTGTAAAGAAATCAGAGACATTTTCATCCTTCTTTTGGATGCAGGCCGTTAGCGTATCCCAGCCCACCTTTCGTGGAGGAATGAGAGTTTGCATGTAAGTAATAATTCGATCAGGTATAGCTAATATCTCGTCTTCAGGCTTGTCGCCCGGTTTTCGATCTTTGTCCCATGTCTTTATCCGATCCCAGGTTCCCCCTAGTTCGGCAGCATGATCGGAATCATGCACCTGTCTCCATATATCCACTGGGACTACAAGACCGAAAAATAACTCAATGTCAGCTAAAGTCATAACGGCTGAATTCGCGGCCTCTGTCAATTCTTTATAGTAAGCCGTGGGTTTTTTTCGCAGGTCGGGAAGTTGGGCTTTTAAAGTAAGAACCTCGCTTCGCTTCCACGGGGTATAAACCCACTGCTCTTGAAAACGTGCCTCTACACGTGCTCTGGTTACTTGGCCCCCTCCATCTAACACTTCGGGAATCTCTGGATGGAAAATAGGGTGCACTTATCTTATAGGGTACTGGGTCCCTACATCCGGGCACCTCCTATTCATTCGATCCCGATATTGTATCAGAATTTCAACATTTTGGAAGATTTCTTCAACTTGCAATTCGAAATTATAAGCTCGATCTTTGATATCACACAATATCGGGGGGGGGGGGGCAGTCCTTCCTGAAAACATTGCTCCCATATAAGAAATCAGTCTAATTGCCATATGTTCTAATGCTAGTTGTTGTGCAACTGGTTCAAAATCTTTCATAGTACTCCAAATGTCTTCCGGAGTATAAATTGGAATCCGCATCCATTGGGACGCCTGAACCACTATAGCCCGTCTTCTTCTCCTAGGGACGATCGAGTAAAAACTCGTTGACCTTCCATTCCATCCATAGAGCGTCGTGGCGTGACATCCAATGAGGCAGCGGTCAGACCCATAGGGATGGCCGTTGCCCCTCTAGTTGGGGGCGTTGAAAATACCGGGGGCAGGGGAGAGGCAACACCTGCCCCAGGCATCAAAGTGATTACATCTGAGGTAGTTGAACGAAGGGTAGGAGGGGCGGGTAACGGGGCCGGAGAATGCATGGCCGCGGGTGCGGTAGCAACCGCAGGCACCGCTGCTCCCGCCCTTCCGGTCCGGGCCACTGGGACCGCAGGGTACAAACCTTGGGGGGCATATGGAGGCGGAGGGCGAAACTCCAATAATTCCTCTATCTCATCTTCTGCCTCGGGTCGGGTCACATAACTTTTATCTGTTTGTAATTGAAACTGTCTATCTAATTGCTCAATATTCTTTTCTACTTTCTCCTTTTCATATGCCACCGCTTTTTGGGTTACAGTCTGTCCTGCTTTAATCTTTCCTAATTTTTCCTCTCGTATTCGCTGTCGCTTCGCCTCCTTTAACCATAAGGTCAAGGAGTCAAACATAGTCTGATGGCTCCTTCTTAAAAACAATTTATTCTGTAAATAATTAATTTTTCTTTCATCAGAAGACCCAGTTAAAGGCCATTGCAATTCTGCATTATCTTTAGTATATTTATTCCACAGAGTATTAAACAAAATGGGAGAAATGCCATGTTTGACATACATGTCAAAACTAGGACTGCCCCCGGAGGAGCAGGCTGTCTTTCTTCCAGCCGTCCACTTCTCTGACGGCAGCATCCAAAACACAGTTTACTGAAACACGAAATTTTTAAGAATTCAAAAAATCATACCATTCCAACTGAAGTTACACTCAAGGACGCGTCCACTCACTACACACTCTTTCACTTGTTCAACTATAAACAATTCTATTCATATTACATACCTAAAGTGCATAAGTATCGATCGATAAGAATACTTCGGTCATGAATTCATAATTTCATACGACATGTCTCATACTCTAACAGATCCCGTCGACTCCTGTTCGGGGAATCGATCACCCTGGATTACAGACGACTAAAAGAATTCACAAAAGAGACAGTCCCCAAAGACTGCCCTGGGATCATCAGACAGGCGAACCACGAACCCTCTTACAGACTATCCCGCAAACATGTGCTGGTTGGGCCGGGTGTTATGGGCGCAACCCCAGACCCCGCGCTTACCTAGTTGCTCCTGGGGGTCTTTCCGAAGAGGATTCGGCCGAGTGAGCACCCACCGTGCAACACTAAGGCGTCCGATGTTGTCCCAATTATTCACCAAACAAGTCTGTGGAGCGTCTGCCCGTGCAGTTGCACCTCTACCACGTCAGACCCCCAGATTCCCTGTGGTTCACTAACCACTACATACCATACTCAGTTAACTGTTCTTCTGAGCCACTTCTCAAAAAGTGCTCGTTCCAAAATCCACAAAAGATTTACCATACAGTTCACTTACCCGGTGCACTCAGGTCTGATTGCGCGTTCTCCACTGCCGACTTCTTTTATAGACCAACACGGTCAGCTGTTCCCGGGTTAAGCCCGTAGGACTCCGGCGAAAGGTTATTTAGCAGCTGGGAAGGTCACTGGGCCAGAGAGTGGAATTTTCCTTTTCTACAACAAACTGGTTTCTCAATTGGGATCCTTTTTCAGTCCACCCCCTCGACCAGAACCCCTCCCCGTCCCTCTTCTCCTGTTTACAGGAGGGGACAACCCTATCGCGGAGTCCCGGCAGAGTCGCCAACTGAAGTACCAAAAAAAAATATACCATAGAGCTATACTTACCAATAGCCCATATACAATAATTACCAAGAATAAGTCAGCCAGGAATGGAGAAGGTTCAATCATTTATTTTGCAAAAGCGCCCTATATAGGGGAGCCTCCTTCTCGCCACAGCTCTCAAAGGTGTGCAGAGGAGACTGCTGGATTACATTCAAAACAGTGCATATATACTTTCGGGATACCACACAGAAACCCCATACATGGAAAAGTACCAGTTCATGTGAAACTAACAGGAAAACCCAAATAAGGCACAACTGATTGATTCGAAACTCGGCTCAAGTTATTCCGGGGGTAGGTCAGTAAAGGTACCTCCCATCCATTCTGGGGCACGGGAGTATAAGCATGGCGCCTGCAACAATGTGCTCATCCTACAAGAAAGGCAGATGTGACCTTGAGTCTCCTAAGTTAGAATCAATGGTCTGTTCATAGCCCAGGCCGACCTTTCAAGCTTTTCTATCAGCAGCATGTCACGTGTTTTCCCAACTAACGAAAGAGGCCTCAGGAAATGAAACCAAGATGGTGTTCGTTCAGTTCAGGCCCGATTCTAAGAATCTACATGGGTTGAGTGTATTTACAAAAGGGGGTTTCTATCGAGGTAGCAGTGAAATATATATATTGGATATATTACGACAACACTATATAGTATAAACTTTATATTCCTTCAGTGCGTACATTGTAATAAACGTTTCACATTAAAAAGGCAGATCATGTGATCTGTGATGAAAAATGATCATGTGATCTGTGATGAAAAATACACAACTTAGCAAATTAATTCTGTTACACCTTAATTTAAACTTAATATTTGCATACATTTAATCACTGATATGAACTATTTGTTGTGCTATCAAAACAATACAACCTATTTATATATAATCAAAAATAAAGGAAACATTAATTTACAATGAATGGGGAGCACACAGGAAAAAATGCAAAGCATGTGACAGGAGGAGCTGGCGGTGATTGCCTTGGCCAATGATAAGCACCTACACTTTGTTCATAGGAACGTAAGACAACAACTTGTGCACCCCAATCTAGACTGCTCTCTTCTGATAGACAATGCATGTATGTCGGGAGGTGTCCAGCACAATCTTGAAATGGTTAGTTAATACTGCAAAATGTTTTAGCTAACAGATTGCTTTGAACTACAAACTACATCTGGCAAGCAACATTTGTGAAAAATGGTGTAGGCATGCAGTCCTTCTTTGAAGGTTAGTCAAACCCTGCCCTCTAAAAGAGCTGCTGCAGGTTGTCTGAGCCAACAGTCTGAGCCCTAAGTATTTGACCAGATAAAGTTGAAGTTGCAAATCTTGCCATCCCATAAGACTGTAGTCTTCTGACAAGTCAAACACAAGGAGATAATGGACGGAGTGCGGAAACATTTCAGACACTCAACCCCAGTCACAGATCTGGGTTGAATCCATCATTGTTCTTTAGCTCACTTCACCATCCCAGTTCATACCCAGACATATGCAAATCAGTCTTGAGCTTGTTCCTTATGGGAACAGTGCAGCCCGAACTGCCAAGCCAGGTCTTCCCTGGACCGGAAACAAGCATCCTGGGACCAGTTACGAGGTAATACCCCTCATCAGCCAGGGTAGCTTCAATCCAGTGGCAAAGTGAGCAAGGGACCCACGTCTGGACATACCCTGCCAACTGAGGGTGAACAAAGCAAACACAAAGAGATGATTGACTGAGCGCTGAAACTTTTCAGACACTCACCCCCAGTCACAGATATGGGTTGAATCTATCATCGTTCTTTAGCTCACTTCACCACCCCAGTTCAGACCCAGCCATATGCAAGTCAGTTTTGACTTTGTTCCTTATGGGAATAGTCCAGCCTGAACTGCCAAGCCAGGTCTTCCCTGTACCGGAAACAAGCATCCTGGGACCGGTTTCGGTGTAGCACCCCTCATCAGCAAGGGTCAAGACTAATTTGCATATGGCAAGGTCTGAACTGGAATGGCATGAGGAGCAACAAAACGATGGATTTAGGTCCAGATCTCTGTACTGGGGGGAATGTTTGACATTGTGCCGAATTCTGTCCATCAATTGTTCTTTTTGCATTTGTCATCTGACAAGTAACAAAAGTATAAAAAATGTATATGTTGGGAGATGTCCACAACTAGCTGCACTTGAATTTGTGACCAAGTACAGCTTACAGGAGGTTAGAGCCTGTCTTGAACTAAATGTACCATGATGCATTTGGGTAGAGTTTTGCAGGCATGCAAAGTGTGCACTCTCTGAATATAGATTTCTACACTGGAGAGAGCTGAAGACTGAAGTTTGGTGTGTGGAGATGGTATTGTGAATGCTAGGCTATTGATGGGGAAAGCTATGGTACCAGGGCAGAGGAGAGTACGAGAGCAACGAGAAACTTGTGAAGGGATCGCGAGTCTGGTGGACTACGCCACAAACCATTTTGTATCATAGGTGGGAACATGCACCTTCGTTGCAATACCGTAGTTAGAAGATCAGTACTTGTACGTCCAGGTTATAGTAGCCTCACCTCTTGGGAGTATTTGCTTGGAGTACATGTCCCCCACAACCAACATTAATGGAATTACCTTCCCCTTTTTGTTGTATTGAAGGGAAAGGTGAGGGTGTTCTGAAGAGCTGCTTGGCTGAAGCTGTGCAGATCTGAAAGAAACAGGTTAGTATTAGATTCCTTACCTTAGAATATCCCCAGGTGTCAGACTGGATCCGGAAACTTTTGCGTGGCAGTACCCTTGCGCATCAGTAGGCGTCGTCCGCGGCTCCGTGTCCGTGATGACGTCGTCGGAGTACTTAGATGTCGCCCTCACGCGCTGACGTCAGTTCCTATTTTTTCCGCGCCGGCAAGCGCCAATCCGGAAAAAGTGGTTCCCTAAGTCACTTTTTGACTAAACTTTTTCGTTAATTTTTGATCATATTTCGAAGTTGAATGACTCCGACGGTGCCGGTAGGGAAGCCCGGGTTCAAGCCCTGCGCCGACTGCAACCGACTGATGTCTGTTACCGACCCCCATCGCTGGTGTGGTGTCTTCATTGCCTGGGGCCCGACCACGATGACAAGTCGTGCCCCAACTGCCGGGCCTTGACCTCGAAGGCTAGGCGGGAGTGGTCCCGTAAGCGCCTTGAGCTCTGGCAGTCGGCCCCGCGCCGTTCAAGGTCCCGGTCCGGAAGGAGGTCGCGGGACCGGTCGCGGGGCCGGAGTCATCACGGCTCGCAGGATCGACACCACTCCTCGAGCTCTAATTCCTCAGGTAAGAGGCACAAGAAGTCGAAGAAGCGACATCGCTCTTCCACCTCCCCCCGATGCTCGCGTGACGTGGGCGGGGGTTCGGGTGACACAGCCAGAGCCGTGGGCGTCGCGGCCTGCTCCATACCCGCCGGTCCCTGGGGAGAACGCGCGCTGGAGGAGATCGACACCTTCCTCATGGCCATGAGGTCGCTCACTCCTCTGTCGGGTTCCGCGGCGCTTTCAGGCCCAGCGGCCCTGACTGGGAGCCCAAGAGGGCCGGGTGCTTCAGCCCCGGCGCCGTAGCGACTTCGGTCCCGATGCCGCAGGGCCCCACTGGATCCTGTTCCGGATCCGGGTCGTCGCCGGTGGACCTTACGACCTCGCCAGCGCCTCCGACGACGTCGTCCCCGGTTCCCCCCTTGACCTGGTTCCGGCGCCGGAGCGTCGAGCGACGCCGCTTGCGACACCGATGGGAGAATTTTTCTTCTATGATCCGGCCCCATCATTTAAACCTGAGTACCAGGAGGAGGCGGATTGGGAGGAGTCTGAGGACCCTCTGGCACGTGAGTGCCAGTCTTATCAGGACTGGGCCGGTGAGCTAGGGGATGCCAGTGGGTTGGACACTTCGCCAGACACTGGTTTTGTCTCCCCTCCTTCCGTGGCTTCGGAAGAGGGGGCTGCCTATAGTGTGGTGTTGACGCGGGCGGCCAAGGCCTTATCCCTTGAACTCCCCGTCGCGGCCGTGAGGACTAACCTCCTCACTGAGTTCCTTAAACCACAAGCAAGCTCTTCGGGGCCAATGTTGCCGTTTAATGAGGCCTTGTCTGACGTTCTTCTGGGCACCTGGTCCAAGCCTGCTACAGGTTCCCCTGTAAATAGGAACATGGCCAGACGCCACTGCCCGGCTCCGGGCGACCCTTGCTTCCTGTCCACCCACCCCTCCCGAGAGCCTGGTCATCCAGGCCTCTAACTCCCAGACCGCCGGCTCCCCCCGATCGGGAATCCAATAGGTACGAACCGTATGGTAGGAAGATGTTCTCCTCACTGAGTTTGGGGTTGCGGTCAGTTAACACCACGTGCCTCTTGGGCCGTTATACCCACTCTCTGTGGGACACGGTCGTGGACGTGCTGCCACAATGTCCGGAGGAAGCCCGGACTAAACTCGCCAAAGCCCTTGCGGAGGGTCGAGATGCGGCACGGTATTCCATCCGATGTGGGCTGGATACAACGGACTCACTGGGCTAGGCGATGGCAACGACGGTGGCGATTCCTCGCCGCGCCTGGCTGAGGTCCGCCAATTTTTCAGCTGATGTCCAAAACACCCTTATTGACATGCCGTTTGATGCCCGTCACCTTTTTGGCGACAAGGCAGACAGTGCGCTTGAGTGCTTTAAGGACTCCAGGGCTACGGCCAAGTCCTTGGGCCTGTCGGCCCCGCGCCCAGCAAACTGCTGCCTTTCACCCCTTTCGTGGCCAAGGAAGAGGCACACCCACACGTCCTGCCAGCCACGGCCCGCAGACTAACATCCAGCGTGGGACGGTCTTCTACCCGAACCTGTCCAGTCTCCACTTACATGCGTGGAAATTGAGCGGAGGCAGTTGATGCGATTTGACTTGCCTCCTGAAGTCTGTAATGTGATTCTGGCAGCCAGGCATCCCTTCAAAAAAATCGGTATACGCCTGCAGGTGGAATACATTTGTGGCATGGTGCACAGCAAAGGCTGTGGATCCCCTTTCTGCCCCTCTTTCAGAACTTCTTCTCTTTCTTCTATCTCTTGCCCAGCAGGGCTCTGCTCTGGGCACTCTAAAGGGCTACCTCTCTGCCATTTCCGCCTTCTTAAGGCTCCCTAATCAGCCCTCTTTGTTCAAGTCCCCAGTTGTAAATACGTTTTTGACTCATATGTTTCCTCCTGTTCCCTTCGTGATGCCTCAGCGGGACTTGAACCTTGTTCTGACCTATCTGATGTGCGCTCCCTTCGAGCCACTTCATAACTGTCCTCTTCGTCTCCTTACTCTTAAGACTGCGTTCCTGGCCATCACCTCTGCCAGAAGAGTGAGTGAGCTCCAGGCCTTTTCTTCTAAACCTCCTTTCCTTTCTGTCCATCCGGACAAAGTTGTGTTGCGGACGCGACCCTCTTTCCTGCCCAAGGTAGTCACAGCCTTCCACATCGGGCAGTCCATCACCTTGCCCACCTTCTTTCCGCCTCCGCATCCCTCGAAAGAGGAAGAGAGGCTCCACCGTCTGGACCCAAAACGTGCGCTCTCGTTCTATCTGGATCGCACACAGCACTTCTGGGTGGATGACCAACTCTTTGTTGGTTACGTGGGCGCTAAGAAGGGACGGGCGGTGCACAAACGGACCATCTCTCGGTGGGTCGTGTTGTGCATCAAGGCATGCTACTCTTTGGCTAAAAAGGAGCCTCCTGCTGTGCGGAGGGCCCATTCCATTCGGGCCACGGCGGCTACTACTGTCCTGGGCCGGGGAGTCCCCTTGCAGGACATCTGCCAGGCAGCTACGTGGGCCTCGCTGCACAAGTTCGCAAGACACTACTGCCTGGACAGCCAAGTCCGGAGAGATGGCTTTTTCGGCCGTTCCGTTCTCCAGGACTTTCTGGTGTGATTATTGGTTTACAGACCCACCGCCGGGGTTGGTATTGCTGGGGTATCTATTCTAAGGTAAAGAATCTAATACTAACCTGTTTCTTTCAGATGCACAAGTTACTTACCTTCGGTAACGATATATCTGTAAGAAACAGTAGTTAGTATTAGATTCCTTACCACCCCACCCATCCTCCCCGTTCTGCGAACCGATATCTAGGGTTAAGATCACCCCCTTTCAGGGCCCTAGTTTCATGGCACCAGTGTTAGTTTTTATCATGGCTCTGCGCTTCTGGCGTGAAAAACTGTGTATAAGAACGGACATCAGCGCGCGAGGGCGGCGTCTAAGTACTCCAACGACGTCATCACGGCGCCAAAGACGACTGATGCGGAGTCGTGGACGACGCCTACGACGGGCAAGGGTACTGCTACGCAAAAGTTTCCGGATCCAGTCTGACGCCTGGGGATATTCTAAGGTAAAGAATCTAATACTAACTACTGTTTCTTACAGATATATTGTTACCGAAGGTAAGTAACTTGTGCTTTTGGCCGCATTGAAACTTTGAAGACATTGCCTAAAGTGAGAGATGTGTTTGTGATTGCACGGGTGGTCCATTTTCAGTAGACTAATCACTGTTCCCTCTACATACTTTTCACTGTTTTAGGCAAGTGTATTATTGTGTACATGTTTATTGATCATCTGTAAACTACTTTACGCCTAATTCAGCATCTCCGATGCACTAACCTATTTTTCACCCTGTACCTCTCAATATATCCTCTACCTTCACTCTGACTCATGCCAAATGCCATTCGGCTACAATGTTCCACAAAATAACCTTCCTAGACTCTTCCCTCCTCTATCACTTCTTGCATAATCTCAAACCTCTTTTGCTGTTTAGATGTCCCAAACAGGCCTTTCTAAAAACCTTTTCCTCATGAATCCCTCCAAGACTCATCCAATACCTCATCTTTCTTCCTAATCAACTTCTAGAGACTCTACCCCCCCGCCATCTCTCCTTTACTCATCCCAAACCTCCTCCTCCTCCTGCTTTGAGCTCCAAAAAAACACTTTCTCTACCCTTCCCTCTTCTATCCCTCCATTATAATCCAAGTAACAGCCTCACGTCCACTGCTCAAATTAATTTCATATTTCCCTATATTAATTCACTACTAATCCTTTTTGGGTTCCAGAGAAGTATGCTACTCACCGAAAAGCACTTCTACGCCTCGTAAGCACTATATAAATGCAATTACAACACAATATAAGCCTACACCCCATTGCATTGACGTCTGTTCCTTTTTGCCTGCTCTCCATAGAACATTTCTCTTACAATTCTTGTCAAACAGTATTAATCAGGGAGTACTCCCTCCCCCTCTACCCCCCTCCCCAAAAAATTATTCTGGATTTAAATGTCTCAGGGGCCTGGGTATTCAAAGTGGGCCTCTTCCAAAGAAAGGCCCAAGAAGAAACATAAGAAACTCCAGAGGAGGGACTCCTTATGTAGCATGGCATCCTTTTAGAAACATTGGTCCCCAGCCTTGGCCTCAATATATACTTGAGACAAATCTGCTGTAGAGTTGATATGGTCTGTATTCTGCCCTCTGCCTGCTCCAACCCACCTGCTCCATTCCTGGAGTTTCCAGACCCTGTTCTAACACCATACCGTTCGTCGCCTTAAGCTGTGATGGCCCTTTTCCCCTCTTCACTCCTGCTCTTGGTTTGCCTGAGGGTCCTAAGAAGCCCATGGGTTCCCTGACTAGGCTTTCAATATTGCCTCTGTCCCTGGCACCAGTTAACTTTGCTTCTGCCCCCAGTGCTAGGTTGTACACAATCGGAACCAACTTTGGGGCCACTACAAGACTTAACAAACTTTCCAGAAACCAAGGCTATTCTGTTCTACCCTTAGAACTTAGCAGATACTGGAAGAGAAGGGTCCCCTTAGATGCCTCTGCCTCATTGCATATGCTTTGACAGGCTTGTGGTGCTGTTTGGGCCCTAACCAAAGAACATAGTTTACCACAACAGTCATGATGATAGTCAGGGGATGCATTGCCCCCATCTCCATCCCTTCTTCCCCCACACCTGCCTGCCCCTCCCCTGGCGAGGGTGCTAGCGCTTTATGATGAATACTTCTAACCACTGATTCTTCATCTTAAGAATATATCCCAGGTGCCAGACTGGATCCGGATGTTTTTACAGCAGTGCTCCTACGTATGCTGCTAGTTTGTGTTGTGTGGTTCCATGCTGACCTTGCTCTGTCCCAGAATTGACAGTAAATATGGAGAATTAAAATGCGCCACCAGTACGTCACAAAAAAGTGACGTACCGGTGGCGCAAGGGGCTTGTAAATCTGCCCTTAAGACGTTGGGCTACCAAATTTACCCCAACAGGCTTCTTCAGCTGTTGTCTCTGTGATGCGAACAAGAGGCCAGTCGTCTGGAGTCTCATGGCTTGAATAGGCTCTACAGACAACTCCTCTTTGAGCAGGACTCTGCAGGCACAGTCCCTCTCTTCGCTAGGCAACAGGTGCAGCCTCTCGTTGCTGGTCCCTCAGTGCAGCAGGGCAGTCCTTCTGTGGTCCTTCTTCCAAGTCGGTCAAGATCTGAAGTGTGGGTGCCAGGGTTGTCCCCTTTATGCTCAGAAAGTGCCCTTGGGGCAGGATGCAGTTGGTAGCCAATAGGCTACCAGGTTCCCGCTCACCTGATGGCGAATTCTTGTAGAGTGTGGCATCTGACTATCTCAGGATGCACCATTCTGCCCACTCCAAAGATGGTGAGACCTCTTTCGATGTTTAGACCTCACTAACCCACCCATGGGATGCTGCTACACACCCCTGGGGAAACTGGTTTCCCCTCTCTGCTCACTGTGCTAGCCTGTCTACCTCAGCGATTGAGCAGTCCTCCCTCCTGGTGTTGCATATCTGCCCTTCAAAGGAGATTCACCTTTGAAGCCTGCCTTTTAAGACTAACACTCTAGTGGGTTCCTGCAGGACAGAGGTGACACCTTCCTGGCCTGCAGTCCCTCATTGTTCTCCTTCCTGATAGTTATTGGCATATCTCTCCAGGAGGGCAGAAAGCTGCCTCATGGAACTGCCTCCTTGTGTGCCCTGGAAGACACACGCATTTTAAAGGCAACAAAGTGGCAGCTTTTGCTAAAGCAGCACACTTAAACAAGTTAAATTAATTTCGACATGAGATGCATCTCAGGCTTAATGTATCAAGTTATGGCCCACTTTGGTCAAAACGTTCATGAGTTGGCACTGCTGAAGGGTCGGCGTGTAACCCTGTACTCGCAATTGGGCGATCAAGTTTTTCCGTAGTAAATACAGTTGTTTTGCATTTTTTTTTGTCGGGGCATGTAAAGTAAATGTCCTGCCTGTGCTATATGTTGCACCTTGCTTTTAGATCTCGGTAGGCCTACCAGAGGGGTGACTTGCACACATTTTCAGGGGAAGTGAATACTTTGTCATTACTTTTAATGGCAAAGTCAGACGAGCAGTGTACGACTGATCCACCAGTCCGCAGTGGCAGGGTAGGGGACTCGTTTTACTTGAGGGATCTCCCGGGTGGCACAACCAATGCTGCAAACCCTGGGATACCACTCTAACTTGCGTGCCCTGGGTACCATCTACTAGGGACTGAAAGGTAAGTTAGCCATTTCCAAATAGCTACAACCAATTCAACATACACTTTAGCCCCATTGCCGCGGTGCTAATTCCCCCGCAGCGCAGGGGGAGGGGTGCCGCTGTGCTGATGACGAGCTTGGCTCGTCATGCAGCACAGTGGCGCTGTGCTGATGACTAGCTGAGCTAGTCAGGGCACACCTATTTTCACATCACCTTCCTGCAAGCCCATTCGTGTTACCTGCGGTTCACAGTGGGCCAGGAGCATTTACAGGTTGCTTTGCTATCATTTGGTCTCACAAGTGCCCCTTGAGTGATGGTGGTGGTGGCTGCAGCACATCTGCAGAAGTCAGGTGTACCAGTCTTTCTCTACCTTGACAACTGGCTGCTGAAGTTGGGCTCACCACAGGTAGTCATTAGTCACCTCCAGACTAGGGACAACGGCCTGCATACGCTGGGGTTCAATATCAACATGCACTAAGCGTGCTTGTGCCCCCCTCCTCAAGGTACCACAAGGGAGCCATCTTCTCTAGCGTCTCGAGGGCCTGTCCATCCATCTGAACCCCATCGCGACCATATGCAAAGGGGGGTGGGCCTCAACCCAGTACTTTCTCAGCCGGAAATGACACCAGGAACAAACAAATCACTTTGGTCCTCTGAGTTCACCAGGGGGCCCCCAAAAGGAAGGGGGCCCCCGCCATCCCCATTCCCACACCCTCCCACCTTCGCTGCTCTTTTCAAGGCTAAACCCTGAGACAAAATAGGACCAGCACAATAGTATAAAGAATAGACTGGTCGGTGACGCTGCCCCAAAATCATAGATGGAGGGGGACTTCTTCCCCGCCCAGTGACTAGTAGAAAAGAGGCTGCAATATCTGTCCCACTTAATCTCCCAGACAAAGGAGGAAGACAGAAAGCAGGTGGTTCTTGGAGACAAAGTATGCTCCGCATCACTGACAAAGGACCAACTAGAGGGAGCATCACCACCCGCAGACGCAACAAAGCCAAAAAGCAAAAAACCACAGTCAAATGGACGGAACCAATTGACTCACCGAAGAAGACTCACAAAACGTCACAAAAAACTTAGGCTACCTCCACTCCAAGGAATCGGAGATTATGTTGTCATTTTAAGGAAATGAAGCCTCAAAAAACTCAAGCCCCACAGCTGCACCAATAGAGGAAGCCAAGGGTCAACTTAGGCCACATCCCTTGGCATTTTGCAGAGGTCTGTGGATGCAATAATGTCCTTCCAAGCAAACAAAATGGACATACAGATCAGCGTCCTAAATACCTTGGCTCTTTACGTAGCCAGCATTGACGAAAAGATTACAAATCCAAACAATCTGATATAATGGGCTCAGGCAGACGCTGATCATCCTCGCCAAACATGCAACTGCTCTCCAGTCCTAGATAAACTAAGCTCATGCTCAGAGGTGATGACAAAGCTAGGGGGTGAGTTGAAAGAAATAACCAATGCAAAACCTTCAATTCTCAGTGATGGGGCCTCAGAAGCCAGGGGGAAAACTGAACAAGCATTGGCATAGCCAATAGGTCTAGCCTTTAGGTCCTTATAAGCGTTTAGTCTTGCAACAGTTGAGGTCGTAACTATAACTACCTGCTGGCAACCGCCAGTAGGTGAGATATATATATATATATATATATATATATATATATATCTATATATATATATCTATATCAAAATCAAATCAATTATCTTTATTTAGATATAGCACATATATCTTTAAAAGAAAGTTACAAAATTCACATTGTGTATCCATAAATAAGATAAAAATCAGTGAAGAATAAAAGCATGGTCATTTAGCAATCATTATAAAAATAGGAAGTGTCTTCTCATAAGCCTCTTAAGATAAAATTGAATAGTTTGAAGCATGGTGTACAAGGAAAAAAGTCATCTCTTCCACCCTTTTGTATTATACTCGATGATATCCTACTTTTAGGAGGTGACCGACATTCGTGAAGCTACAGCTCACTTTATTTTAACCTCCGTAAGAGTTGGCAGGTGGAAGGGAGTCTTTAGCAGGGCCTCTTTTGATTAAAGTTACGATATGCATGCAGAATAAAATTTGTGAATCTTATGTTTAACAAAGTATTTTCCGGGTTCAAGGTTGCCGTGATGGCTTGCCTGGAGGTCCTAACACCCAGCCTATTCCATTCTGGTTTAAGTCTCCGCCTCCGTTCTGAATTAAAAACTGGACACAGGCAGATCACATGCAACATAGTTTCAGCTGTTTTACCACACCCTCTACATGTCAAATCTTCCGTGGTGCGTCACCAGGGGGGTAGATCTTTCAGGAATCGCCAGTCGCCCTTTCTAATAGCGATAAGGCTGCGTTTTAGATGGAGTGAATATGTGCAGGCCAAATAGGAGGCAGGGGCTAGCCGTCTATAAGAGTTTACAAGGGCCCAGGCATGACTACGTTTCAAGAAGAATGATTTATCGGTGATACTTGATGTCATTCTCACACCCTTTTTGATCCCTATTTTAAATGCTGTCTGACTGGGATTCAGGGCCCACAAGTCACTCGCAGACATTTGCTGGATGGCCTCTTTAAAGAGGCGGCCGTATGTTCCACCTGGGTTATTCCGGGTTATTTCCTGCCAGACCAGGGATTCTAATCCGCTTGTCTTAATTTATGACAGAAATTAAGATATGCCCCAATGTTGGAGGCATCGTAATATATATATAGGCATCGTAATATATATATATATATATATATATATATATACACACACACACATACATACATGTACTTTTCTTGTGCAAATGAGAAGACCAAGATCAACCCATCGACCCAGGAGGGGCAAAACACGCCGAGGTAACAAAAGAACTAGCCAAAGCCAAGAAAACAAACCGACGGAGGTGAGCACCAAGGATAACCTGGTGATTAACATTTCGTCTTCTACACTAACACAGGAAGAGTTACGAGTACTACAAAAAGGACAAACATTTGTGCCAACAACCACAACCAATACTCTCGAACTGGAGGTGAGCACATTCAAGTTAGTTCGTAACATTAGATTACGTCATTATTTTGAGAACATTGTCATGACACCTGATACGGAGGACGATATGCTAAGAGGGCTTCGACCACGCAGTATATTCATGGCTCCAATGAGTCACAAAATCATTGATACATTCGAAAGCATGGTGAAAAGAGATTTGTCAAGAATGCCATTTCAAACTAAGCCTAGACGCGAGAACTTGACAAGGATGGAAAGGAACACGTTATTAAAGATTGCCAACAACCCTAACATAGTGTGTCAGACAGCTGATAAAGGTGGCGCATTAATCATTATGGACGCTAAGTTTTATCAGGAAGAAGTATTGGCTCATACGAGTGACATCAACACTTATGCCCCATTGGGAGCTGATCCAACCAATGAATTCACGGTGATACTGTTGGATATTGTCAAAAAGGCGTTTGAGAATGGAACCATTAATGATCGGACAAGACGTTACCTTACACCTGAGAACCCCAAACCACCGACTTTGTACATGTTGCCCAAGATGCACAAGCATCCGACGAGACCACCGTTCAGACCGATAGTATCCACCAAAGGTTCTATCCACGAACACACGGGCAAGTTTTTGGACAGATATCTCCAACCTTTCGTGTTGAATACCAGATCCCATATTAAAGACACAACAGATTTCCTCTTGAAATTGGAGGAAGTGATCAGAACATCGAAGGATGAGGATTTATTGATGTGCACTGTGGACGTGTGTTCACTTTATACATCTATACCGCATGACATGGGGATAACGGCGATTGAACACGAGTTGCTAAACTCAAACTTGGACCAAGACATGAAAATACTACTGTTGGAATTGATGGTGTTTACACTCTTTCACAGTTATTTTACGGTGTTTGATCAGTGGTTCCACCAACTAAACGGGACTGCCATGGGAAATTGTGCCGCGCCGTCCTATGCGAATATTGTGATGAAAGCGTTCGAAGAGACGCATATCCTGAATCAGAACATATGGCTTAAACATGGGAAAATCTTCATGAGATTCATTGATGATATTTTTATCCTGTGGAAAGGAACTGAGCTGGAATTGGTTGAATTTTTAACAACATGGAATGACATCAACGAGCGAATTCAATTCACTTGGAACATGGATAGAAGACGTATACATTTTTTGGATGTGGAAATACAATGTGATAACAACGATTTTTCGGAAACCCACAGACAGAAACTCACTGCTGCACTATCAAAGTTTTCATAGATCGGGGTTAAAACAGAACTTACCTTTGTCTCAACTAATGCGAGTGAAACGCATAGTATCTGCGGAGAGTACCTGCCAGCAGGAAGTTAACAACATGGTGAAAAGATTCAGAGACCGGGGGTACCCTGAAGAGAGTTTAGCTACAGCAGCCAACCAAGTTGGAGTTATGAAACGGGAGGAATTGTTACAAACCACAGTGAAGCCAGTGAACACCAGAATGGTGGTGGTATCGAAATACAGCATTCTGAGTAACAGTTACAAAAACATAATTCTCAAACATTGGTCATTACTGAGTTGTGAACCAGACTTTCGGGGTATTTTCGACCAACCGCCGATGTTTGCTTATACAAGGGGTCGGAATTTGAAAGAGATGTTGAAGGCATCCATTAAAGACAGTGAACCAACCACATACAGAGGTCTACGTCCTTGTTATAACTGCAGTAACTGCAACAATTGCATTCCAGGAAACACCATCAGCCACCCTATGAAGGGACATCCAGTGAAATTAAGAGTGAATGCAACTTGCAATTCAAGCAATGTAATCTACATGCTCAAGTGCCCGTGTGGCAAATGTTATATTGGTCATACTGAAAGGAAGATCAGAATTCGTTTACTCGAACACAAGAGCAACATAAGAACAGGCAATTTGAAATCCACTGTTGCCACACACTTTGCTGAACACAAACATTCTGTAGCTCAATTGAAATATGTGATATTAGAACAAATCACTCCTACTCACAACAACAAACAGACATTGCTCAAAAGAGAAAATTTCTGGATCCGCTATATGGCGTCGATGCAGCCACACGGTCTTAATGACCGGATAGAGTTTTTGTGCTATCTGTAACACTGATCAGTTTTTTATGTATGTTGACATGTCTCTGTGAATATATAGCTTATCTATGCACTATTATGGTCGTTTTTTGATAACACCTTTTGAGTTTTTCGTTTGCATGTTTATTCACTCACTGAAGATGGCCGCTCCGTTTGCATGTTTATTCACTCACTCAAGATGGCCGCTACGTTTTTTGTTTATTTTTGGTTTTTGGTAGTCCGTTTTCACTGTTTGGTATACTAACACAACGTGGTTAAAACGCCATGACCCGGGTTTATTCCTGGGGTTCCCGACATAGAGACGAGTACACTGGTTTCCACCACCATGACCTAGTGAGTACTCCGTTCTGGAGAATGCGTTTATACATTAGCCTACGAGCGTGATGCAATAATATTCATACGCGCTGTGCTGTTATTTTACAGACACCGCGCTGCAGCTCGATGTAATTGTTTGTGAGTATCGGTCGCTCGCTCAGAGTGGGGTCTAATCGGGGGCTCGACTTAAGTGCACAAATCGGTGACGGGGGCATGAGGTTTGACATTGGAGGCATGCTGAGAATCACGTTTTTAACTTGTTTTTGATTCGTTTGTGGAAACACAGCTTTCATATTATTTGACCGGATAACCTTGCACTATGGGATATGTTTCACATTCAATTGACACCTTAGTGTCTGTTTATGCACTGGAGCTATGATTCATAGTAATTTAATCAATGGCATGAATTAATATGTAATTGATGATAATGTTTGAATACTACACTTGACGTCCTAAGTGACATGAAGATGTATTTCCTTTTTTGTAGAGTTGTCCCCTGAGGAAGGGCTAGCAAATCGGCCCGAAATGCATTGGGGAAGGATTTATACTGGATTTAAATGTTGAGAGAAATATACCTGAATTTTGGTCTTGTGGAAAATTTGCTGAAACAATAAATTTACTTTGGAACCCTATCATGATGAAGTATTAATGGACTAAGGATAAGACATTTAGTCATCCTTGAGATGCTGTGCAACAGGGTGTCTCCTGCCTAACGGGGGAGCTTTGTATTAGTGCAAATGAGAAGACCACAGCAAACAGACCTCTATCAGGGATGAAGTGAAGGGTGAATAGTAAGAGTCCTGAATCTGGACAACACCAAGATGGGGAGTGGGGGCATTGCATGTGAAGTGGGGGCTAATTAGTTACTTCAGTAGGGGGAGACTGGCTAATTAGTTATTGAAGAAGGATTCTTTAATAAACAGAAAAAGTAAAGAAAATGTAGCTCATTTCCCCACTGTGGGGAGAGGGCTTACGACAAGCAGGAAGTATTAATTCTACAGAATCCCAAACAGATGTAGGAAGAGCAGAAATGCAATTTAGGGAAATTGAGCACCTCTGGGAGATCCAGTGGCTTTTAAAACAAAACATAAACATACACATGCCTCCAAAAGGAAAGTAAGAACAAAAAAAGTCGAGAAATGGGAGGAAATTGGACAAACTTGCACGTGAAAGAAGAAAAATGTGAGAAAAGATTGAAAATGAAGTGAAGGAAGGAAAGGGAGGTATGATTAAAGGAGTAATTTAGGAAAGAAAAAACAGAATGAGAAAAATGCGAGAGGTAGAAATGAACAAGAAAAGAAAGAAAAAATAAGAACTGAGGGGCATATTATCAAGAACGGAGTTAAGATTATTGCCTCTTTAGCGGTAGGAAACAACCGCTAAAGCGGCTACAATGGGCTTGATAATATGCCGTAGAGAATTCCCATAGAAGCCCATGTTCACACCAGAACATGGGCTTCTATGGGAATTCACAAGGGCATATTATCAAGCCCATTATGGCCGCTAAAGGGGCAATAATTTTAACTCTGTTTCTTGATAATATGCACGGTAGTGTGTGAAGGGTGAGAAGTTTGAGGGAGGAAAGAAAGCAGTGGAAGAAAAGAAAGAAAGGCTTGAAGATTGAGGAAATTCTCGCTGCCAGTTTGGCGGCTGTAAAGTAAATGTTTCCTACTGTCTAGGCGGGGGGATGGTGGGTGCAGGGGGCACCTTCTGGTTTCAAGAAATGGAAGGAGTTGTAGTTGGGCAGGCATGAATTGGAAAAGCACTGACCGGCTGCACTCAGGCGGCAGGACATGAGGCTTCCCCAAGAGCCACGCAGAAGTGAATGTAGCACATAGATAGAAATGCAGGGATGAATAGTGTGCAGCCGTTAATGAAGGCATGAGTTCAATGGTTGTATGACTATGGCGTGGAATTAATGTGAATGTGCTAGTGATGGGGGGGATAAGTACACCAGTGAAAGACTACCAGAATAAATGAGTGGACTTTGTGAATGATTGCAGTGGTGCATGACTGAATGAACCAGTTGCAGTTAAAGTGTGAGCACACAAGCGAACGAGTGAGGCAGTGAATTTTGAAGTGTGTATGGTGTGAGTTTAGAGAATGTGTAGAGTAATGAATAGGTGTGGTGGAGTGAATGTGTGCCCATGCAGGAGTGATTGAGAGCAGAAGTGAACGAGCAAGCACAGGAATGAATAAGTGGGTCTATGGGAGTGAATGAGTGCAGCATAAAGTGAGAGGATCAGTCAGTTACAGCAAGAGAATGTGTAAGTGCATGCAGCAGTGAATGAGTACACAAATGAAGTGGTGAGCAGGAGTGAGTGCAGCAGTGAATAGGTGCTAGAATGAATGGATTAGTGACTGTACATGAGTTAACATGCATAGCAGAGAGATAGTTTCACAGTGAGCGAGTGGATGATGGAAGCACTGAATGACTGCGAAATGTGTGCACCAGTGAGGGAATCTGCGAAGGAGTGAATACACAATAGATGAATACGTATATTTATGTAGCGCTGTTGTCACTTCCTTAGGAGTGCACGTGTGTGATATGAACTGGCACGGTGTGTGTGCATGCGAGCTCAGCACAAAAGGTTATTTATATTGTGATAAATCGAAGTGGACAGTCTCGCAAGCACCCTCTGAGGCTCTCCCTCTGGAACGGTAGAGGTGAATGGGTCTGCTGGGGGAGCATCGTGCAGGTAGGGTGTCGTCGGACAGTACCACAGCTCCGTAGGGGACAGCAGGCATGAAACTCCACGCAGCACCTGTTCTGAGCGCTGGGTGGGCACGGAGACATGCCGGACATCTGTCTTTTCTTTTTTATAAGAGAACACTTAAATACCCGATCTCAGCCAGAGCTATTAATATTCCTTGTACATTTACAAGATGCCGGTGTGTTTTCTACTGGTAGAGCCCACCGGAAGGACAGTGGCAGGCAGGCTGCGAGCGGAACCTCTTCCAATACCCAGGGAGGGAGAAGGGGCTCCTGGAAGGAAGTGTGTGCTCATGAGGGGCTGGCAGCGGCTATCCGAGGGATGGACGGCGTGGGGAAGAGAACAGTGACAGGAGATAGTAAAACTGCCTGATTCGTGCTGAATGTGGGAAAAAGGAACAACTGAGGGGCAGGAGCTTGACAGATTGCACTGCATGAGAAGGAAATGTGGGGAAAGGGAGGCAGTTTAGGAGATAAGAGGGGGTCGGCAAAATGCAACTGCGAGAGAGAGACATGGGATCAAGTTTACAGACGAAGGAATGAGAGTGTGTGGGGGACAGGCCTCGCGTAGATGTGACACAAAATGTGTAGAAAGAGGGACAGACTGAATGAAGAAAGAGAAGAAAATACGGAATAGCGAGAGACGCGATCAAAGCGAAAGATGTGATCAAAGCGAAAGATGTGCGGCCGAGTGGTGCTAATGACCCGGGAACGCAAGCGCTAGGCCAGCCAGTAGCACTTTGAAAACGTACCTACTAAATGTCTCTCAGAGCAGTGCATGCGCTGGCTCAGCGAGACCTAAAAAGGGCACCCAGACGGTCAAACAGACAGGACAAAAGCTGAAAAGGAAGCTGCAGTTGGACATCCGCAGCAACTGGCCGCAACAGACAGCAACGCTGTTACCAACTGCTTGCTTGCCTCTTCTGCGGTTAACATTCCCAGGGACAATCCCGCACCTCCGGCTAGACCTGACGGGGCACACCACATAGACTAAGGAGAGCCCAAATGCAAATAAACAAAAAGGAGGAAGGGTTGCAACAAAAATCCAATTACGAGCAACAACTTGGTGCCCTACCCTCGGTTTCAAACCAGGAAATCCTTAACTCACACCACCCCCCGCATAAGGATTAACAGCAGTTTGGAAGAGGTGCCTGAAGGCACAGGCCAAATCCCTGAACTAACTCCCACGGCTCAAAAGACTACCATTAAGGAATCCACAAAAGCGAGCATCCCCTTAGATGATGTGGACCCAGCTATGACAGCAAATAAGGCTCATGCCCCCCCCCTGCAAATCACACAAAAATCCACAAGCAAGACTGCCTACCTCAGTCCCGAGCCCCTTTGGTGTGAGGTCCTAGTGTTGGAGCAAGGATTCGCACGTTACGCGACTTGCTTGTACTCATGAACCTCGAATAATGTTAATAGTCTAATCAAATTGTTTGTCTTACTAATATTGCACATTTTACACTACACGGGGGTGTCCCAGTGACGCTTGCCTATGTGTACTAAACAGTAATAACGCTTGCTACTAAAATGGCCGCTGCTTCGCGGGAATTTAGTCTGCGCATGCGTCGGTCATAATCACGTGACGTGACGCACTTGCAGTTCTGGTGGGAAATGTTCGCTCATGCGCAATACTGCTAAAATGGCTGCTTTGTTTTCTCATATGCTCTGTGCTTGCAAAGCTGCTTTAGCAAAGCTGTTTGTTCCGCACTCATCCTAACGCTATAGTTATTATAAAGTAAGGGGTATAGAGTAGTTATTCATGGTATAGAGTGTATTCAATTTTTCT
This sequence comes from Lissotriton helveticus, assembly GCF_964261635.1. Lineage (NCBI taxonomy): Eukaryota > Metazoa > Chordata > Amphibia > Caudata > Salamandridae > Lissotriton > Lissotriton helveticus. The sequence continues at coordinate 1,888,967,583 of NC_136067.1, forward strand.
GTATTTCTAAATTGTTTTCGCGTACTTTTCATGTACTGCATTCTTTGGGGCCTGAGGAACACTCGTGACTCCATCTTGAAAAGTCTTTCTGATACTCGTCACGTGATGAGGGAAAGAACCTCATGAGGCAGTGGAACCCAGCCAGCTGGCAGCCAAAGCCAAGATGCTCCTGGGAACCTGAACTACGACCCAGCTGCAGAAGCCGAATTGTACCTAAAACTGTTACAATTGTATTTCACTACCTTATACTCTATTGTATTCTGTAAATCTAGTGTCATGAGAAGATAGAACTTAAGGGGTGGGTACGAAAACTGAATATTAAGTCTGGGAAAGTCGAAATCTTAGGTAAATGGTGACCTAATCTTCTCCTTTGTCCAATCAGAACTTGGGGACCCTTTCACTTGCAACATTTGTGGGTGGTACACTGACCCGAAAACAGTATAACTAGCCTAGGTTTAGCTAGAGAATTTGTCCGAATAGCTGACCTGTCACTGACCCAACGAACTCTATAGGTGATTGATAAAGAGAGCTGCGGAGCACTCTGTCCGTAATTTCCACAAACTCAATCGGGGTTTGGAAACCTTAAGTGCTGGCGAAGCACTTTGCTGGGAGATTCGAGAACCCAATCGGGGTTATTGGCAGATTCCTTGCAGAGAGGGAGTAGCGCAGGTGTTGCATCCGAAGCTGCAGGTGTTGGTCGTACCCTTAGACAAATCCGGTCCTGATCCAAATCCTGGGGTTATCCTGTCCTGGCTGTCCATGAGCCGTACCTGTTCGCCTACCGGCAACCTAAGTCCTTGAGGGTCCTGTCCCCGCTTTTCCCAACTGACCCGTTGCCAGGATTAGTTCTACAATCTGTCCTAGGTAAATATAATCCATGTGGGTGTCCGTCATTCTAAACTCTTTCCTATTGTCTTGAACGAAGTATACATTTACATATGTCATTTAACCTTCTCTCCTTAAATGAGAATTTTCATGTTTTATTGTTTATTAGCGTGTTCCACTTTTTTCCTACCTTTAGTAAATGCTAAAACTGTTGCATATATGTTTGTTCGATTCTTACCCTTCCTATAGAGAATAAGCATATCTGGATAAATCAAATAGTCTGAGTCTCATTTCCTCTGAATCGTTAGTGAGTTTCGAAAGTCTACTTTGATTAGTATGTTCCCTTTCTTTACCCGCCTTTAGTGAAGTTGTGAAGTTCTGTTTATCTAAAATAGTGTGTTCCTTATTTTCCCTTCCTTTATTTTTCATGATTCTAAATGTTTCTTACTCTCATACATAGTTATACAATTGTTATGATTCTCGTGATAGATAGTTTGATTGGGGTGAACCTTTGGCTCATGACACTAGAAGATAATGATTAGATAAAGGTCTTGAAAACTTCCCGAGTTTGTGGTTATTTAAGAGTGCAAAAACATTATTCAACTGTACATGGTAGTTTTGTTTTGCTTACTTATCTTCACAGCTAGCTCCCTGATCCATTGTGATCATTAGGTACCCGTAACAGTGGAGTGGTAAGTCGGGTATATTGGAAATACAATAGGAAGGAACAGGGATACTGGTAGTAGAGTGTAAGGTTACCCGATTGATAAATATGGAAGATTGAATTTATGGGACCAGTGCGTATATGGTAACATTTGTGAGTCGGGTGACCTGCGCGCTCTATCAGTATTTTTCTGGTAGCAGAGCTATGGTTAGGGACTAGTTAAGATAGGTAGGTAGGTTATTTGCTGCTAATTGTGAAAATTTTACTGTTAAAACGTTCGAACGAATTTACGAATGTTTTATTGCTTTGAAATTTATGAAATGTTTTAAGTTGTTTTTTTTTTGCTGCTATATTGATATATGTTCTAACAAACCTCGTTAGTGATTGTTATATGTTTGTCTGGAATCCCCGGGGAATTGAATAGCGGGTGGTGAGGAGAATCCACGCCGTACTGAGGTCAGTGGCTCGAGGAAAATTAGTGCATGGTTAGGCAAAACTGGAAGCGCTAATTAGGGTTTCTGTATGAATAGTTGAATAAATGATAGCAACGAGTTCGCTAATGAACCTTCAGTTGTGATATAACCTAGTAAAGGTCATACGAGAAAGGAGTAGTAGGTTCATCGGAGCTTGAGTGATAGCAAAAGAGTTCGCTAGTGAAACTTTAGACTTAGTATATATCCCGGAAAGAGTGGATGAGTCGAAGAAGTAGCAGGTTCTCTAATGCTTGAGTGAAGGATAGGCAGAAGAGATCTATCCGTAGTGTATGAAAAGTAGACAGAAGAGGTTTACTTGCAGTAAAACAAATCTTTCCTTTCTAGACACTCGAGTATAGTGGCGAATGTTTTACGTTGTAAATTAAATTAAGCACTTGCACTTTAAGAAAGAAATCAAGTTTCCGTTACCTTGTGAAGGAGGGAGTCAGTTGCGGAGCTGCTCTGACATCACTCTGTGCCGCGCTGGTATTGGTAGAGACAGTGGGTGTGTAGCGGAGCTTGTATTATAAAGGAGGGGTGAGCGCAGAAGCGTGAGAACTTGTCTCACGAAAAGGCCGCGCACCCAATGGTCAGAAAATTTTGCAACCACCGTGTTGATTGGTTGTTGAGGAATAAAAGACGCATTTGGATTGGGAGTGATTTTGTAAACAAGGTCGCTAGTGGAAAAGTATATGTGGCATTCGTATACTCCGGAGACTAGACAGGATCCAAGATATCTAGGGTTTGGAAAAGATCAGTGGAAAGGTCGTAGATACAACATTATGTACGGAAACAAGAGGAAAATGACCTTAGTAAGCAAAGTGAAAAATTATTTCAAAAGAGACAAGCCTATCAAAACTAGAGAAGGAGTTGTCATTCCACCACCTAATACTCCCGCATCTTTCATGATGTTTGATAAAGGTTACCACTCTTGTGTATGGTTGGAAAATTGGGTGGAATACACGAAGAATGACAGAGTTTTGGCATTTCCGTTAGATGGTACATTTAATAGCAGGATTCTATTTAATTTGAGAACCCGAATGAATGATTTGCATCCCAGACCCAGATTGACACAGTACGAAGCCTTAGAAGAATGGGAGATAGAGGCTTTCGAGCGAGACAAACCTAGAATGGATAAAGGGTTAACCAAATGGTATCCTAAAGTGAAACAAGAAACCCGAGAGAACAGAATGAAACAATGGAGACAGAATATGATAGTAGAAGGACTGTACCCTATGATGGCCCTAGAAGATCCCATGGGAGGGAAAAAGACAGAAAAGACCAAGCATCTGATGACCGGGGGAAATTCAGATGACGATTATTTGGAGGACTTGTTCATGAAGAATCCACCTCCTTATAATGAAGGACCCAGATCCTCAAGTGTAGGGTATACTTGCCAAAGACCCCCTTACCAGGAGGGATCAAGACCAGTAAGTGTAAGAGACGGCTGTCAAATACCTCCTTATCAGGAGATGCCGAGACCTTTAATCACAGGGAATCCATTCCTGAAACCTAACTATGGTGAGGGACCCAGTATGACGCATCCAACTGCCCCGACTTATGCCCCAACCCTGACTCCACAAATAGTACATGAAACAAACCTGGAAAGAGTACTGCAGGAAAGAGAGCGAGAGGCTATAGCTAAACAGAGAACAGAATTAATTCAGAAAATTTCCCAACTAAATACAAGTCCTGAAGCCTTGACAATTCCAGTAACTATTGGACCAGTTGTTCCTGTAGGGGGATAAACAGGGGTGTCCAAAGACTCCAATTATTACCCCAGCTGTAGTGCAGCCGAGAAAAGAGCCCTTAATTGTAGATGACCAAGAAAGTGAATGCGAATGCGAATCTGTGATTTCCTTAATGGATTTGCCGATAAGGGAACCAGAAAGGGGTCCAAGAAAGAAAAACCCTCCTTTTAGTGTAGGAGAAGTGCAGGTTGAGTCAGCTTCTGGTACTAGAAGTGCCACTGTAGTGACTCCTGAAGAAATCGAGAGATGGAGTCGAGAATTAGAGAAACCAAATCCTCAGTCGAAACCATTGGATATTTACAAATTAAGAATAGAATTGGAAGAATTGATGGCTGGAAATGTGGGGTTAGACAGACTAAATACCTTTTCCGAGGAAGAACTGCTGTTTATCTGTAAGAGCATCATCCGTAATACCAGAGTGTTCCATGAGAAATTAATGGATACTGCGGCTAGTATGGGAATAGATATTGGGAAATCTAAATCGTTGCAAAAACCCTACAGAGCAGAGTTCTCAGACAAAGATCTGGAAAATATGAATGTGTCAGGGAAAAAGGTACAGATCAGAGAATTATTGAACCTGTTGCAAAAATGGGGAGAATTGGAAAAATGGAAAGCCAGATGGGCAAAGAAAAAGGAGGAGATTAGATCAAAACAAATGACTTCCGAATATGTCTTAAAAGAAGCTGACAAGGCAGAAAAATTATATTGTATGCGAGAAGTGCCAGGTGGAAAGTATGTGCACGTTCCTTGGTCCCGACAGGATATTGTGTCCTTTACCAATGACTTCCCGAAATTACGAGAAAAACCTGTAGATTGGTACAGACAGGTAGAAAGGTTTGTGAAGGTACAAAAATGCCTTTGGAAAGAACTGGATGGATTTTTCGACATCGTGGTTCCCGTAGATTTGTGGACAGAATGTAAAATTGCTATTGATTGGCCTAGTCAGGAATTCCCGAGGGACCCTATTACAGGGGCTCCTTCCGATGAGGTAATGAAAAAATACAATCAAGTAATGTTGCACCTGAAGGGAAAAGTGCCTGCAAAAGAAACTGATTGGACCCGAATAGATAGAACTACCCAGGATAGAGATGAAACTGTGCATTCCTATTATGAACGACTGTTACAGGTGTTCAAAACGTACAGTGGCCTAGATAACATTGAGATGAAGGACATGACCCATTTCATTTACAGGTTTGTAACAGGTTTAAGACCTGAAATTTCACAATGGATCAAAGACAATAAAATCTGTTGGCAGTCTAAGAAAATTGATGAGGTTTTAAGGTACGCCAAATATTGTGAGGATGAGATGGCTGACAAACGAAAAGCATTGAAGGAAAAGGTCATGTGGGCACAAGTAAAATTAGCAGAACAACAAGAAAAGCAGTTGAGTAAAATAAATAGTAATACCCAAAATCAAGGTTCTGGGGGTGGAGGGAAGCCCAGAGTAAAAATGAGCCGAGAGGAGGCCAAAAAGAAGTTCCCCTGTCACGGGTGCGGACAGATAGGGCACTGGAGAGACGAGTGTCCACATGCACAGAATGGTAACATCCAAATTAATGATTTAAATCCACAGACGCAGAATGAGAAACCAAGAAAGACCCAGCAACAGGTAAAACAGAGTCAGTTGCCCCGTGCACCTAGACCGAATTTTAAGGGCAAAGCACAGCAGGGTGAAGACATCGAGATTTGGGAAGGAAAGGAGGATAGAAATGCAGCAACTTCGCAATTTTTGTTGAATGATACCTTCCTCTGTGATGAACCTTACTGACGGTGCCTGAGGGGGGAGGATAGGGAGTGCGTGCTTGGCGCCTCCTTGCCGGTGGACCAGTCAGGGCCATACATTGAAGGAAAGGTTGAAGGAAATGCTGTCACCTTTTTGTTGGACACTGGGGCCACCCGTTCTACTGTGAGAACAGCAGACGTTCCAAACCTACCCCTCTCGGGAGAAGCGATCCAAGTAGTGGGTGTATCTAATCAATTGATTAGTACCCCAGTTACCGAGCCCATGGAGATTACAATAGGGAATTTCAAAGAAATGCATAGATTTGTTGTCTGTGATTCCAGTCCTGTAAACCTATTGGGACGTGATTTGCTGTGTAAAATGAATTGCACCATCTTTTGCACACCAAAAGGCGTCGAAATTCAAACCCCAGACGAAGATGGAATATACAAATTAATGCTAATAAGACCTGACTCAGAAATTAAAAGACTGACAATACAAGACTTACCTGAAGAACTCCAATAGACAGTGAAACCAGATGTATGGGATTTTACTGGAAAAGATGTAGGATTAATGGCAAATGTTGACCCAATTAAAATAGCCATAAAAGAAGATGCAGTTTACCCAAATACTAAACCATACAAAATGAGTGCAGAAGTGAAAGTAGGAGTTGCCATTGAAATAAAAAGACTGCTAGAAGCAAACATCATACAAGAAGTGTTGAGTAGTCCTTGTAACTCCCCGATAATTGGCATCAAGAAACCTAGTGGTAAGTACAGGGTAGTGCAGGACTTGCGCAAGGTAAATAAAATCGTTGTTCCTTGCTGTCCTATTGTTCCGAACCCAGCAGTGATTTTATATCAAATTCCATGGAATGCTGAATGGTTCACTGTCATTGACTTATGTCACGCATTCTTTTCAATCCCATTGCATCCAGACAGCAAATTTCTTTTCTCATTTGAATTCAACAGTCACGTGTACGTCTGGAATCGCGTCCCTCAGGGGTATACAGAAATCCCCTCAATCTTTAATCAGATTCTAAAAAAGTGCCTTGAATCCTTGATTTTACCTGGAGAATCAGTTTTGGTGCAATATATAGACGGCCTCTTGGTGGCGTCTAAAAGTCAGAAAGACTGTGTGGTTGACACCATTGCCTTACTGAACCACTTAGGTGAAGGAGGACATAAAGTATCACCTGACAAACTACAGTTATGTACCTCTTCAGTAAAATATCTGGGGCACCAGATAGAGAAGGGTACCAGGAAAGTTACCTCAGAAAGAATTAGAATAATTTGAAACATGCATTTACCCAATACTCAGAAAGAGATCAGAATGTTCCTTGGAGTTGTAGGATACTGCAGACAGTGGATTGTGGGATTTGCAGTCCTAGCAAAACCTTTGATAAAAATGACAAAGAAAGGAGCAAAAGACCCAGTGGAATGGAATGAGGAAAGCATGACAGCTTTTACAAAATTACGAGAATGTCTGTGTACAGCTCCCGCATTAGGAATGCCTGATTACTCAAAAGAATTTGCACTGTTTTGTGATACACAAGATAATTGTGCACTGTCAGTCCTAACTCAAGAGCATGGTTTGACTAGACGTCCAGTAGCATATTTCTCTGCTACTTTAGATCCAGTGGCTGCTGGATTACCTGGATGTCTGAAAGCAGTAGCTGCAACTTGCATGAGTCTTGAACAGAGTGAATCCATCATTATGGGACATCCTGTAAGTGTGTATGTTCCACATGCAATTGTAATCCTACTGACTCAAACTAAAACCCAGTATCTCACACCTAGTCGGCTGACTAAGTATGAGAGAATCCTTGTGGGTGCAGCAAATGTAACCATTACTCGGTGTAACATACTGAATCCAGCTACCCTATTACCAAATTCACTGATTGCAGAAGCAAAGGGAGAGGTCGAGCATGACTGCATTGACCTGACTGAGTTTGGTACCAAACCACGCCCAGATATCAAGGAAATGCCCCTGCCTGTAGAAGATTTCGAGCTGTTTGTAGATGGCTCATGTCTGAGACATGAGGATGGAGGCCTAAGTGCTGCCTATGCTGTAGTTACAATATCACGTGCCGTAGAAGCATCCTATCTATTTGGAGTAAAGTCTGCACAAGTAGCCGAATTGATTGCACTGGCAAAAGCCTGTAAATTTGGGAAAAATAAAAGAGTAACCATGTATACTGATAGCCAATATGGTTACGGGGTTGTGCATGACTTCGGCCAATTATGGCTGCAAAGAGAGTTCCTGACTTCTTCAGGTACTCCTATCAGAAATGGGAAAGTGGTACAGGAATTACTGGAAGCAATCCAGTTACCAAAAGAATTGGCAGTGGTCAAGTGTGCTGCTCACAAATCTGGCGATGACAATGTGACATTAGGTAATCGATATGCTGACCAACTGGCCCAACATTGTGCAAGACATAGAATGTCAGTCAATATCAAATTGGGGGGAAGCGGAAACAGCTGCCAACTTATGGTGTTTGAGAATGTACAAACCTGGGAGGAACTGAGAGATTTACAGAATGCAACAGGACCAAAGGAAAAGAGAAGATGGAGAAAGTTTGGTTGTCAACAGAGGAACGAAGATGGTGTCATTGTTTGCTCTGATGGTATGCCTGTATTGCCTGATAGCTTGCTTGCTCCTATGGCCCGGCTAATACATGGAGATGCGCACATTGGTATGGATGCCATGGTCCGTGTCTTCAGACAGACATGGTTCAATTCAAAATTCAGGAAAGTAGCAGAGAGACTCCGCCAGAGGTGCTTGACATGTCAGCAATACAATGCCGGGAAGAAAACAGTAGTTTCACTGGGTAAAATTGGGAAAGCAGAAGGTCCTTTTATAAGGTTACAAATTGATGTTATCCAGTTACTCCCTTGTAAAGGAATGAGGTACGTCCTGGTCATTGTTTGCCTATTTTCAAAATGGGTAGAGGCTTATCCTGCAAAGAAAAATGATGCCATCACTGTAGCCAAATTGTTATTGCGAGAACTAATACCTAGGTACGGTTTTCCAGTCACAATTGAATCAGACAGAGGTGGGCATTTTCAGAATGAAATAATAAGTCAAATCTGTGAAGCATTCAAAATTACTCAAAAACTGCACTGTGCATATCGCCCAGAGGCTTCTGGAGTGGTGGAACAACTGAATGGCACTATCAAGTCGAGACTAGGAAAGATGTGTGAATCTACTGGCATGAACTGGATAGACGCTTTACCACTTGTCCTAATGGGAATCAGAAGCATTCCAGACCGAAAGACAGGCCTGAGTCCCCATGAGATCCTGATGGGAAGAGTAATGAGACAAGCATGGGTATCAGGACACAAACTGATAAGCATTTCTGATGATTTGGTACTAGAGTACTGCAAGCAACTGGGTGACCAAGTGCGTTCTATCTCTCACCAGATTGGGGAAGACGCCGTCGCCAGGCCAGCAACTCCAGTCCATAATCTGAATCCGGGGGATTGGGTGGTACTAAAGAAACACACTCGATCAAGTTGCCTTGCACCGAAGTGGGGAAAACAAAGACAAGTAATTCTGGTAACCACAACAGCCGTGAAGTGTGCAGGTATGCCAAAGTGGATCCATGCCAGCCATACGAAAAAGGTAACCGAAGACGAAGAAACTGACGCTGAAGGTTGTCCAGCTGAGGGGTCTCCAGATGTTGGTCCTGAAGTAGCTGATGACGAACAACCGAGCACCAGTCAAGTTGAATGGATCCCAGTAATCGACCTGACATTCGATCCAATAAGAACCAGAAGCCAAACCTACTTAGTTAGAGAGTGGGATAGTGAGGAGGAGACAAGAATAGAAGGAGATAATCAGATTATCGAAATCCATGTCAAATCTGATGAGGAAGAAGGTCATATAGGGACAGAACAGGCTATCGACACACCTCCAAGAACTCCTGAGACTGAAAAGGGACAGATAGAAATTAGGGCGAAAGTTCAAGCGGAAGAAAATCAAAGGTTCGAAGTGCTTGAACAGGATCAGATAGAAATAGACGAATGTGTTCAGGACACAGAAATTGAAACATCCAAAAGTCAAATCCAGCATACACCTGAACAAGGCCAGCTTAGCAACCAGGCAGAAGAAACTGGAACAAGACCTGGGACTAGTCAGACAGAAAGGGAAGAAGCAGACGTTGAAGCAGAAGTGCCACAACTGAACGAAAATAAAAGAGCATTAGAAGAAAGCCAAACAACATTGCCAGTTAAAAGATTCAAGAAAAAGAATAGAGAACCAAGGTACATCAAAAGACTGAGACTAAGACTGAAAACAGTAGAGGAGAAGCTTGAAGAAAGGAAACAAGGTTCCAGTAAAACAGAGCAAACTGGAGAAAACTCTAAGCGAAGAAGTGCCCGAATAAAAAGACTGAACGAAAAGTATCAGGATCCTGAATGGACTTACCTGGTGTTAGAGGAATTCGAGGACCTTGATATAAGTGACGAAAGTGATGAAGAATTGACTGCTGACCAGTCTACCGAAGAAGAAGAACCAACCTGAAGTTGCCCTGTGTAAGCAACCTGTGCAAAGTTACAAAGAGGGGTTGGAAAGCTTCTTATGAGCGAAAATGTCTGATTCCAATGTGAATGGAAGACCTAGACGCAATTGTTGTAAAACATGCTGCAAAGTATGTGTATGTAGTGTAGCTTTAGTATTAATATTATGGATAGGACTAACAATTACTATTCCTTATATGATGAGTAAAGATACTAATTTTGACTCTACAAAGACTGTGACAAAGGACACAGAAGAGCTGCAAACGAAAAATACACCACAAAGTGTAGAAGGACATGAGAAAGCACTTAGCATTAGACAAACTAAAATGGACTTAGAAGCAACAGATGAGGAAGGACTACATTATCACAGAATCAAGAACAGGGCTCATTTAAACGTATTCGCAAACCTTTTAGTGCATTATGTAGAGGCCATGGAAATAGAGGACTGTTACGTTTGCATGAAGCTACCTACTTCTGTAGCTGAGGGAGTGGCCTACCATCACTTGCCACTAACATATGGAATTTCCTGTAGTATTTTAGCTAGCTTATTCTATAAAAGAGGACCGTTACAGTACTATTACTCTAACTCAGACGTGATATTTTCTGAACTTCCTATACGTGGAAATCTGAACCCTGTACATACAAAAAGCGACGTAACACGTTATATGGGAGAATATTTTCTGACTATAGGTACCATAGATTTAGGTGAAGCACATAGAGATAACTTGACCTGTTCATTACATGAACAAGAGAAAATGTTTCTAAACATGGCAGAGAAAAGAAGAGAAAGTTTCCAAAGAAAGGCGAATGATTAAAGACAGAAAACTCCTAAGTGGGCTGAAAACATGGGAAGCACCTCAGATGGTGGAGCTAATTCTGCTTTGTTGCTGGATTTCGAAAGAAAGGGGAAACTCTGTCTTCACAGAGAAAAGACTAGTTATTATAATAACATTTTCATTGGTTCCAGTCAATGTGAACACAATTACAAGGTAATTGGAGGTTGGGGTTTCAAAAATGGGTCAGAACCTGTGTTTCCCGGAATGTATTACATATGTGGAAACAAGGCTTATTTCAAATTGCCGGATCACTGGTATGGAAGCTGCTATTTTGGAATTGTCTTCCCAAAAATATACCATGTGAATGAAATTTCTGGAAGCAATGAAAACACTAATGAATTAGTGCGTAGTAAAAGAGAAAGCGTAGGAGAAATACTAGGTGATATCTTTAGTGCATTGATACCAGCAGTGGGAGTGACTCTGAACACACACAGAATTTGCAAATTGTCAACAGTAGTGGATCGGTTATCTACTGAAACTGCTGCAGGTTTCCTGATGGTCAATACCGAAATGGTTGCGATCAGATCTATGGTTTTGCAGAACAGACTTGCTCTAGACACTTTATTAGCAATAGAGGGCTGAGTCTGTAGAATGTTGAAAGCGCAACATTGTTGCACTTACATACCTGACAAAAGTATCGAGATCAAAAGGTATGTGAATGAATGAAAATGAAAAAATGAAAATACATTTCTACAGCGCGATTGCTGCCCTGGGGCGTCCAAGCGCTAGGGAACCAGAGGGGGATGTAATGAGGCTGACAGAGACCAGGAGGAGGGGGGGGGGCTGGCATGATTACGGAGATTTGAATAGATGGGTTTTGAGTTGCTTGCGGAAGGAGGCATGGTTGGGATTAGATCTCAGATGAAGGGGGAGAGAGTTCCAGATTTTTGAGGCGTTGAAGGTGAACATTCTTCCACCTGCTCTAGACCTTTTGATTCTGGGGACTGTTGCCATAAAAGCCTGACTAGAACGTAGTTCACGGCCTGGGTGGTATTGGCTGACTAGGCTGCGCATGATTTTTGGGCCCGAGTCCCAGAAGGCCTGATGGGCGATGCACATTGTTTTAAAGATGACTCTTTTTCGTACTGGTAGCCAGTGAAGGCTGGTCAGTGCCTTTCTGACTGGAGTTCTTCGTGGAATTTGCAGTAGGGTGCGGGGAACATTACAAATTTGGAAAAAGAGCTCAAACCACTGGAGGTTGACAGTGCCTGGAAGAGACTAACTGATGGTCTCTCCTCTGTAGGTCATTGGTTTTCTAACATAGGTAAAAATCTTGTGAGTAAAATACTGATGCCAATAGCAGGTATAGGTTTAATTGTGCTAATCGTCGTAATCTGCTACAAATGTCGAAAACACAAAAAGAAATATGCTATGAATAAAAGAGGAGTGAAACAGAATGTGGATGAACTAGAATTGGAGGAACTGAATAATCAAATTTACAAAAGGGTGAAGAATTCTCACCCTAACAAAGAAGTAAAAGAAAAACTGAATCGAATGTTTGAAGAAATAGAATTGGGAAAGCTGTGAGAAGTTGGCATCTGGTTCCATTAATAGTGATGATAGTAAATATCATCAAAGAGAGGATTGATGGAGCAAGGATTTGCACGTTACGCGACTTGCTTGTACTCATGAACCTCGAATAATGTTAATAGTCTAACCAAATTGTTTGTCTTACTAATATTGCACATTTTACACTACACGGGGGTGTCCCAGTGACGCTTGCCTATGTGTACTAAACAGTAATTACGCTTGCTACTAAAATGGCCGCTGCTTCGCGGGAATTTAGTCTGCGCATGCGTCGGTCATAATCACGTGACGTGACGCACCTGCAGTTCTGGTGGGAAATGTTTGCTCATGCACAATACTGCTAAAATGGCTGCTTTGTTTTCTCATATGCGCCGTGCTTGCAAAGCTGCTTTAGCAAAGCTGTTTGTTCCGCACTCATCCTAACGCTATAGTTATTATAAAGTAAGGGGTATAGAGTAGTTATTCATGGTATACAGTGTATTCAATTTTTCTGTATTTCTAAATTGTTTTCGCTTACTTTTCATGTACTGCATTCTTTGGGGCCTGAGGAACACTCGTGACTCCATCTTGAAAAGTCTTTCTGGTACTCGTCACGTGATTAGGGAAAGAACCTCATGAGGCAGTGGAACCCAGCCAGCTGGCAGCCAAAGCCAAGATGCTCCTGGGAACCTGAACTACGACCCAGCTGCAGAAGCCGACTTGTACCTAAAACTGTTACAATTGTATTTCACTACTGTATACTCTATTGTATTCTGTAAATCTAGTGTCATGAGAAGATAGAACTTAAGGGGTGGGTACGAAAACTGAATATTAAGTCTGGGAAAGTCGAAATCTTAGGTAAATGGTGACCTAATCCTCTCCTTTGTCCAATCAGAACTTGGGGACCCTTTCACTTGCAACATTTGTGGGTGGTACACTGACCCGAAAACAGTATAACTAGCCTAGGTTTAGCTAGAGAATTTGTCCGACTTGTCCGAATAGCTGACCTGTCACTGACCCAACGAACTCTATAGGTGATTGATACAGAGAGCTGCGGAGCACTCTGTCCGTAATTTCCACAAACTCAATCGGGGTTTGGAAACCTTAAGTGCCGGCGAAGCACTTTGCTGGGAGATTCGAGAACCCAATCGGTGTTATTGGCAGATTCCTTGCAGAGAGGGAGTAGCGCAGGCGTTGCATCCAAAGCTGCAGGTGTTGGTCGTACCCTTAGACGAATCCGGTCCTGATCCAAATCCTGGGGTTATCCTGTCCTGACTGTCCATGAGCCGTACCTGTTCGCCTACCGGCAACCTAAGTCCTTGAGGGTCCTGTCCCCGCTTTTCCCAACTGACCCGTGGCCAGGGTTAGTTCTACAATCTGTCCTAGGTAAATATAATCCATGTGGGTGTCCGTCATTCTAAACTCTTTCCTATTGTCTTGAACGAAGTATACATTTACATATGTCATTTAACCTTCTCTCCTTAAATGAGATTTTTCATGTTTTATTGTTTATTAGCGTGTTCCACTTTTTTCCTACCTTTAGTAAATGCTAAAACTGTTGCATATATGTTTGTTCCATTCTTACCCTTCCTATAGAGAATAAGCATATCTGGATAAATCAAATAGTCTAGAGTCTCATTTCCTCTGAATCGTTAGTGAGTTTCGAAAGTCTACTTTGATTAGTATGTTCCCTTTCTTTACCCGCCTTTAGTGAAGTTGTGAAGTTCTGTTTATCTAAAATAGTGTGTTCCTTATTTTCCCTTCCTTTATTTTTCATGATTCTAAATGTTTCTTACTCTCATACATAGTTATACAATTGTTATGATTCTCGTGATAGATAGTTTGATTGGGGTGAACCTTTGGCTCATGACACTAGAAGATAATAATGATTAGAAAAAGGTCTCGAAAACTTCCCGAGTTTGTGGTTATCTAAGAGTGCAAAAACATTATTCAACTGTACATGGTATTTTTGTTTTGCTTACTTATCTTCACAGCTACCTCCGTGATCCATTGTGATCATTAGGTACCTGTAACAGTGGAGTGGTAAGTCAGGTACATTGGAAATACAATAGGAAGGAACAGGGATACTGGTAGTAGAGTGTAAGGTTACCCGATTGATAAATATGGAAGATTGAATTTATGGGCCCAGTGCGTATATGGTAAAATTTGTGAGTCGGGTGACCTGCGCGCTCTATCACTAGCATCCAGCCGAATTCTTCATCAGCTGACTGGAACAGGTTCATCAAGCACGAAAATACCCACACTGATTAATCTGACCTAGCAAGTTTCATGCACAACATCACTAGCTCAGTGACAATGAGTCAAAGGGAGTCTCTTACATCTCCCCAGTCCCCCCTGGAACTGCCAGCCCGAGCTTGGACCCGAACACTTATCCAAAAAAAAGGGTGATGACAGTCACCTTTCTCAGTCCTGAGGGAGCAGCCCCAGATCAGCTCATTCCTGCTGCATCAACTGAACTCAATTAACACCTCCCGAACCCCCGTCGACCAGGGACACTAAAACTCCGGCTAGAGCACAAGACTGTTGCTTAGACACAATGCAACCTCAAACTTGAACTACCTCCACATTATTTCATCCGGAATTGAAGTCTAAAGTTCCCAAGCAGTACTGTAAGTCCCCTGCGCAGCGTAGATGGGTGACCCAGATCTTCTGACTGGGTGTGAGTGTATGATTGGTTCAGATGCTCCGTCCATCACCACCCCCTTTTGTACCGCTTTGTTCGCCATAAGTTGGCAGGGTATGCTCAGACTTGAGTCCCTTGCTCACTTTGCCACTGGATTCAAGCAAGCCTGGCTGAAGACGGCTGAAATGCCAGGAACCGGTCCTAGGAAGCTTGTTTTCGTTCCAGGGAAGGCATGGCTTGGCAGTTCGGGCTGGACTGTTCCCATGAGGCACAGGGTCACACTGATTTGCATATGGGCATGTCTGAACTGGGGTAGCAGAGTGGGCTGAAGAACGGTGATGGATTAAACCCAGATCTTCTGACTGGGTGTGAGTGTTTGATTGGTTCAGATGCTCCGTCCGTCACCACCCCCATTTGAACCGCTTTGTTCGCCATAAGTTGGCAGGGTATGCTCAGACGTGAGTCCCTTGCTCACTTTGCCACTGGATTCAAGCAAGCCTGGCTGAAGACGGCTGAAATGCCAGAAACCGGTCCTAGGAAGCTTGTTTCCGGTCCAGGGAAAGCATGGCTTGGCAGTTCGGGCTGGAATGTTCCTATGAGGCACAGGGTCAGACTGATTTGCATATGGCCATGTCTGAACTGGGGTGGCAGAGTGGGCTAAAGAACGGTGATGGATTAAACCCAGATCTTCTGGCTGGGTGTGAGTGTTTGATTGGTTCAGATGCTCCGTCCATCACCACCCCCTTTTGTACAGCGTAGCTGGGAGGCAGAATTGGAGTATGAGTTCTTCCCCCAGGAATGGCAGGACATTATCTACAGAGCCCGGGCATCCTCCTGCAGCACTGCAGACAACAAAATGTTTTTTAAAATTGCACACTATTGGCATTATACGCCGGCAAGATTAGCTAGATGGAAACCTGGAGAGACTGGCCAATGTTGGCGTCAATGCGGCCGTATGGGCACCCTTACACACATCCTCTGGTCGTGTCCAAAGATATGGAGCTACTGGGATGCAATTCTCCAAGAGTTAGCATACACCATACAGACCTACCTAAAATTCCCTCCTTCATTTTGCTAGGGCTCCCCAATGCCTTAATGTATCCTCTTGGATCTTGCCATGGGAGAGCAATCACCCTGGTCTTGGGTGCAGCTAAGCAAGCGTTGTTGGCGAGGTGGGGGACTGCAGCTATACCTTCCCGACTAGACTGGTTATATAGGCTATGGGATACACTGGGAATGGAGAAGATTACAGCTGGCCTACCACACGCTCTCTCTAGGTTTGATAAAACATGGGGCACTACCCTTAACTTTTTGTCCACCGAATTTACAGAACTTACCTGCCCGCAGTATCTTAGATTGCTCCAGCTTAGTAAAGCTCCTCTACTGCAGTCGGATGGGAATGGTTGATCTCGACCGCCTCTACTGCCCCCATGGTACCAGCTCAAACCACAACAAAATACCCTAATCTAGTAGGCCCAACTCCCCTCTCTTTTGTTTCCTACTTTATTTCTCTATATTCCTTTTCTTCTTTTTACTGCGACTGCACTCCACCGGCCGGTGGATGTAGGTGACGGCTACTGTTATACCTGTCTTTGCAAAATATTAATAAAAGATTTAAAACAAGTCTAAAGGTGCATTCGATATTTTAAACCGCAGCAACATTCTCAAACTATTTCGAGCCATGGGCACTCTGGGAGAAGTCACATCCAGTGAGATCATATCCATTGAGTTCATCACGCCAAGGCCTGGACAGAATAATGAAACAACTAAGGTAACCTGGCAAACTACGGAGCTAGCCACTAACATCTTGGGACACATTGACACCTTTAAACAGTGAGGGATCACCATCACCTCCATAAAATAACAGCCCAGATATGTCTATTCAGTCTTGAGAGACACATTAGGTATAACCCCTGCACCTCTAACTGAGCAAACAAATAGTGGCCACAAAAAAACAAATTACCAGTCCTGAAGGAGCAGAAAACTGGGCATGGCTGTCAGAGACTCTTAACTCAACCCGACTGCTACATTGACAAACCAACCTCCAAACCGGTCTTTCTGAACAGCCACTCAAGACATGCACCTGGAACATCAATGGATTGGCTAACAAACTGAGTGACCGGGACATCTTTTCTTAATTACACTCCTTTGAAATTGTCTTACCACAAGAGACTTGGTCACAGATGGCTCACCAACTGGACGACTGCACAAATCACTACACTACAGTCCCACAACCAAACAACAGAATTATGGGTGCAGCAGTGGAGGGCTCACAATTTAATTATCCACTACAAGCGCTATCCATACCTGGAAAAAAAGACAGTGACACTAAAGGGCTATAAATAGTCGGCCTATCTCTCAAAATCGCTAACGGCCACTCAAAGAGACTAATCCTGATATATGTTTACATCTGCCCCAACTGATCAGTATGATCCTAAACCTCAGATCAGAGAAAGCCAATATGGATATCATAATATCAGAGGATTTCAATATGTGGCTAATGACATAATTACCCGCAAATGAGAACGCAGGGACAAGACGGTGATTGGGCAACACCAACTCAAGATCGCCCAGAGTGGTACAAAGAGGACAATAGAGGATGGGCACTCCAAAGAAACCTGGAACACCTTGGTCTGAGAGCCCTTAATGGTAGATTCCTCCCAGACAAGCCGCCTGGCCTCTCATACCTAACAAACACTGGGGCTACCCTAATTGACTATACATTTATCAGCCTCCCCTTTTTGAACAATATCACTTTGTTTGGCTTAGGCGGAAAAATGGACAGTGATCACAGCCTACAAGAGCTCACCCTCAACATCGGGTTCGATATGTGTGTTGTTGCACCTGACCAAGGCTCTAAAAGATACTCAATCAACCTTAAATGAATCAAGTGCTCCATTCACTCCCTGTCAAGGCTGGTCTCAGAAGCCAAACTACTACTAGCCAACACTGAAAATTTAAAGGGATTCTTAGTCTCTAGCTGGGCAAAGATTCACTGGAAAAACTGGCAGGCCAGCACGCAAATCCGGTACCGGGAAAGACAGCGAACCTTAAAACTGAAATGTTGCATTCCACACAAGGAGGAGGAAACAACCACCTAATAAGGATCGCCAAAAGAAGGACTAATCAGCTGTGGAAAAGCCTCAAAAGGTTGCCAATGGGCCCAAAAATAATATGTAACCTAAGGAAAGCTCAAAGAAGTCTGAAGGTGGTGAAAAGGGAAAATCAAAGGTAGATATGTAACTCATTCTGGGCAAAACTACCGTTTGACACCAGATCACAGCATTCTGCAAATTTCTGGCGCACTATAAATTGCCTGGGTGGCACACTCCCAAAAGTGGCCTCCTCCAATATCTTGGAGCCAGCATGGTATAATTTTCTATCCGATCACTTTAATAAACAAGTGCAACCTGATCTAGCCTCTATCCAGAGGGAAGGTGCAATGGCCAGCATTCCCTCAGAACATCCTACAATGAGCTGCGATCAGGCTATTCCCTGGTGCCTCATCACAGACGCCCTAGTCCAGAAACTAATTGCCAAAGGCCGCAAGGAGGGGTGATCCAGCGGCCTATAGAAAATATATCATAAACAACGCTACCCAACTTCATAACCTATAAACAAAATTCTATACTAAATATGGACCCATTTATAAACCTGACATATTTTGGGCCTACTGAATCAGGTGGTCAAATTAAATCTATATACACATTATCTACAAACTATATACATTTTATACATCTGCGAAAGGAATGTTGTCATTAGAATAAAACTATACCATTTAAATGACCACCATTGGCGACGTGATCTAGCTAATAGTAACCTACACTTCTGAATAACCAAGACCAGCTTGTTTGTCAAAAGTAAGATTTTATTTACTAAATTATGGTATATAAGTTGATAGTTTTATAAATGAATTTTATTTGCAATAAAGCAAGCATGATTATAAAGAAATATGAGAAAAATACAATTTAAGCAAGTAAATCAAAATCAAAGTGAATATTTAAAGTTTAGCATTTCTAAAATCTAATTCCCTAACTGAGCTAAATAGATAGAAATTAAAGTAAAGTTCTTTGAGGATTCTTACGTGCTCCACGCAAAGTCCAACAGCACATCACCCTCATCGGAAAGTCAGAAAGCAGCAGCCAGCCCATCCCTAAGGGCATGACTTTTTATACCTTTCTATGCTAACTAAACTACGCAAAGGAAAGTTTTCAGAAATCTTCGACGTCCCATTGGCTGAGAGTGACAAGTGACATGTCACCCAGTTTTCAAAAAGTTCCACTAAATCATATTTCATAGAGACCATTGTTCCTTCCACGTGAAGCCAGAAGCTTCCTCATATTGCAACAAATGTATAAAGTCATTCTCGCAGCGTCCATTGACTTTCATTATACTTCCGCGGATGCCAAGTTAAGGACTGACAAAATGTTCTTTTTCGACCTTGGCCATGTCCGACAGAATGATGACAGCACATTAGTTTTTGCTTTGTGAACGCAGCTTTTGACGAATAATTTATTTCAGAATGGGCGTCTCGTGACTTTCTGCAGAATTACATGTCAGCTCTTTTCTGCGACTCAAGTGACTAGGCCCAAAAGCAGGCAACTTATGATTTCTAATATAAAACAAACACAAGAAAGTATTAATGTAAGAAATAATGTAGATTCTGTATCCACCCCTTGGTTCACTAATTATTTAACCCACCCGATTAATCAAAATGTTACCTAGCCATTGCAAACAAATAAAGCAGCGTTTATATCTACCAGTCTCCGTTATTCCATGAGACCCATATGCACCTAGAATAGTAGAAATGACATCACACAGACAAGGAAAAGCAAAACAAGCATATGCTTCTTTTAAGTTTGCAGCAGTTAGTAATGACAAAAACGAGAACAATAAATTATTTTATTATTTTGCACGAACAAAAAGATGCAACAATTATGCACGTTTATGAGCACACATGTTAGTCCCCCCACGTGTAAAGTCTAATCTAAGTTGTATTAGCACGACATATCACAAATCATTAATATTATTATTCATGTTATGGAAATGTGACTTTGCGAGTTTAAACAAAATTTTGTTTTCTATCTCGCTCCATCAACTCCCTCATCTGGTGATTAACAAATCACCACACCAGCACTCAAAATTTTGGTAAATTAAATTTTTAAGAAATCGATTCAAATTCATTTGTATCAGTAAACCTAAAAGTCTGTTTCTGCATAATCTTTGCAATTAACATGACGCTCTCTATGTAACTCCTGTAATTCGATCTCCCTTTCTTCTTCTTTTCTGAGTTTATAGATTCTTTTCTTTTCTTTCAACTGTTTCTTTCTTTTATGTAACAAACAACCTAATTTGGTCAAAATAAAAATGAATACTATTATAATCAAAGGTGCCAGAATCTTGCCAAGAATTGAACTTCCGATATTATGAAACCAGTTTTTAATTGCTTGAAACCTTTTTGAAAGTTTCCCTGTAAAATCTTCTTCTTCTAAAGGAATTATCTCTGAATGCGTTTGTGTAATATTCTTAATATACATTTCAATATTCTTACTTTCATCAGGTATATATGTACAGCAATGTTGAACATGTAAAATGCCACAGACTCCTCCCTCTTTTGCTAGGAGTATGTCTAAAGCAAGACGGTCTTGAATTACCATAGATCTAATTGCAATAACTTCAACATTCACTAATTGAAACCCATCAGCTGTGTCAGTTGATAATCTATCAACTATAGTGGACAATTTTCTGATTCTCCCTGCATTTAGGGTTATACCAACAAAAGGTATTACAGCTTGAAAAATATCTCCCAGAACTTCAGTAAAAGTTTCTCTTTTAACTCTATTTACATAATTATGAATTTTAAACAATCCTTCTGAATCTCTGTCAACATGAAACACTTTAGGAAAAACAATTCCCACATAACAAGTTCCATACCAATGGTCTGGAAGGTTGTAGTAGGCTTTGTCACCACAAACAAAATAAATCCCAGGAAAGATAGGATCTTTTCCACCTTTAAATCCCCAACCTCCCATAATCTGATAAGTATCTTCACAGTTACTTGCACCTACAAAGTAATTATCAAAAAGTGTATTATCTCTTCTAATGCAAAGTTTTCCACTAACTGGTTTGTCTATGTGAATTGCAATATTTTCAAGCATTTTGCCATTTAATCTCTCATCCTCTTTTTGCCAGAAGGCTGACTTAGTCTGCTTGACTAATTCATTTCTCTTATAAATTGCTCTTCTCTCCTCAACCATGTTCAAAAATTTCTTTCCTTCAGCACTTAATTTACATGTTAGATTATTCTTGTAAGCATACTCATAAGTGAGTTCATTAGTAACAAGGAAAAATTCTCTCATTTGTTTTGCTTTCTTATGCTTATTTAAAGTGTTATCAATCTTAATATTAGCAAAAATTTCATCATAATTTGAATAGTAATATTCTAAACGTCCAGTTTGATAAAATAAACTAGTTAATACACTACATGTTACAGCATAAGTGAGAGGAAGCATGTTATATGTTACTCCCTCAGAAACAGAAGCAGGTAATTTAACACAGACATAGCAGTCTTTTGCATCCATTACCTTAACATATTCACTCAATAGCTTTGTGAATGTATTACTTGAAAAATCACCAATTGATTTATCTTGATGAATGTTAGGCTGATGATCAATAACTTTTGCAGACGCACTATGTTTAGTTTGGCTAACCAGAGCTTTGCTTGTTATGTTAACTTTGTGTAATTCTCTATTCATTTCTAAAGGGATAATCACAGCTAGAACCAACCAGAGCAGAACTAAAATGAGCAGACACACCAGAGTCATCTTACAGCATCTTTTAAAAACAGAACACTTTGAAGTGCTCTCCTTAACATAAGGCATTTTTGGTTAGTTTTAGCCTAAAAAAAAATAAAAATAAATTTTAAAATTTATATACACCCCCCTTTTAAAATATATTTTTCTTTTTATAACCCTAAACAAGATTTCTTCAACCTTATGTCATACATAAGTTTTCTTCAACTAAACAGTTTTTCTTCGACCTTGTGTCAACTAACAATTTCTCTTCAGCCTTTTGCCAATTTAATAATTCTGTACTTCAATCATTGTCACTAATTTCTTGGATTTCGTTTTCTTCTTCACTACTATCATATATGTCAATAACAGGTGGAATTACTAAGTAAGTCCACTCAGGAGACTTGTATTTTTGGTTTGGTCTTATTATTCTCTTCCCTTTTCTCGATATCACTTCAATTTTTCTTCCAACTCCAACTTCTTTTCCAGGACTCTTTTGACTACTGATTTCTTCAACTTGTTCTATTGGCTTTTTGATCAATCTGACTCTCAATCTTCCACCTGGCCAGTAGTCTGCTTTTCTCACGTACTTCTTCTTTGGTTCAGAATTATTTGATTCTGACTTCCAAGTCCTTTTCTTTCCGTTTTCACTTTCACCTTCCACGTCACTTTCTTCAGTTTCGTAGTCTGAAATTTCAATTGACTCAGGAACTTCTCTATTCGGCAATTTCACTCCTTCAGGAACTTCACTTTGTCTTCCATCACTGGTACATGGTAATTCGTTCTCCTCCTCTTCCTCAATTACCTCCAACTTCCCAGATTTCGGATTTTTGTTCCTTACTTCAGAGTTTGTTCTCTGCCTTTCGATACTCTCCTGATCTGAAACTTCTTTTTGTTCAGCTTCTTTGTCTTCAATAGAGACAACCGAATCCTCAGTTATCTTTCCTTTTAACAGATTCTCTTCACCTTCAGAATCTATTTCAATTATTTCCAAGTCTTTTCTTGTCAGATTTCCATTCACTGGCACAGTTTCCAGATGTCGACTTTCTTGTCGATCTTCAGAATCTGGAATTACTTCACCTTCTGTTTTGCCTTCTGCTTCAGAATCAGAATCTTCTGTGGTATCACTTTCAACATCAGAACTCTCAGGAGTTGGTACTGGAATAGTATGACTAGGATGTATCCAACGTTTCAATCCTCTGCACTTTACAGCATTAGTAGTGATCAAAATTATCTGCCTAGGTTTCTGCCATCTGGGAGCTAGACAATTCCTTCTCCGATGTACTTTCGTTCTGACCCAATCGCCAGGTCTCAGATCATGTGTCAAAACCTTTTCATTTGATTGAGCTTCAGTTCCCACCTGATTAGACACAGAAGTTACCATATCAGATAACCTTTTACAGTAATCCAAAATTGCACTGTCATTTATGCTCAACAGTTTACCTACAGGTACAAATGCTTGTCTCATAACTCTTCCCATTAAAATTTCATGAGGACTCAAACCTGTCTTTTTATCTGGTGTACTTCTTAATGACATCAAAACAAGTGGAAGAGCATCAGTCCACTTTATACCTGTTTCAAGACACATTTTTCCAATTCTGTTTTTGATTGTTCCATTTATTTGTTCAACTACTCCTGATGCCTCTGGTCTGTATGCACAGTGTATTTTCTGCTCAATGCTCAAAGCTTCGCAAATTAACTTCATCAGTTTGTTATCAAAATGGCTTCCTCCATCACTCTCAATAGTGACTGGAAAACCGTACCTTGGGATGATTTCTCTGAGCATTAGTTTTGCTACTGTAATTGAATCACAATGTCGTGTAGGAAAAGCCTCTACCCATCTTGAAAATAAGCATACAATTACAAGTACATATTTCAAACAATTATGTAAGGGCATTTCAATGAAATCCATTTGTAACCTGGTAAAGGGACCACCTTCTCGACCAATTATTCCTGTCCCCACCACTGATTTTCTGTTTGGATTCATTTGTTGGCATGACAAACACCCTTGACAAAAAGATTCAGCAATAGTTCTAAACTTGGTATTGAACCATGTTTCTCTGAAAAGTCTGACCATAGAATCTCTTCCCAGATGTGCTGGACCATGATATAATCTGGCCATGTCAGCAATCAAACAATTTGGTAAGACTACTCTGCCATCTTTGTAAACCCACACTCCATCTTCTTCACGTGGTCTACAATCTGATCTTAACCATAAGTCCTTTTCATCATCTTCTGCTTCGTTTTGTAAATCTCTAATCTCATGCCATGTTTCTACAACAGTTGTTAGCATTAATGAATTTGAATCAGTTTCCTTACTCCTCTCCCGATTGTATGAATAATTTTTCCTTGCGCAGTATTTAGCGGTTTCATCTGCGAAGGCATTTCCTTTGGAAATATAATCAGTTCCTCTAGTGTGCGCTGCACATTTAACAATGGCGATTTCTTTTGGTAATTGTATTGCTTCAATT
The DNA here is from genome assembly GCF_964261635.1 of Lissotriton helveticus. Lineage (NCBI taxonomy): Eukaryota > Metazoa > Chordata > Amphibia > Caudata > Salamandridae > Lissotriton > Lissotriton helveticus. Next base: position 1,888,991,784 of record NC_136067.1, read on the forward strand.
AATCTCCTAATGAAAACTGCATTTTTAATTGGTGATCCTGTTGATGTCATGTATCCTCTCTGTGACCAGAGTTGTCCATAATCATGCACAACTCCGTACCCATACTGACTATCAGTAATGATGGTAACTCTTATATCCTTTGATATTTCACATGCACGAATTAAAGCAATCAATTCAGCCACTTGTGCTGAACGAACCCCTTCAAGACATGATGCTTCTTCAACATCTACGACTGTACAAACTGAGTATGAAGCTTTCAAGACACCTCCTTCGGATCTTAAGCATGAGCCATCTACAAAGTAGACAAAATCCGATTCAGACAAAGGTCTGTCTTTGATGTCTTTTCTTGGTTTAGTGCAGAATTCCATGACATCTAAACATTCATGTTCTGTTTCAATGTCATCAACAATTTCAGAATCAGGCAGTAATGTAGAAGGATTCAGATTCAAACATCTTGAAATCGAAACATTATCTGCTCCCAGTATGATTTTCTCATACTTTGTCAATCTGCTACTTGTTAAATGTTGAGTCTTACCTCTTGTCAGTAATATTTCAACTGAATGAGGCACAAAAACTTTCACAGGAAATCCCATAATGATTCCTTCACTTTGTTCAAGGCTGATACTTGTAGCTGCAACTGCTTTCAAACAACCTGGTAATGCTTTTGCAATTGGATCAAGAACTGCAGAGAAGTATGCAATAGGTTTCTTTAAATTTCCATGTCTCTGAATTAACACAGATAATGCACATCCTTCTCTCTCACTGCAATACAGTTCAAAATCCTTCTCATAATTTGGCATACCTAAAGCAGGAGCTTGGCATAAGCTCTTTTTCAGGTTCTCAAAAGATTCCATCTCAGCATCATTGAGAATAATTGGATCTTTTACATCTGACTTTGTCAGTCTTTGTAGTGGTTTTGCAATTACTGAAAATCCACTTATCCATTGTCGACAGTAACCTACCATTCCTAAGAACATTCTGACTTGTCTTTGTGTTCTTGGTGGTAACATTGCTTGAATCATTTTTATTCTCTCTATTGTTACTTGTCTTTTTCCCTTTGCAATTCTGTGACCAAGATATTTTACTTCTTGTTTGCAAAACTGTAGTTTCGCTGGGGACACTTTATGTCCTTCTTCTGCAAGGCGATTTAACAGAATTATTGTGTCTGTTACACAATTTTCTTTTGTCTTTGCAGCTATTAACAAATCATCAATATACTGCACTAACGTAGACCTACCAGGTAAGTCTAGGTCTTCTAATGATCTTTTTAACAGTTCGTTAAAGATTGAAGGACTTTCTGTATAGCCCTGAGGGATTCTTGACCATCCGAGGGTCTTACCTTGGAATCTGAAAGCAAATATTTCATAACTGTCTGGATGTAAGGGAACAGTAAAGAATGCATTGCAAAGGTCGATGACTGTATACCATTCAGCATCATGTGGAATCTGAAATAGAATTACTGCTGGATTTGGAACTACAGGACAACATGGAACAACAATTTGATTAACCTTTCTCAAATCTTGTACGATTCTAAATGTTCCGTTAGACTTTTTAACTCCCATAATTGGTGAATTACAATAGCTACTCTTCATTTCCTTTAATACACCTTGCTTGATTAATTTTTCAATTATAGGTGTAATACCTTCAATTGTTTCTGTTTTCATTTTATATTGTGGAGTGTTTGGAAATTCTATTCCCTGTTTCAATGTAATTTTTACTGGATCTACGTTTTTCATCAGACCCATCTCATTTCCAGTAAAATCCCATATTTCAGATTTCACTGTTTCTTTGAGTTCTTCAGGTAAATCTTTTTCTTCAAATGCAGGAAACAATTTTGTTTCTTCTGCTTCTATCATCATCATTGTCATTCTGTATAAACCATCTTCCTCCATTGTTTGTAACTCAACTCCATCAGGAGAACAATATATTCTACAATTCATTTTACATAGGATGTCTCTGCCCAATAGATTTACTGGACTACTATTACAAACCACAAATCTGTGTTTATCTCTGTAGTTTCCAATTTCAACTGGTACTGGATCAGTTAAGTCAGTTTTAATTTGCTGATTACTTACTCCAACAACTTGGATGGTATCCCCAGAGAGAGGTAGGTTTTCAATTTCCACTGATCTAACAGTAGAACGGGTAGCACCAGTGTCCACTAGAAAAGTGATGTCTACATCATTAACTTTCCCATTTACAAAAGGACCAGACTGGTCAACCTCAAGAGTGGCTCCAACAACACACTCTTCCTCCTCTCTCGGGCACCGTCAACAATAATCATCAGAATCGCTGTCTTGACTTTCTGCTAATAAAAATTGTTGTGAAGCATTTTGCATTTGAACCCTTTGCTGCTTTTGCTGTTTTTGTGGTTTTATTACCTGTTCACTTCCCTGAAATCCCACGTTTGGATTATATTTTTGAACTCCCCCACAATTCGGAAAAGGTGGTTGTGGCAATTGGTCTTGACGATTATTCACCTGTTGTTGTTGCTGTTGCTGTAACTGTCGCTGAATATTAAATTCGTTTAACCCCTGTTGCATCTGTAGCTGTCGCTGCAGGTCAACACCATTCTGCATCTGTGAATTCAATAAGGGATTCTTTAAGTTTTTAGGAGGATGAGGACACTCGTCCCTCCAATGTCCAATTTCGCCACAATTAAAACAAGGTAATCTTTGCTTCAGCTCCTCAATCTTTGGGCTAAATTTCTTTGGGAAATTATTACCTTTAAACTTTCCTTGTATCTGGTTTGTATTTCCAGTTTGAACAAAATTAGTGTTCTTATTTCCCATACTGGCAATCTGTTGCTCAGCCACCTTTACCTGAGCCCACATGGCTTTCTCCTTCAGCTTTTTCTGTTTTACTTCTATTTCATCGCTACAATACTTTGCTTTTCTTAGAATATCATCTACAGATAGTGATTGCCATCCGACAATACTAGTTCTGATCATTTCTCCAATTTCAGGTTTTAGTCCATAAACAAATCTATAGACAAAATGACTCATGTCTTTTTCATCTAATTTTTCATAACCACTGTATTGTTTAAAAATTAACAGTAGTCTTTCATAAAAAGAATGAACTGATTCTTTTGTTTCCTGTTCTGTTCTTTCTATTTTAACCCAATCGACTTCTTTGGGTGGAATTTTGTTTTTCATCCAAACAATTACTTTCTCATAAAAATCCATTACAAGTGGATTTGGAGCACCTGTTTCTTTTATTCGCTCAGGTTCTGTTTTTGGCCAACTAATCGATATCTTGCATTCTGTCCAAAGATCAGATGGAACGACAATGTCAAAAAATCCATCTAAATCAATCCACAGAACCTTTGACACTTTGATGAATCTATCAACTTGCCTGTACCACTCAACTGGTTTTTCCCTCAATTTTGGAAAGTCATTTGTGAATAACAGAATGTCCTGTCTCGACCAAGGGACATGAACATATCCTCCACCTGCAATTTCTCTCATTGGAAATTGTTTTGACAATTTATCCAATCTTTCATCTTCCTTCTTTTTCGTCCATTTTACTCTCCATTTATTCAGTTCTCCTAGCTTTTTGATATAGACAATCAAATCTTTAATATGAACTATTCTTCCCATTGAGTTCAAACTCTCAATGTCGCTTTCTGAAAAGTCTAATCTGTAATGCTTTGCAAAATTCTTTTGTTTACTCACATCGATTTCAAGTTCTGCTGCTAGATCCTCTAGTTGATCATATTTATTTTTCGTTTTCCACTGAATGCTTTTGCAAATGAACAGTAGTTCATCATCCCGATAGTAATTTAAACTATCTGGACCAATTGTTCCAATTATTAATTCTTCGATATTCGCTTTTAATTTGGCCACATCTAGTTTTGGTGTGGTTACTCTGACTTCAGGACTCCCTATATCTGATATAGCACCCATTGGTGTTTTTGGAGATAAATCCTCATTAAAGGTTAAATCAGGCATTCTTGATTTAGAAGTGTTTATTTCAGATAAATCTGAATAAAATTTTTCAGCAGCCTTTTGAATTTCTGTATTTAAAGGAATAGTTAATCCAGTTTTGTTTGTTTCCCTTTGGTCAAATATAGGCTGAACAGGACCAATTGTTACTGGAACTGTCACTGCTTCCATGCCTTTTGTCATTCTTTTTATTAGTTCTTCCTTTGATCTTATATATTCATTATAATCAACATCTTCAACATTTCTTGTCTCTCTTGTATAATCTTTTGGAGGTTCCCTTGCTCTTGGAGTCATTGTAAAATGTCTACCTTCATTTCGAGCATTCTCGAATTCTGGTCTTCTAGGAGTTTCAATGAATTCACAATTATTTGGATAAAGTTTAGGAGCTTCATTAATTGGAGGTGCACTCGGTGAAGTTTCAGTAGAAACTACCGGAGTAGACCATGATCTAGGAGGTCTCAAAGGCTGATTAGGCTGATTCTTTCTAGCAGTTGTATATATTTCTTCCATAACTGCATCCTCAGATTCACTTTCCATAGATTTCCCTGTAGGAGTACCCATTACCATTTCATGAATTAAATACAATCCTTCACTCATGTTTCCCTGTCTCCACATTCTCAATCTATCTTCATGAGTTTCTCTTTTCCAAGATGGATTTTTAGAAGGTCTTTTAATTCCACTAGCTTCTCTTTGTAACTGATACATCTCGTCTTCCCACTCAACTAAAGCTTCAAATTGAGTTGGTCTCGGTTTTGGAACAAGAGCATTCATTTTCTCTCGTAAATTTCTTAAGACTCTTACATTAAATGAACCATCATCAGGCCAAGTTAAAACACCGTCATTTTTAGTATAACGTTTCCAACTGTCAAACCATAAGACAGTATGATATCCATATTCACCTTCCATGTACGCTGCAGGTGTTTTATACTTATGAAGTAGTTTACCACCTCGCGTTTCGATTTTCTTGTCAGGTGAAAATAAATTCTTGAACTTCTGAAATAATGTTGACTTTTTCTCAACATGTTTAAAATGATAACTCATTTTTAAGAGTTAAATCTAATTCACAAAATCGTTCGTAAAATATTTCCGGGATGTTCCGCAAAACAACCAATCCGTGCGCGAAACACACCAACAAGCCAATGACAGTTGAGCTACGTCACTTTTCTGCTCAACCAATAAATTTAGAGTTTTTCCGAAAGACCAATCAGCTCACAGTTCGTCAGAGACTCAAGAGCCAATCAGAATATAGCTTGTGACGTAGGTCACCCAATCCCAGCGCGGCTCTGTGACGTACACAGCAGCTGCGGTTTCTCGTTTCTCACTCCTGGCGCTTACCCCTCCTTCACAAAATCTTTTTACAGCGCCATTTTAAGAACACTTTTCAGTGTAAATTAATTTTTAACGATGACTATAAAGACAACATCTGTTCGTTTCACTATTTAGGATAGTTTACATACATTCAAGTATCCACACTTCGGAATAGACGGCGCTATTCACACTAAGGATAATTTTCAATTGTCAGTAGAGTAACCTTACCCCACCCTTCTAACGCGTATAATTATGGACTCGCTTTGCTCTGAACCCACCGCGAAGTGAAAGTTCTAAGAGTTCCACTTGAACATAAAATACAATTCAAACTCGCACTTTCACACTGAAATTTCCCTAATTTCAAACACACATGAAATCCGTACAGGACTCTCACCTGTTTATAGAAATCATGCACCGTTAGCAAAATAACGACGTTATCCGTACAGGGCTCTCACCTGTTTATAGATATGAAACATGTATCCGTACAGGACTCTAACCTGTTTATAGATAATCATGTACCGACGCTAATTTACCCTTCACTCAAGCTCGGATATAACTAATACTCTTATCACAGTGAGTTTTATGAAAGGCGCTTTGTCCCTATTCTCATGCTGCTTTAATTTCTTAGAAAACCCTCACTATACAAGATTCACACCTAGCCCTAAAACTGTGCTGCTCGGCGACAACACTATGGTACACGGCGATACCTCTTGTGATACTCGGCGATATCACTACAAACAGAACAGATGGCTTGCGTGACTAATTTCTCGCCACACAATCTATACCGGTATAGCTTACAGATAGCACGAAAAACGAACTCAACATGTGTTAAAACATCGATCCTATTTCCATACCATAACACTTTTAGTAACCCTTAGCAACCAACATATTACCTTGGTTACCCTTAGCAACCATCAATTTCTGCTACCAGAGAATTGATCCAGCGGCCTATAGAAAATATATCATAAACAACGCTACCCAACTTCATAACCTATAAACAAAATTCTATACTAAATATGGACCCATTTATAAACCTGACATATTTTGGGCCTACTGAATCAGGTGGTCAAATTAAATCTATATACACATTATCTACAAACTATATACATTTTATACATCTGCGAAAGGAATGTTGTCATTAGAATAAAACTATACCATTTAAATGACCACCATTGGCGACGTGATCTAGCTAATAGTAACCTACACTTCTGAATAACCAAGACCAGCTTGTTTGTCAAAAGTAAGATTTTATTTACTAAATTATGGTATATAAGTTGATAGTTTTATAAATGAATTTTATTTGCAATAAAGCAAGCATGATTATAAAGAAATATGAGAAAAATACAATTTAAGCAAGTAAATCAAAATCAAAGTGAATATTTAAAGTTTAGCATTTCTAAAATCTAATTCCCTAACTGAGCTAAATAGATAGAAATTAAAGTAAAGTTCTTTGAGGATTCTTACGTGCTCCACGCAAAGTCCAACAGCACATCACCCTCATCGGAAAGTCAGAAAGCAGCAGCCAGCCCATCCCTAAGGGCATGACTTTTTATACCTTTCTATGCTAACTAAACTACGCAAAGGAAAGTTTTCAGAAATCTTCGACGTCCCATTGGCTGAGAGTGACAAGTGACATGTCACCCAGTTTTCAAAAAGTTCCACTAAATCATATTTCATAGAGACCATTGTTCCTTCCACGTGAAGCCAGAAGCTTCCTCATATTGCAACAAATGTATAAAGTCATTCTCGCAGCGTCCATTGACTTTCATTATACTTCCGCGGATGCCAAGTTAAGGACTGACAAAATGTTCTTTTTCGACCTTGGCCATGTCCGACAGAATGATGACAGCACATTAGTTTTTGCTTTGTGAACGCAGCTTTTGACGAATAATTTATTTCAGAATGGGCGTCTCGTGACTTTCTGCAGAATTACATGTCAGCTCTTTTCTGCGACTCAAGTGACTAGGCCCAAAAGCAGGCAACTTATGATTTCTAATATAAAACAAACACAAGAAAGTATTAATGTAAGAAATAATGTAGATTCTGTATCCACCCCTTGGTTCACTAATTATTTAACCCACCCGATTAATCAAAATGTTACCTAGCCATTGCAAACAAATAAAGCAGCGTTTATATCTACCAGTCTCCGTTATTCCATGAGACCCATATGCACCTAGAATAGTAGAAATGACATCACACAGACAAGGAAAAGCAAAACAAGCATATGCTTCTTTTAAGTTTGCAGCAGTTAGTAATGACAAAAACGAGAACAATAAATTATTTTATTATTTTGCACGAACAAAAAGATGCAACAATTATGCACGTTTATGAGCACACATGTTAGTCCCCCCACGTGTAAAGTCTAATCTAAGTTGTATTAGCACGACATATCACAAATCATTAATATTATTATTCATGTTATGGAAATGTGACTTTGCGAGTTTAAACAAAATTTTGTTTTCTATCTCGCTCCATCAGGGGGCACCTGGACCAGGTGGCTTACCACCAGCAATCTAAAAGGAAGACCCAAAATTCTGGGCTACTCAACTAGCCCTGCTCTTTTCAACCACATTGGAGAAGAACTGCATCCCCCCACCTCATGAAATGGTTCGATACTTGCTCTCATGTTTAAGAGGGGAGACAAGAAGATGCCTGGGCACTATTTCCGGATAGCCTTAATCAACAACGAAGCAAAGTACTTTGCTAACATATTGTTTCACTCACTACAAACATGGGCCGAGACATACAAAATCATATCCCCAAATCAAACTGGGTCCATGAGGCAAACAGGGACAACCGCGAACCTCATTGCACTCTCCCTTCTGATTGAGCAGGCGTAACTCAACAACCACCCTGTCTACACATGGGCTTTATGGACTACAAATCTGCTTTCAACAGCGTCGACAGGGGGAAGCTTTGGCAGAAAATCGCTCACTTTAACATCCCAAGCACCCTGCTAAGGGCACTGCAGCTATTGCATCATGACACATGGGTCAGAATAAAAATTTGAGATGAATCGTGACCGTCATGGGCTATAACCACTACGCAAGGCCTGAAGCTAAGACTGCTTTCTAGCACCCAGCCTATTCAATCTGTTTCTATCTGACCTGACCCCGGCCCTGAACACAGTCAACTCTCACCCACCTAAAGTAGGGGGCTTTCCTCTTTCAAACCTACTGTATGCTGACGACCTGGTTCTTATCAGCCAAACAAAGATTGGCTTGCAACACTTCTTGGACGCCACTGCTGCATTTTTAGCTAGGAATGGTTTGTTGATCAAGAAGTAGAAAACTAAGATCCTTGCGGTTCGAGGCACCAGAACACAAAAGGTGGTGTGGTCTCTGGAGCAGGAGAAACTAGGTGCAACTAAATACCACAAGTATCTAGGAGTCCACTTCAACGACAACTGTAGATATAGCAGCCAAATGAACGAAATAAAGAAAGACACTGCACTATCGTTTGAGCTCAAATCTGTATACACAAAGTTAAAAGGACCTGTACTTAGGCCTAATCTCCAGGTGGCCACGGCATAGATGCTCCAGACCCTAGCATATGGGAGTGAGGCACTCAAAGGGCAGGAGAGTGCAATACTTGATAAAACGCTCACGAAAATCTACAGAACAATTTTCCAGCTTCCTTCTCATACATCACCAGCTCAAACAAGAGCAAGACTGGAATTTGGCATATGCAGGCAGGCCTTTGGCACGCAAAGCGGCCTTTGCAATAAGCTGTCACGAGCTCAGGGCTACAAAGGAAGGCATTCTGAGCCACCACCATTGGACTGAACCTGGATACATAACAATGGTCAGTGGGAAAGCGCTATCTGAGTCAAGCCCTGAGCACGCTCGGCTTACCTACCTGGGAGCTAACTATAAGCAATCAGGAATTCAAAAGGGTGGCAAAAATCTGCACAAAATGGCTCACACTAATAGAAGATAAGGCGCCTCTCCGCACGAAAACACAGCTGGATGATATTGTGCACCTACCAGCACTTGAACAGGCAACGTGTCGGCTCTGCAAACAGGCACAGTACATGTGTTATGTCCTCTTTGCGCTGTGTCCCATCCTCTGAGAGGATAGGAGGGCTCTGTCCCGAACGGGGTGGATCGCCAGGGGCACAATATCCTGCATGGAAGCAGTGCTGGCCTGCTTTGACTCATCCAAAATCATTTTAAACTGTGCTCTGGCCAAATTTATTTCTCGTTTTTTTTAAGAAAGGTAGAGGTCCTGGATCACACAGGTGAAGGGCTAAGAGGTGACTAGGTTAACAAATTGCCTGGCACTGGGCCCCTTAACCCACTGTTGTCTGTATGCCCTCTTCTGAAGGCCTCCTCAAGCCATCTGGTTGGGGAGAGCAGGCATCTATACAGAGCACAAACTCCCATAGCAGTGACAAAGGCCATACCCCCAAACAATTTCCTCCTATACTCATCCCTGCTTTTAAAGCTTTATAGCACAAGGCACTTTATTACTCAACTAGGCTCATCTCTGTACAATGGTGTTAACTGTCCGAGTTCTCTTTTTATGCATGTACTTTATAAAGAAGTACGATTTTTTGTAGGAAATATGTAAATTTGGATACAATGCCACCTTTTCAGGTTCCATGGATTTTATTCTTCATTTGTTTTAGGCATGTAGTTTACAAACAGGCACCTTTTAATGAAATATGTAATTATGGATAGAATGCCATGTTACTCATATTACAGGGGGTTTTATTAATCAAGCAATAAAGCCTTTAATGAGAACACTATCAACATGCTGAAGTCACACCTGACTCCTTCTGAAACACTCCCTTGGATCGGAGCAGTTCTGTACATGGTGCAATTCCACACCTATTTTCTAGAGCGGAGAGTCCAGGACATTCAGACTATGATCCCGATGTTTCATCCTCTGTCCTGGATTTCGGTGAGATGGGGGCAGAGACTGCTGTGTCCAATGGCCACCTGCAACCTGCTGGTAAACCACGCTGATGGCATATGCGGGCTCTGCAGTGGGATCGGATGTCTCAGTGGGCGCAGCATCAGGGAAATCTCTCTGTAATGGTCCAGATATCCAAGGAGACCACAAAACATCTGCAGTGGTGGCTAACAGACTGTGATGGGTCAACGACAGACTCCTCTCCCTTACCCTTCCCCTCCCAGAGCCAACAGTGGTGACTGATGCATCACTTCTTGGCTGGGGCGGCCATCTGAGAGAGGTACAGAACTCTGGTCTCTGGCGAAAAATCAGCTTCAAATCAATCTTCTTGAGATAAGGGCAACTTGCCTGGCATTGAAAGCTTTTCTGCCCTCTGTCAAAGGGCAGCTGGTCCAGGTGTTAATGAACAACACTGTTGCCATATGGTACTGCAACAAGCAGGGCGGAGCGGGATCATGGACCTTGTGCCAGGGAGTTCTGAGACGCTGCACAAGGCTGGAACGCCAGGACATTTTCCTGGTCGTGCAGTACCTGGCAGGGTTGCTAAACGCCTGGGCAGACAAACTCAGCCGTCGATGCCTCGTGGACCACGAATGGCGTCTGCACTTGGTGGCTCAAGGTCTCACTTGGGACAAGAGAGAACCTTAGCTAGATCGATTCCCCACCGCTGAGAATGCGCAATGTCAACACTTCTGTATGCTGGGGTTTCCAAAGCGACTCTTGCTCTGAGACACATTCCAACTAAACTTGAATATAGGATTCCTACATGCTACCTGGCTGATACCTCTCCTCCCCGGAGTTCTGAAAAAGAAGGGCATCAAGTTGCCTACCGTTCTCTCTCCCTCTCAAACCCAATTCCTCAACTGTTCCCTTTTGCCCCGAATTCCCCAGAACATTAGCAACACTGCAGCGGGTTGAAGCCTTTAGGGTGCTGCCCGTCCATATCCTCAGAATAGCATATCTAAAGGAACTGCCATACGCGATTCAGCCGCTGGAAAGATCCCATCGTCTGAACATGCTAATGTCGCCATACATTTTATATGAACTGATTTATTTCCTTTTACTTCTCTGAATAATATGTCACTGTTGAAGGAACAAGCCCCAGAGAGAGAGAGAGAGAGAGAACCTGTACTAGATAAAGCAGAAATCTGAAAGGGACTTTGCAGAGTAGTACATTTTCACACAGTACCATCTCATTGTCACTCCCCTTATTTGCTGAATTTTATTGCTGGTTTTTAGACTGTTCACAATAGGCACTGCTGGCCAGTGTGCTTTGACCCCCTAAAACATGTAAACATTGACTAATCCCTTATTGGTATATTTAATCGTATATGGTGTGGGTACTACATCCATGGGTTGCAAAGCACAATGCCACCTGTGGACATCAGCACTTCTGGTGCCATCCACTGGTGTGGCAAGTGGCCTTTGTAGCTCAATAGTGCAGCTTGAACTCTGCTGCACAGACCTGTAAAATACACCATTTGGGCAGGTTAGAAAACCAAGTATTAAATTGGTCACAGCTGAGCACACCTTGCTGCCCCCCACCCCCTCAAGGAAGGGTGCAGGACATTTAAGAGGGTAACATGTATGTTATAAAAAAATGGCATGTTTCCCCCAGAGACTAGTACTCAAAATTACAGTGTTACTGTTCAGGTTGTAAGTGGAACATAAGAAAAGTCAAAGAATACTTCATAACATTTGACCTGAACCATCTACCGATACATTTCAAAGGCTTATTTTGTTATTCAATAAAAGTTCAATCGAAGGGTCTACTTTTATTTTTATTAAATATTCGAAAAATGTTACTTTTAGAAAGATTGCTTTACCCTCCATGAAGCTGCTGGAGGCCAATGTACATTATATCGCCAAAAACTGCCCAGCCTATACTGGACCTGAATTAGGTGTGAAACCTGCTCCTAGAGCACAAGCAATAGCCTGGGATTCCCCTGGCAGAGCAACTTGTTAGAGTGAACCCAGGAACTTTATTAACTTGAAAGCCAAGCTGCCTTTTCACACAAACATTAAGGGGAGACCTGGGGAAGCAGCCTTTTGCACCTCCCCCCAAGAACCAGTTTTGAGTGTCCACAGATAAGGGGGCTGCTCATCACCCAGGCCACTTATCTGGAAGGACACACAGGGAGAATAGTTTCCCCATCTTGGATTTTGAGTGAGGGGCACTGTGGGATTGTTTACAGGGAGGTTATACCCCAGTAGTTCGGTAGGGCCCAGAGTCACTCCTCCCACTAACAGGTGCCAGACATAAACATGGAATCACAAGGCACTATCCTCAGAACCTTTTCCGGGCTTGCAGAAGTTCCAAAGAGAACTGGACCTGCTGCAGTGTCTCGAGAGGAGCCCTGAAGGACTAGATCTGCTTCTTCTTATACCCATGACAAAGAAGTGGATTCCAAGGATCAGTTAGCTGACTTGAGGCTACAGGGACACTCAGAGCTGCAAGAGACCTTTTCCCTAAAGAGTCCTAGCTGACCAGTGGAAACTGGACTTGGACTGAACTTTGCAGTTGACCTCTGCTTGACAACCAGAGTGTCCCTAGCCGTTCTTCCACCAACGTCCTAGGGGCCTTAGAAGTGTAATCATATGGGTGGTTGTTTTGGCATAAGAAAGGCTGTAAACATTTTCATCAAGAGCTTCAGGGGGACCCATGGGAAAATATAAAAATTTACCCAACTTGTAGCTCCACAGTGTCTGAGCGAATTTTGGCTTCATCCTGGCCAAGTCTTCCAGCACCTTGGATAAAACAACTAAGTCCCATTCTGAATTGGGACCACAAAAAAAACCCACAATTCAGTGAGGTGTCTCCAAAGCTCATGAAAGACCAACCTTGCTTCAAGAATCCAGCCTTTGCTTCCACTGTTTCAGCTACAAATTACGCAGAGGCCTTCTTTCAAATATTTTAACTTACAGACTTTCACCCGTACCTATCCACATTGGGTATCTGACTAGGGCTCCATCACGGTGTTTCAAATTATGCCTAGATTCTGGTCAAAGTCGACCATGGACTACCATTGTACCGTGCCCTTTTTGCACTATTTTCAGCTAAATCGTTAACGATTCATTTTTCCGGCTCTCCTTAGTTTTTATCATTTTGTTTAAAAAATATTTCCCTATTTATACACCATGAAGTGGGATCTTGGTAGTTTCCAACTGTTTTAGGACTTCTAAATGCTTTACACAGTTTCTGCACATCCCACCTGCTTTGTGGCATAGCCATAAGGGGTTGAGCTCAGGTTTAAATTATTGAAATCTTTAACTGAACCTAACAGGTAAGTGACTATTAAGTGTGGTGGACTACTATCCACCCAATTAATGATTCACTTTCTTAGAAGCACAGACTGTCTTTCCAAGGACTTGAAAAGTGCAGCAATCCATTACTGACCCGATGTTACTCATCTTGCCATTTTAGAACATGGGATGGGCTATGAGCTTCACAAAGCAGGCAACCCAAGTGTCTTTGTGAGCCAAAGTGAGTGTGACACTGTTGTCGAATCCATAGAAGCTTTACATCTCCTCCATATGAACGCAGCCTCCTTACTGGTTTGGTGTTTCACAAAAACAATTTCAAGAAGAATATGCAGATTTAATCTGTGGAAATGTAACCCATCCTTGACTAACCCTTAAAGTGGGTTTGGGTCTGTTACAGAGGCTAGATCATCCCCACTACCAGTCACTCACCATCTCCAGATATGGCAAGACCACAGTGAGAGCTCCAACATAAATAGATTCTTCTCCCCATGTATGCTGCAGTACAAGCTATTTGAAAAACTATTATCAATGCTGAAATACTAGAAGTAGCAGCGAACACAACCGCTATTGGCTTTGGGGTAGATTACTGAAAGTCAGACGCAGCAACAACCACGCCCCTAAAGAACAGAATGGCATCCAAGGAGGGGGGGTCCAAGCGATAGTAGGTATGGAGTGCTACACGTATCTCCCCAATACCTCACTTAGCAAACATGAATTTATAGACTACATTACGGATAGTGTTAAGAAGCTACATAAAATTAAAAATGGATTAGAATTCAACCTAAGAGGCATCTATCTAGTCTTGGATGGCCAGAGTAAGTGATTGCAGTAATTCAGATGGTCTTTACCTTATATGTGCAAATTAAACTAATGATAAGAATCATCAAAATCACTTACATTTTTGAAGGCTAAGTCCCCACATATCCACTTGCTAATATGAGGACAATGAAGATTGTGATAATTAAGACTAAAATTAACAGACTATACGTAATTGAATTGTTCTAAAGGATATTGCCTCCTTACTTGTATCTGTGCCTTAATACCTATGCATGTATTTCGCTAATGCTAACATATCCCATAACAGGCACTGTTACATCCAATTGCTATGATTTCATTCTAGCCAACAGACCACTGAAATCTAGCATGCCAGTTAAGTTACACGCATTTCTAATGCAGTTTATTTTTTTTCACAACGAAATTTTTATTATTCGATTGAGTTAAGCAGAGCAAAAGACGTGGTTCCCCACAATCAGGAGAGCGCCACCAAACATTGTAGTACAGTTTACATTGTCATAACGAAACCAAGTAAGAGTAGAATAAACCAAGGTAGGTAGCCCCCTCCCCTACCCCTGTCCCCCCCAACAACTCCCAATGCCCAACTTCCCCACTACCCGCCCCTTATCCCTCCCTAACCCCATGCACGTGCAGTAGAAACTCAATTGTTATCGGTCGTAAGGTATGACACAGTAAATAGGCCCTGAAAGTAGAAGTTAGGAGGGGCACAGCGGGTGTGGGTTGATGTTGATAGATCTGTTATTGAATTGTTTTCAGTTTCGTGTGCACTCTAGGGTCGCGTTTCCGTCAAAACGCGTACTAAATACTGAGTTGTAGTGTAGGCATCGTAATGCAGCTGCATCCCCAATGGAGGCACTACGTTTGAAGGACTAAAGGAAACTTGAATTACAATGGATTTACCGTTTGCAGTCGCTCAAACCGCATGGTCTCAATGACCGGACCGAACTGAGTTGCTATCTTTAATTGTATATACCTTCAACTGTACAGATTCTTGATTTATTGTATTGTTTGACTCTGCCTGAATCTGTGATGCATTGCACTTTGTTGCGTATTTACCTTTCCAATATGGCCCCCACATTAGCTTCCACTTCCCAACTCAAGTTTCCTTTAGTCCTTCCTTTAACGCCTGCACGCGCCCTTCCTTTAAACTCCCCTACGCGCGACTCTCATCCCAGGCAACCCGCCCGTAAGCTTAACAGCCACGCTCGAGGCTTCCTACCCACGATACGAAGTAAGTAACATTCTATACTTAGTTTCTTTACCCCGCGACCTGCGGATTAAGCGTACCTTCCCTTCACCTTCCCTCGAACTCGTCACGCGCTGACGCAACCCGCCACACATCCCTCACTCTTTCAGAGGTTTCATCGCTCACACCATTGATCGGCACTTTCCCAAACTTAACGTACAGCCCACTACATACCCTGTTCTCACCGTTCTTTCGTCTTCCCCACAGCGCTCCTTGACAAAGGGCCACCGGCCCGAAATGCATTGGAGATGTTCACTTCACCTTATCGCCATGTACTAAACTCGAAACAGATATGATGTGAATATCTACAGAGAAAATTGTACCAAAACTTTCAACTATTAAAATCACGTAACAACAAAAATTTAACTTTCTTTGAATCATAGCTTTGAACTTCAAACGTAGTGCCTCCATTGGGGATGCAGCTGCATTACGATGCCTACACTACAACACAGTAAATAGGCCCTCAGGGTACCTCTGCCTATATCTCTTCCTCATGCGCTACAGGGGGATCTAGAGGCAACTCCCTATAATCCGCCCACCTCTTCCAGATCTTAAAGTGTTTACGGGGGCAGCCTCTCGCCTCAAACACAGGTCGCTCCAGTCCCATATAATAATCCAGGCCGGCCTTCCATACACACAGGGGGGGGGCTCGGACTCCCTTCCACGCTCTGGCTAGGTCTCGCTTGGCCGCTACCAGTCCCAGGAGCAATAGGTGGCGCTTGTATATGTTCCCACCGACTCCTTCAAGTATGTGGAGTAAACCTAAACGGTGAGTGCGTGGGAGGTCCCATCCCAAAACTTCAGACAAGCAATTCCATACACCCCTCCAGAATCCAATCAGTCTAGGACATGACCACACTGTATGCAGCAGCGTACCCACAGCCGCGCCGCACCGCAGACATTCCGGCGAGCCAATCAGTCCAGCCTTCCAGAGTCGCTCCCGGGTATAATAAGACCTATGGAGGTACTTGAATTGAATCAGTCTAAGCCGCATCGCTATTGCAGTTCCGCGCGGGGACTCTAGTGCCTCCCTCCAGTCATCCTCATCCAGGGAACCAATGTCAGCCTCCCAAGCTGCTTTCAGAGGGAGCAGGGTAGAAGAGCAGTGGGTTACCATCGTCTGGTAGATGCGAGAGATCTTCTTATCACCAAGGTCTCCCATGAATACCTTCGCCTCAATGGGGCTAAACTCAGGGAGCGAGTCCAGATCCGCAATGCTGGGCGTGAGTGCATGACGGAATTGTAAGTAACGAAAGAACTGGGTTTGGGGCATACTGAACTCAGCGCTGAGTTCCTGGAAGGACTTAAGAGTAGTCCCGGACATGACATGTCCCAACATCGATATCCCAATCGCTTCCCAGCCATCAAACCCCGGGAGTGTCGTCAGTTCGGGGAGTCGTCCGTTATGCCACAATGGCGTCTCAGCAGTTAGCCTACCCCACCAACCCATGCGACGTAATGCCTGCCGCCACACAGCAAAGACAACTTTCGTGACGCACGGTAACGTCCGCCGCAGCCGGGCCGAGTATAGAATCGTGTGTAATGTATTATCGCCCATCAATGAGCGCTCCAGGGCGTATGCCGGGTCTCCTCTGTCACCATACCACCACTCATTGAGTATGAGCAGCTGTGAGGCCTGATAATAAGACAGCAGATCAGGGGTGGCCAAGCCACCACAATACGTGGAGAGGAAGCACGTCCTTAGTGCCACCCTGGCCGCGCCCCCAGCCCACAGGAAGCGACTCAACGCAGAGTTAGCCTGCCGAAACCACTGGGGAGGGATGGGATGAGGATAGTTCTGTAATTGGTACAATAGACGCGGAAGAGCCACCATCTTGAATATTGCTGATCTACCGAAAATGGTTAGAGGCATCCGGGACCAAGTTTTAATATCCTCCTGAACCTTATCCCACACGGGTACGATGTTGCGTTCCCACGTAATATGGGTGGATTCCGAGAGGAACACCCCCAAATACTTCAGACGGTTGCCTGCTGTAAGTCTGTCGCCCAGGGGCCTATCTCCGCCGCGCCTCCTAGCACCCAAAGGGTGGATTTGCCTAAATTCAAGCAAAGTCCCGAGACCTCTCCAAAGATTCGCATGATTTCTAACACTCGGGGCCCCGAGTGACTCAAGTCAGTGAGGAAGAAGAGGACGTCGTCCGCATACAAGGCAATCCTATCGAAAAGAGTTTCAGTCCAGACAAAACCCCGGAGCTGTGCGTCTATGCGCACCCAAGAAGCCAGAGGCTCCATGGCCAGGGCAAACAGGTACGGGGACAATGGGCACCCCTGACGGGTCCCCTGTCCAATGGAGAACGCCCCCGAAATGGCCCCAGCGACCCGAACGGACGCCGTAATAATTTCTAATGCAGTTTAACCAAATTATTTCGTGTTGTATAATTGTACATTGTTTGCCCTGTGTAGTACATGGAGCCTCGTTCTGAGGTTTGGCAGCATGAAGTGAGAATTTCAGAAAATAGCGGAATCGGCATCAGTCTTCATCTTCACTATCAGTTCTTCAAGGTCTTCTCACATTCTTTCTTGTGAGAAGATCCCAGCGCCAGCTCATTCGTTAGTTTCAGTTCCTTTCATTCTTAGTCACGTGTTCCCCACAAAATTCACTAATACTGAGGGGGGAGAAAACTAATTGCCTTGCATTATTTTTGCATGCATATTGGCTATTTCTCATTACATTTTATAGGCTTACCAACTTCTGGGGGTTTTTCTTTTACAAGTTACGAATACAGTCATTAAATGTGCTCGAGTCTGGATTCTTTGTAAACATCATTCTACCGCCATATGGTTTTTTTAGGGCCCTAAATGTCTTAGGAGGCACTACTATTGTAAAATATGTCTATTCAAGCACTTTATACATCATGATAAAGCTTTACCCAGGTTCAGCTGCCCAGAATTAGCCCTAAAATGATCCAAAGCTTTAACTCGGTGATGGAAAAGCACAAGAAAAAAGAAATGCTATGGTAAAGTTTTATTTTTGTACCTGTAGTAATATGCATGAGAAGAGCTGTAGGGAAGGATATATGGAATGCTGAAAAGAGCAGAATTGTCAGAGGAATCTCTTTGATTGACATGTGGAAGAACACACTGTGGCCACCAGACAGGTAGTAGAGGGGCAAAGTAAAACCTTGCCACCTCATTTGTAGTCGCACTGGTCAAACAACGAGCTGTGACCCAATAAGCCGGCCCCTGTGCATCCTTGAGACCAAAGGTGCACAGAAGGAAGTCAGAAGAGTGCAAAAATAGCTTCCCTAAAGGCCTCAACGAGCTGGATAGTCTATAAACATCACCATGTACTAATTCTGATGCACGATCATCATTGTAACAAGAATTTCGTGCCATTCAGCAGTGTAATTGTAAACATCTGTCAACATAAACCCATGTGGGTGTAGCAAAAACATGATTGATAACACAATACCAGCATGACCATGTGTGAGAAGGGATACATCCAGAAGCTTGAGCATTAGGCCTGCTATGCATGCACTAAATACACGACTAAGTAGGCAGGTATAGATAGGAGCCCTGAAGAAGGCCACAGATCTGTAAGGGCTGTACTTCCGGCCAAAGATTTTGGCTAACCTTTTAGGGGTAACCGAAGCATAATAGTTCTAGCTATACCCCCTGAATTTTAGTTTTTAATATCAAAGGTTCCCAAACTAATAAAGGAAAAGTCCTTTGGGCATAGAATGGAGATATTATTATCTGGAGCACTGGACTATTCCAGTAAAACGCTTATCTAGGAACTCCTTCCACAGGTGGAGTCTACTAGTGGCATTTACTTACTCTGGTGTGGTTAGGTTGTGCATGATGAAGCTTGCCACAGTCAGCTGTGAGTGAGGTGACCATTGCAAAATCTTTTAGATTCTGTTGGATAGTCTCTTTCCTTTGTCACTCCTATATCAGCTTAAACTGTGTAATCCACTCCTGCTGGGTACTAGAGGTGTATATATCTGTTAACCAGGAGAGTGTTCCCTGGTAGTTTCCCCTCTTTCTCTCATGTGTGTGTTGATGTAAGCAGAGCTGTGTGGCTATGAGAGGTAATCAGGTTGATTATAGGTTTTTGTGAGTCATCAGGCACTCTGGTTAAAACAAAAATGGCAGAGAGTTTATCCTTTGATGACTAAGTTAACTAATCCATTCTTTCAGCAGCACCTCTTATTGATGACACTGCCATGAATCAGATAATCATTAGGGGGCAGATTCACAGAACTAATCTGAGACAAAATCCCAAACCTACTACTTTGGTATTCACAGAAGGCATTTAGTAGTAGTAAAGTTAGGATTTTGTCTTAAATTAAGATTTTGTCTTAACCGCTTCCATGTGGTGCACATTTCGCTGCAGTGAGGGCGAATTCTACGGGTGCGCAAATTGGACGGCCCCCAGCCGACGCACACGCCCACCGTGACATCAGACGGCCGGGGGCCGTCCAACGCATGGAAGAGGTTAAGTTAGGATTTTGTCGTAAATTAGGATTTAGTCTTAATACCAGAACTTAAGACCAACTTAACTTAAGCCAAAATCCTAATTTAAGACTAAATCCTAACTTAAGACTAAATCCTAAAACCAAAACTTAAGACAAACTTAACTTTAACGTAAGACAAAATCCTAATTTAAAACAAAATCTTACTTTACTACTGCTAAATGCCTTCTGTGAATACTAAAAGTAGTAAGTTTAGAATTTTGTTTCAGATTAGTTCTGTGAATCGGCCCCAATGAGTCTTCGTCAGAACTAAAGAGAACTCTGGTAAAAACCTTGCTCCATGGGACCCTCACAGGTGAGTAACTGCGCTTTATAAACCCCTGATTGATAGAAGCCAGCATGGCAGAGTATTTCTGGGGTAATGCAGCCCCTAGAGGTTTAATAGCGATGAACAAACCATGTTATTTCCTGGAGGTTGTTAAATTTAGAAATAATTGGTCCTAGGTAGCCTGGAGGAGCCCTAGAAACTGGTTGGTATTAATAATTCAACAGCAAAGAAACTCTCAGACATACTTCTAGTGAAAATTAAAATAAGTGAAGCTGAACTAAAGACATGTGATGGTTAGTGTCTTCAATAGGAAACTGGATGAAACACACAAACCTACTGCAGAATTTAAAGATTTTCTGCCTAGTTCGAAAATCCAAAAATCCAAACTGATCTGAAAAGATTCTTTATTGACTGCTCTTTTCCTTAATCGAAGGCAGATTATCAACCAGTACAAGCAGGAACAACGGACAGATTCAAATTGGAGTGACACTGAAAAAGTGAAATCCTCCGGAAATTACTGCAGAGGACAGCAGTTTTATCTTCAATACTACTCCTCCCCACACACAATACCAATAGCCTATCTACGGTTGGAAGCCATACTCAACCGCCCACAACCACCAGCACCGCTGAATGTTCTGTGGTTTCAGACACCTGCACCTTGTTAGGCAGTTGCAGTGGTAGCAAATGTGGAAAAGAGAGGCCAAAGGTACGATGGGACAACACTTAGCCACATCAGGAAAGGAAACCATTGCCACAACGAGGCACCAGTAGTCAACAGATGTGGTAATAAACCTGAGTGCGCATTCTTTTACTGACACAAATTTAGAGTACTCAACAAAGGTTTAGGTTTTGTACCCAGATATATGTGACCTAAAAATGGAAATGGCAGTGTTTTTCTGGGGAATCAGATTAAAAGTATTTTTGCTTACAGTACTATCTCCCTTGAAGACAAGGAATTTTATACAGAATTGAAAAAGGGGTCGGGGTTTAAACCTCCCACCACCACCCATCAGAACCATACATTGAGAGGACTTGCCTTTGAGCAGGCAGTAGCAACAGACATGGACGAACTGGACAACATAGATTTGCACTTAGTGAGCAGAGACTAAAACAAGACAATAACTGAATTATCCTTCCTAGTATCAGTCATGATAAAATCCACTGATAAAGGAGGAGCCAATGTGGCAATGCGAAAAGGAATATATAAAGCGATTAATGTTTCAGAATTCTAGGTGACACCAGAAACCACATAAAACGTCACACGACTCAACTAGTGACATTTTGAAAGACATCAACATTATGATACACAGAGCAGTAGAAAACAGATTACTAAATATGAGGCACAGTTTTAATATGGAAAAGATCCCAAGATTCCTTACTTTTATATACTACCAAAAAGTTAACTAAAACAAGCACCCTCCTCCAGGCTGACCAATCATATCAGATATAGATAAGGAGAACCTCTCTCAAAATTCACCTATCATTTTTTTAAAACCTTTGGTTCTTGAAATGCTGTCTTATGTGAAAAATACTAAAGAAATTTTGAATATCCAGGAGGGAATGGAATATGATCCTCCTGACAATGGATATAGAGGCTTTATACACCAGCATCCCTCAAGACGAATCATTGAGAGTTTTGGAGTCCTTACTTGGAAAATCACTCCCATGGAGTTTATATTGGATTGCATCCATATAGCTCTCACAAGGTATTATTTCAGACTTGAGAATAATTACTACCAGCACGCCGTACATGGTACATCCATGGGTAGCACATTTGCCCTGAGTGATGTAGGCCTGTACATACAAAACGTCCAAAGAACGAAGATCATGACTCTTTCAAACCCCTTCATTAGGTTTATAAGGCTGTGGAAAAGTTATATATATTGATGATTTGGACGGGAGATGCTGAACGCACATGCATATATTCACTGGATCAACAACGTGTTTAACTTTTGAGACTTGCAGCAAATATAGACCATGCAGACATTTCCTTTTTAGATCTAAAAATAAAATCCCACAACATGTTAAATGCAAGGTGTTACATAAGCATAAAGACCGGAACAACCTCCTATAATTTGGTAGTTTGCATCCAAAGTCATGTTTAGACAATCTTCCAGTTGGACGATTCCTTAGACTTAGAAGAAAGTCCAGAAAAATAGGATTTCAAGTACCATGCACAATTGCTGACTAACAAGCTGAAGAAGAAGGGATATCTTACCATAATCATTAATCCTGCTATGGAAAGGGCTTCCAATAGCCTTCAATAGCAATTACTACAAACCTTTCAAAAACCTTAGACAGATAGTCTTGTTTGCGTTAAAACGCTCAGACTTCATTCCTACCTTGTAAAGAATATCAACAAACATTACGGAATCTGAAGATCTGTAATGCTGAATCTTATAAAAACAATATATTCATTTGGACGTGGAAGATCACAGAGACAGTCTAGTCCACAAAAGTCCTAAAAAGCAACGCCACAGAGCACTATAAGCACAGAATGGCATTGTCCCCAGGTTATGAGTCAATTCCATTCTGGACAATGTAATATCTGTCAACCAACAAAAAAGAAATCTAAGGAACTGAACCTAGTTAAATCGTTGAATGTTCATGTAATCTTTGCTATGTTAGAATGACCACAAGAAAAGCAATGATCAGGATCAACAAACACAGGTACATGGTGGCTTCACTGAAACTAGGGATATTTGGTATCAAACATCTCATAATAATAAACCCACACTTATTCCAGTGATGGATTTATTGATATATGCACCCATAGGGCAACTTAGCGGTACCTCCTGATAACCAACAAATTACTAGTATGCCGACGGATTGGTTCTACTAGCCAGCCTGCCACCATTGATGAATTTGTGACCCCCAAGGATGAGGGCCGTTGCCTCAAGGAGGTCAGAAACAAATTCTGCGCATGCAGAGGGTATTTACATCTCCTCCAACAGGATGACCTGTGAATTGGCATTCCAAGGCAGGGATCTTCAAAGAGCCCACTGTCTTTGGTATGCAAATCTGGCTTCCCGCACAGGGGAGGACGCTAAACCCCTTGACCAGGGCCCATTTGGCTCCTGGACAAGGCAGAAAAATTAGTAGTCAGAGAGGCATGTGCACCTTACGCCTAGTTTTACCCTTAAGGTGGGGTACCTGAAGTGAATGCAAACTTTCACAGTCTGCCATCTTTGTGGTGGCAAAATTAGGAACTCTGGGATAGGGTTATGCCCACTTCTCACAGGAAGTGGTCATATAGGGGGGCGTAGTGAACCCAGGGGGTAGGTAGCTCATTGGCTACTGCCCTACACTCGGCTGGCGCCCCCCAAATCTAGTATTTGGGGGAGCCCCTGAAACCAGGAATTCAGATTCTCTCAACCCAAAAGAAGTACCAAAGAGCCGCAAGAACAGAGGAAGAAGCAAGTGACTTGGTGCCAACCCTGCTGGCATGTTCTCCAATTCGACAAGTGCGCCAAAGTTGTCTCGTCCTGCCAGCTGCTGAGCCTCCAAAGACTAGGCGGACTGCTGGCACTTCTGCCAAGACTCAGTAACTCATGTGGAGCGGTTTACCTGCATCCTGCAGGTACCTAAAGAAAGAACTGTGAGGACTCCAGACCATGAAAACCATACACTGGTCAGTGCCACTGCACCGATCGCTACAAGCCCAAGTTGAAGTGGGTCCCCCAGCTCTCCAGAGCTTAAGACCACCTTGGGTTCCCCTGCTGTGGTCTTCCGGACGCTGCCTGCAGCCTGTGTGCAGGCCTCCTCTACTGAAACTGTTTCCGGCGATGAAATTCCAACATCTGCAAGCATCACTGCACCAGCTGCCCCAGGCCCATTAAAAAGAGGACCAATGGTGTCCCCGAACATTGCAACTGAGACCATTTGTTGGTTCAGCCCTACTGGTCTCTCAGTCCAAACCTGCAGCCTCTTTTCGACCGGGTCAATCCTCATTGACTAACATTGGGTACCCAAGGCTGTATTGCACCACTGCGCCCAGCCACACTAGTGCCACTTGAGGTGACCTGCTGGTGCTGCCTTGGACCTTGTCCTGTACTCACCTTAAGTTCCGAGGATTAGCCTTGTAAGTCGCAGCAAATACCTTGTATGCAGTATTTGGTTTTCCTCCATAGGAAAGCATTCCCACCTATGAAAATTGCACTAAGTGTCCATTTTTTAAACTTAAAAGTATTTCTATCTCGAAACGTACCTACCTGATCATATTGTTTCTAGTGCCTAAATATATATATATATATATATATATATATATATATATATACACACAAATAAAGATGAATATTATTTTTATAAATTGGTGTGGTTCTCCTTAGAGTTGTGTGTACCATGTTATTGACTGAGTGTTTGCAAATGTCCAACACTACCCTTTGATAAGCCTAAGGATGCTCGACCACACTACCCCCTAGAAGTGCACTTTTGAGTTGCTCGAGCAAGCCCCTGTCCACTCATAAGGGAATACCTGGACTCTTCATATAGTATTCCAAAAAGAGATATACTAGAGCCATCTTTCTGTAGTAGGGGATCTCTGTGTATAGTCATAATCTAGTGAATAGTCCCGCCCA
Source organism: Lissotriton helveticus (assembly GCF_964261635.1). Lineage (NCBI taxonomy): Eukaryota > Metazoa > Chordata > Amphibia > Caudata > Salamandridae > Lissotriton > Lissotriton helveticus. The sequence goes on from NC_136067.1 coordinate 1,889,016,599, forward strand.
TGTGCGTGGACCACGGCAATCAAAAATAATCTCTTAAGTTGTCAAAAAATGTAGAACTGCAAAGACACTTAAGAGAGAATTTAAAGACAAATAATGCAGCCTATATCCACAGGCTACACTGTCCAGTACTTCAACTAGAAATTCCACCAAAAACAACCACACAAACAGCACAGCCTGCCCAGTTTTTTCTACAGAAAAACTTGCCTCTACCAGCAAAAGCCTCTGGAATGATAGAGAGGAAGGCATGGACAGACAAGCCCCATAGGCTGCCATTATGTGGCTTAAATAGGATACTGTGCCTTTAAGAGAACTTTCCAGAATTTCTCCCAGTATCCCAGAATGCACAGCAGGGCCCATTTACTTTTAGTTCTTTTTTCCGGCTCCTGCTAACAGGACCCTGGTGCATTGAGCTCTCCCTTTTTCAAGGGTTTATTGGAATTTTGTGCACTTTTGGCTTAAAAGTGTTTTCAGTTTGTGTACTTGGTGTTTCCCTTCACTCCTGTGTGTTTGTTCAGGATTTTTAGGGCTCTAAAATGCCTGCTCTATTCGACAAGTGCCCAGCATGTGGAAGGAAGAAGGCCAAGACTGATCCACACGATGTCTGCATCCTCTGTCTCCCTGAAGCACATGTTCCTGAAGAATGTGACATCTGTCAGACCTTTTCATCAAGGACCCTGAGGGACAAGCTGAAGATTAGGCTTCAAGGCCTAGAGGAGAGACGGCTGCAGGTGGGTCTGGGCAGGCTGGGAAGACTCCCTCTGCCTCTGCTGAGGCCTCTGGGGGCTCCCCAGAGGCAGGAAACCCAGCAAACGGTCCCGGTCTCCGTCGATTGCTGCGACGACGACGTCGAGAGGGATGACGACGGTGTGTTCCCCTTTCTCCCCGGGGCTCCGGGTCGAGACGGCGTGAGAAGTCTACGTCGAAAGGCCTGGGTAGGCCGCCGTCGAAGTCACCGTCGACAGCGTCTTCGACGTCAGCGTCGAGACATCGTTGTTGAAGAAGGACTGACAGGCACCGGCGCTCGCCGTCGAAGCGACATCGCCGGTCGGCGTCGAGGGGCTCCTCGACGTCGAGGACCTCGGACAAGCGGTCGGCGCCGAGGAGGAATCAACGCTCATCGTCAAGGACAGCACGTTCGACGTCACGGAAGCGACGTTCGGCGTCGAGGAAGAAGCGCTCGACGTCGCGGAGGCGGCGTTCGACGCCGGAGTCGCGGAGGCTACGTTCGACGCCGAAGAAGCGACGCTCGACGTCGAGAAGAAAGAGGTCGGCGTCTTTGAGGCTATCCAGCTCTCCTAAGCGGCGCAGAAGGAGTTCTGGCGCCAGAAGTCACGCTGGGTCGGGTGGAGGACGCCGGAGACAGAGGTCACCTACTGGAGGGGCTGAGTCGCAGTCCTCTCCCCCGAAGAAGTCACCGGGCTCGGTGTACTCGGTGGTTTATACATCACCTCGGCCTAAGACCCCTCCTCCTCCTTTGCCTAGAGAGGATCCTCCCATCAATCCTCCTCTTCCACCACTTCCGCCCGCAGGGCAACCACCACCACCACCACTTCCGCCACGTGGGCCTGCTCCTCGGTCGGAGATGCCTTTTCCTCCTCCGAGGTCGGTGTCTCTGCCTCCGCTACCTACACCGCCTAAGGGGACTCCAAAACCTCTACCCCAGGATAGGCCAAGGAAGACGCCTCCACGGAGGCCTGCGGAGCGTCCACGTACTGGGAGATCGCGCTCTCGCTCCAGGAGAAGGGAACGATCGCGCAACAGGTCATCCACACGGTCGAGACGACGCCACAGGAGGCGCAGGTCTTGTTCGCAGACAAGGTTCTCAGGGACCAGGGACTATTCTCCGGCGTTGTCGGAGTCACCGGGGACAAGAGTGTCACTGGTTGACGATCTGGTGTCCTTTCATGATGTCCTTTTACGAGGTGCAGCGAAGTTGGGCATTTCGTTAACGGTACCCACGCCCAAGACATCGGTGATATTCGAGATGATTCACCAGAAACATCTGTCTCGGCCCTTACTGCCACTGGTACGTGGCCTGGTGGAGCCGGCCATGGACCTTTTCCTCACCCCGGCGGTGACTAAGGCGGCCCCCTCCAGACTGCAGAAAAAATACCAGGCTCCCGACTCGGATCCGGCTTTTCTAAGGGTGAAAGCCCCTCTAGACTCTGTGATAGTGACGGCGGCTCGGAAACAGCATGCCACCACTCCGTCATCTACAGTCCCACCAGATAAGCAATCTAGATGGCTGGATTTTGCTGGGAGGAAGGTTTGTGGGACATCGGCGAGGTCCATGAAGGCTGCGAGTGCCACGGCCTTGTTGGGGCGGTATGACCGAGCCCTCTGGCAATCCCTCCAGCAGTTTGTGGAACTCCTGCCTCGTGACAAGAGAGAAGATTTCCAGGAGGTGTTGAATGAGGGGATGCTGTTGGCGAATCAGGTCATCAGTGCTGCAGCTGATTCTTCCTTACTGGCGGCGCATGGCTTCTGCCATGGGATTAACCAGTGAAGACACGCTTGGCTCCGCCTCACGTCACTAAAACCTGACGCACAACAAAGGGTTGCCAATCTACCATTCTCTGGCGAAACCTTGTTTGGAAAACACGCCGATGACGAAATGGCCCGCATGAAGGCGGAGGCCGAAACGCTCACGGCGGTGGACCTGGAAAAGGCCAAGGATACCAAGAAATCGTACCGCCCGTTCCAGAGAAAGTTCGGTGGACAAGGCAGAGGGCGTGGCCAGGCTTCGGGACAGCAACAAGCAGCAACAACAGCAGCAGTTCCAAAGGCCGTTCCAGAAGCGCCAGAGAGGAAGAGGTGGCCAACAGTCGGCAACAGCGACTAAAGGCCCGGCCGGGTCTAGGCCCTGAGCGCTTACTTCCCCTACATCCGTTACCCACTCCGGTGGGGGGGAAGCGTTCAATTTTTTCTGGCAGAGTGGAGAAAAATTACTCAGGACAAGTGGGTGCTGAATATTGTTTGCAATGGATACAGTCTTCGGTTCACCAGCCCGCCTCCAGCAATTCCACCGGTCAGCTCGCAGTTTCAGCTGCGCGAGCTCCAGGCGGAGGCCGATATCCTGTCAAGGAAAAGGGCGATAGAAGACGTACCTCGGTCTCAAAGAGGAAGAGGTCTGTACTCCCGGTACTTCCTGATTCGCAAGAAGGACAAGAACGAGTTCAGGCCCATTCTGGACTTGCGACAGGCAAACAAGTGGATTTGCAGAGAAAAGTTTTGCATGCTGTCGTTGCATCAGATTTATCCTCAGTTGCAACAGGGGGACTGGCTGTGTGCTATAGACCTGCAAGATGCGTACTTCCATGAGCCCATTGCACACAAACACAGGAAGTTCCTGCGATTCCAAGTCGGCGCCAATCATTATCAATACACAGTACTGCCATTCGGACTGAAGTTTGCGCCGAGAACATTCTCGAAGTGCATGGCGGTGGTAGCGGCGCACCTGAGAAAGAACAAGGTGTTAGTCTATCCGTACCTGGACGATTGGTTGATCAAGGCCTCCTCCTTCTCGGAAGCGCAAGCCCACTTCCAGAAGACGTGCGTTCTCTTGAACAAGCTGGGGTTGCACATCAACATGTCCAAGTCTGTCCCGACTCCGGTTCTGTGCATACAGTACTTGGGAGCCTCCAATACGCTGTCAGCAAGCGTGTCTCCTTCGGAGGAGAGACGATTATCACTCCTTCGGAAGGCTCAGGCTCTTAAGACCACTCCATCTACAACAGTGAGGACGGTGTCTTCTCTACTGGGATCGATGGCCTCTTGTATCTTCCTAACGCCACACGCACGGCTGCACATGAGACCGTTGCAGGAGTGCTTGGAGGACCAGTGGGATCAGAGGAAAAGATCTTGGGACGACAAGATAAGACTGTCTCTGCATGCTCTTCAGTCTCTGAAGTGGTGGTGTTCAGCGGAGAATCTCCTCAGAGGGGTCCCTTTCCACAAGGACATTCCCACTCAGACTGTCGTGACGGATGCTTCTCTCCAAGGATGGGGGACGCACTCCGGAGACATACAGATTCAGGGAACGTGGTCCCCGATGGAGGCCAGGTATCACATCAATTTCCTGGAACTCAGAGCTGTTCACTTGGCACTGAAGGCCTTTCATCCGTCCTTTCAGACCAACTCGCTGCTTGTACAGACGGACAATACGACCACGATGTATTACCTCAACAAGCAGGGGGGTTCGAGATCGCGCACCCTGTCACAGGAGGCGCAGGCGATCTGGCATTGGCTTCTGGCCAGAGGACTGACGATAACGGCTACCCATCTGCCAGGTGTGCAAAATGTTCAGGCGGACGCACTGAGCAGACTGCTCCAGGAAAACCACGAATGGGTCATAAACGACGAAGTACTAGGCGAAGGCTTCGTAAGGTGGGGGGACTCCAGACGTAGATCTGTTCGCCACCGCCGAAAACAGCAAATGTCGATACTTCGCCTCCAGGTACTACCAGCGGGGGACGCTGGGGAATGCGTTATGGATCGACTGGTCGAACAGCTTTCTGTACGCTTTTCCACCCATTCCCCTGATTCCGGCGGTACTCATCAAGCTGGCCCGGTCCAGGGCGCGGATGATACTTATTGCTCCGGAATGGCCCAGGCAGTGGTGGTTCACGGACCTGCTTCACCGGTCTCTCCTTCCTCACATGTGGCTGCCGTGCAGGCCGGACCTTCTCACGAAGTTCGGGGGACAGATGCTGCACCCCAACCTCTCGTCTTTGAGTTTGGCTGCATGGCTCCTGAGATAGTGCAATATGGCCATTTGAATCTGCCCGAAGATTGCATGGACATACGGAAGGAGTCTAAATGTCCTTACACTCGGACTTCCTATGCTTACAAGTGGAAGAGGTTCTGTATCTGGTGCAAGTCCAAGAACAATGACCCGAAGACGTGCAAGGAGGATGTCATTCTTCCTTACCTTCTACATTTGGCGCAGTTTGGCCTTAATGTTCATTCCATTAAGGTTCATCTCGCTGCATTGACTGCCTACAGGAAATGCCCTACACAGACTTCCTTCTTCCAGATCCCTGTGATCAAAGATTTTCTGGAAGGCTTGAAGAAAGTATTTCCTCCTTTCAGGCTTCCTTCGCCCTCATGGGAATTGAATGTGGTGCTGTCCAGATTGATGAAGGAGCCTTTTGAACCTATTCATAAGGCTTCGTTGCAGCACCTGTCCTGGAAGGCGGCGTTCCTCGTGGCCATTACATCGGCCTGCAGGGTGAGTGAAATTCAGGCGTTGTGTTGCCAAGAACCTTATACTGTATTTCATGCTGCTAAGGTTGTTATGCGTACTCACCCTAAATTTCTTCCCAAGGTTATTTCTGATTTTCATGTCAACCAGAAGATAACTTTGTCTACGTTTTTTCAGAATCCTTCATCTCCAGCGGAAAGGTCTTTACATTCCCTGGATGTTAGGAGGGTGTAGAAATTTTATCTGGATAAAACCAAAGATATTCGTAGGTCATACCAATTGTTTATCAATTATGGATCGGTCAGGACGGGTCTTGCGACCTCGAAGCAGTCTATCTCTAGGTGGATTGTGTCCTGCATACAGCTGTGTTACCAAAAAGCTAATAAGATCTTAGGGGGTAAACCTAAGGCTCATTCCACCAGGGGCAAAGCTGCCACGTCTGCTTTGTTCCGTAATGTTCTAATTGCAGAAATCTGCAAGGCGGCCACTTGGAAGTCGTTCCATACCATTGCTAAGCATTACTGCCTGGACACTGATGCCAGGGCAGACGCTCAGGTTGGGCAGGCTTCGCTGCGAAATCTGTTCGCACAATAGTGGTGTTATTTCTCTTTTCTCCACCGCCGCTTTGGTGTGGGGATGGGCTTGCCATTCTATTCACTAGATTAGGACTATACACAGAGATCCCCTACTACAGAAGGAGTAGTTTCTGTCCTGTAACTCCAGTTCTGTAGTAGGGGTATCTCTGTTATAGTCATAAGCGCCCGCCCTACTCCCCGGTGGAGAAAGATTTTCATGTCAGGAATGCTACAGGTCTGGCATGTTAAGCCTTCAAAAAGAATTGAAAGTAAATGGGACCTGCTGTGCATTCTGGGATACTGGGAGAAGTTCTGGAAAGTTCTCTTAAAGGTACAGTATCCTATTTAAGCCACATAATGGCAGCCTATGGGGCTTGTCTGTCCATGCCTTCCTCTCTATCATTCCAGAGGCTTTTGCTGGTAGAGGCAAGTTTTTCTGTAGAAAAAACTGGGCAGGCTGTGCTGTTTGTGTGGTTGTTTTTGGTGGAATTTCTAGTTGAAGTACTGGACAGTGTAGCCTGTGGATATAGGCTGCATTATTTGTCTTTAAATTCTCTCTTAAGTGTCTTTGCAGTTCTGCATTTTTTGACAACTTAAGAGATTATTTTTGATTGCCGGGGTCCACGCACATGGGACTAGTCACTAGATTATGACTAACAGAGATACCCCTACTACAGAACTGGAGTTACAGGACAGAAACTACTCCTTCTTTCACATACTTTTGTTTCATGCAAAAATCTTTACGGTTTCCCTTTAAGAGCATGAGAAAACATACAGGTCACTGCATATGAATATGGAATGCATCGAGTTTGAATATTATTAGGAATAATTCCTGTTTCCCAATGGAGGGACTATAGAAATCCAAATTATTTACAACTTAAGTCACCAATAAAAGTCACGTCACCAGGAACGATTCGAGTCTCTCCATAGAAGGACAATATTGAAGTGTGGACTGGATAAAATTAATATCAGGAACAGTTCTTCTGATTATATTGTAGACCTACATTTCCAATCACCACAAATTGGAGTCTCTGCTCCAATCTTTCAACACAATGATGCAATTCCGGTGGGGTGGAGTCACGCTACCAAGCTCCACCTAGCAACATACCAAGTCTAAGGCTAAATAAATCCCCGGGACAGCTCCCAGTGTTCGACAACCAGCAGACGGGATTATAATAGGTATAAGTGGCAGCAACTTTCCCCTTGACGGAGTAAGTGGCTTGCTGGATTTGACCATAGATTATACATGGGAATTCCTTACTACTGTAAGGTATGTTGACCGGTAAAAGAGATTTGCACACCACATGAACTTATGTTTTGACCTGGAACGGGATCACTAGGTTTTAAGATGCGTGTCTGTTTGCATGCCATTTAGTTGTTGTATGATATGGGTCCTAGGGTAACCTTGGTGCTTAACTATTGTTTGTTCTGTAGGTCTGTTTGCATTCATTACTTTCTGAGCACATACTGGCTCCCCTGTGTATTACATAACCATGTTAGATAGTGGTACAAAAACAAGGAGACTGAAAAGAAAGTGCTGCCTCCTACAATATGAATTGTGAATAATTGAAGAATATAATCTGCCTCCACGGAATCCACCATAACGATTACGAAAAGTGTTCTGCTAAATTGCAATTTCTTTCAGCATCCAATACCAAAACAGAGAGAGAACGGCAGTAATGGGCTACTAAGTAAAATAAGCAACTGGCGTCCCCCATTTTAGCTGTGGTGGGTCACATCTTTATTCAAACGGTGATCAGGCCAAGAGTAGCAGGCCCAAAAATCCAGGTGTAGTTGCACGCAAAAAAAAAACCAAAACCGATTCACATAAAGATTATCCATGACTAAGATGCAGGAGATACTTCATTCTTCTGCCTTGCATAGTGCAGGGGAACTGCCCTGCACTGTTGCGGAGCCTGAATTCATCCCAAGTTAGGAGAAGCGTGGCAAAAACATGATTGATAATGCAACACCAGCTTGGCCACATGCAAGACGTGATACATCCACAAGTTCAGGGTGTTTGTTTGCAGTGTTCACCAGGGATGAATCTCAACATACCATACACAAAAATTTCACTGTGCTTTTCTTTGACTGGAGTGTAAGTCAATGCAACTATCAGAATCAATTTTCTCTTGGGTCTTTAATTCTTCTGGCAGGGGTTCCTGAAGGAGAAATCATTTCAGGTACGAGAGCATTTGGCTTCATATGAAAGCACTAAACACACGGTTAAGTAGGCAGGGATAAACAGGAGCCCTGAAGTCAGAAGACACATATGGGATGTACGTCCAGCAGAAACATATTGGCTATTATAATTTGGTTATCCTAAAAGGTTAGTTCTAGCCTTACCCTATCAACCGCTCACCCCCCAAAAAAAACTCTAGTTTTTTGTTTAAATGACATAGAAGAATATCAAAGTAATGAAGGAAAAAACCTTTGGACATAAACCGTGAGATATTTTTTTAACTGGACCCCTACACTATTCAAGTAAAACACTTATTTAAGAAGTCTCTCCACAGATTGACCCCCCCAAGCCAGTGTGGCATTTACCTACTTTGATGCGGTTAGGTCGCCTATATTTAATGAAGTATCCCACAATAAATTGTGGGTGAGGAGACCTTCCCGAAATCTTTTCGTCCTGCTGGGTAGTCTCTTTCCTATGTCAGCTTAAACTAGGTAAGCCATCATGCAAGGGTACTAGATGTGTACATATGAATATGAAACTATCAGTGCTGAAGAGCCACTAGAACAGACTGTGTCTCCATGGTGCAGATCACCCACTTTTTACATTTAACAAACAGAAGTTTTAGCGCACTTACAGATACACTCCACCCAGATTCAGTGGCAAGAGTAATGACATTTGTAGCATTTATTAATACAGAAAAGGTATTTACAGGATTGATTTAAAAATCCCACATTAAAACACAGCATTCAATTATGTTAACTCTTCGAATTAAAAAAACAATTGGACATGAAAATCTGTACACTATGTAAGAAATAGATCAAGATCCAGATATTGGAGTATTCCCCGGATTACATATTTTACAGGTTGAAACACTGCCTTCATTACTAACTGAAGAGGACACATACTGGACATGCAATGAAAATGAGACCCATAATTTGAGGGTAAGAGAAACTCCCATTAGCGATTAATACAAATTTAAAGTGTAACTAAATTTGTGGCTTGACTTAGACAAATGTTGTACAACACAAACCACTTAAGATTTCCAAACTCAACTTAGTTGTGCAAATGCAAGAGTGGCAATTTTCCTCTCGCAGCCAGGAAGGTTAAAATATTTATTTTGGAGTAACACAATGCTGTTTAGCAAGAAAGGCTACATGCTTCCCTAAGGTTTTCCAACAAATGAGGTTTTGAAAAGGACTAAGCACAACCCACGTAAAAGTGGAACTTTTAAAGACCAATGTTCTCTTTTCAAACTTTCAAGAGTTTTTCCTTCATTACACAAGTCAATGTAAATTGGTAATCAGGCCTAATGGCGCAAATACAAAATATTCTTTTTGTAATAAAACTGTAAAAAAACACAAATTGTTGCACTTGAGCAAAAGGTGAACATGATGCTATTGCATTTTTAGCCAAACTAAAAATATTTCAAAAGTTAAAAACGAAACCACAATGAATATCCAAAAACCAAATTGACTCCTATGCATTATGTATGAATTTTAAATTGCTACCACCGGTGCTTAAGAGTTACAAGAATCAGCATTTCCTCTCACAGGGTGCACAATTTTTTGCAAGGTCAATGCCCAGAGTAAGTTAAAAAGAATTAGGCAAATGCCACCTTAGTTTTATAGTTGGTGAAACCCAGATATCATCCTTCTTTTCACTTTTTTTTTTAAAAATAAACAGTTGTTTCCATCAACTAGCAAATAAGACTTCGATAAAAAAAAAAGAAAAAAGGACTTCTGTTGTGAATTAAGACACTCATCTGTGAAGATTTCTTGCTAAGGTACAAATGTTACCAACTACAATTACACTGTTATTGCAGCTTTGACGAGAATATCCAAAAGTCAAATATGTTTCTTAGAATTCAATTCATTCCCTTAGAAAAGAATTTTAAGTTTTCAGATGAAGAAATGTGTTGTAAAAAAAACAAAAAACGATGACGTGTGATGAGCTTGCACCAGAGGTAGGTTAATAAAATCTTGTACTTCAGGAATAAACTTGTAGCCCGTGGCAGTGCAGTCCAGTTTCTGAAGGCTAGAAGGCTGACCTCACAATGGCAGTACCTGGATCCATGCCCTAGCCGGATGAAGATCACTATGAATGAAATGGATTCCACCACAGATGTGTTCGTCTCATGTGGGAGAGCTAATCTTTCAGTACAGCTTCAGCGCATCAATCCTTGAGTAAAGTCTGATGAAGGTTTAGATAAAGTGGTTTCTTGGTTAGCAGTTGCAGCTTCTTCCTTTTGAAGTCAGTTGGTTTTTTGTACCTGTAAAACAAAGACGCAAAAATTGTAAGCGGCAGCAGAGGGAGTGCAAAAATGTCTTCCACATCAAGTCCAATCTGGCCCATCCTGGAATCTCAGGAGGAAGAGCTGCCCAGCTTTATTCTGGGACCTGTGACCAAGATCATGGAACTACAGACAAGTGTCCTCTCCATGAAGATCCTTGGTCTTTTTAGTCTGTCTTTCAGTGTGTCTCATCATATAATGATTTAAATGTATTGTAGCAATCTCAATCCTCTAATTTGTTAGTTGGAATGGTTAACACAAGTTTCATTTGGCGCGAGTGTTATTTTCACTAATCAAATGTGTGAAGACATTTAAGAAACAATTGAGTGTTAACCTTCATCTTTGACTAGGGCATCCTAAAGCACCCACCTTATAAACAAGCTTCCCTACGTTAACCCAACAAACTCCAACAGTGCTACCTTTTGTCACACGATATCTGTTCCAGTCACACGAGCAGATATCACACGGTGGAACACAAAGTGAGCTTGAAACTTCTGCGTAGCTTGGGTCTCAGCTTGTGTATGGAGAACCTGTACTGCTGACTATGGCCATTTAAGTCTCCACAGGACATTAATGGCAGACTGAGAAAAGTTTGCTTTTTGTGTGGGGTGGGAAGGGATGTCAGGCAGAAGGTAGAAGTGCCTCCCAGGCAGTGGTTGACACAAAAACCAGCCTCTCCAAGGCCACGTCCACATCTCACATGGGAAAAATGTAGACGCTGGCAGGTCTGCTATGGAAACCCAGTGCAAAATGTGGTGCTGTATTATCCCCTCCAGCGTGCTGCCCTGCCTCTACTGGATTTATGCAGAGCAGTGAAGCAGGTTATCTTTGCAAGTGCTGCAATGTCATCCGACCAAGTTGCTGACAAACATGGTGGCTATTACAAGGCTAAAACTTAGGAATTCATCCATTTTGAGAACTTTAAATACTTCAATGCTTAAACGTATTGGAGCGAATGACAGATGACAAAACATGGAAGTCATTACTTGATCAAATGCAGAGTGCAAAAGGAGCACACAACTCATCTGGTAGTAATCCTGATCGGGGCACAGGGAGCTGGGGGCGGGGCTAAAAGACAGTGAAGAATCCAATGCAAAACAACAGACGTGGACGCACTTTGCCGTCAGAAATGCATCAGATGGTGTGCTCACACATTTGGGGTAGTCAGACAGAGACACACCACCAGAGGTTTAGCCTTTAGTAAATGTGGCTATATAAATGCGTTGGGGTGGTTGGGCCATACAAAGGAAGCAGAAGTTGGGCCTTAAACAAGTTTCCATGTGCAGCAATGTGCATTGTGTAAGTATCATAGGCGAAACGCAGTCTGAAGCAGGAGACTAGTGCTGGGAAGAAGGGGGTGTTGCGCGTGTCCATCTTGCACTGCTATTCAGTAAAATATGGTCCTTTTAGATGCCTCATTTTCCCCAACCAACTACTGTCTGCTAAGCAACACTGTAAATAATGCATTGTTGTTATGAAGTGGGTCATTGTCAAACCTATGTCTCTTAAGCCTATGCCCATTCATCTAATTCCAGCTTTCCATTCATGTTTCTGTTCTGTAATCCCTCCAATGTGATGCACCACACCACCCCACTGCCCTTCCTACTCCCATGTAAACACTAGGCCCACATTTGACAGATAATTATTTACTGAATGCTACTAGTGGTCTCTACCCAAGTCTCAAAAACGTACAATGGCTTTGACTGACACACGACATGGGTACTTGAGCAAGGTAGAGACGCTATGTACAGGTCCATGGTCAGTTTACCCATCAAAAGGTGAAGGGTTAGCAGTAGAAATGCCACATATTGTGACAAATGTTGCAGTAAAGCAAATCAAGGATGTATGGAAACCAGCTTTTTTGATTTACTTACAGTTCGATAACCATTGACCCAGATTTGATTTCATCCATCTCCATGAAAGCAAAACATTTTGTGCTGGTAAACCGCTTTTTAGGCTTGTAGTGTTTGAACTCAAAAAATATTGCAGCCCCTGTAGAAACGGAGAGAGATTAAATTTGCATTACATATCAATTTTAAGAGTCAAATCTTAAATAACTATTTTTCAGTAGTGCAAGTAATGTATCAAGTGCTTATGGAGAAAGACACTCACAAACTACGGTATATGGTTTACAAGCTCTTCTAGGCTGCCACTCACAGTGATTTCAGTGTATTCAGCAGACTTAATTATATTAGACAGGTCAGGTGACTAAGTTACATGCAATCAAGCTACACTACATCTGCCAAATAAACATATGAACCCCTCTTAACCACAATCTTTTTCCAACTAGCTATTCAAACGCTAGAGGTCACGGTACAAGCACACAACTCTTAAGCACTCATCCTAACTGCACAAAATTAGTTCTATCAGTTCTGTTTTCATCTGGAATGTGCAAGTAAAAAAAAAACCAAATATGTCAGTCGGCTCAATGTCGATGAAAAATCTATAGTTACACAATTTAACACACTTCCTCGTTTTCCGATTAGTTTGTGTGATGGCGGAGGGGCAAACATTCACTGAATGGGTAGACCAGAGGGACATATATATACTGAAGGCGATCAGGACAGTCACACGTCTCTGCTTTGCACTCCTTGGGTCCAGAATAATAGTGGGGTTCTTGCAGCATACAATAAGCAGATGGCACTTGTGGAACCAGTGGATTGGTTTCTAAGGCTGCTACTTACAAATTACAAAATTGAATGCTTTAGCAAGAAGAGGCGCCACTTTGAAAGGATAAGCGAAACGGTTTCTAGTTGAAATAAATAAGCCTTGAACTGCAGGTTTGGTTAAGTACAGACAGCGTCTTTTTTAGGATCAGATTTTGATGAATGCCAGTTCTACTGTGCTATAGAGATTATGAATAAATGGGTAACCTTTACAGCGGGCTATGGCAATAAGATAGCAAATAGGCAGAAGACTAGATGCAAGATGAGAAAGTTGAAAAACAGTTCTAGAGAGAAGAAAGCATCCACAGAAAAAGAGAAAAAAGTACTGGAGCTAAGAACTCAAGGATTCCAAGAGTTTTGATATTAGCAAAAATTTGATTTTTTTTCAACTGGAAGTCAAACCATCCGCATATAATGTAGGTTTCTTTTGGTGACAGACGGTTTCAAACTAGGGTCCATAATTGAATTACATCACAGACACAATAATAAAATGGATCAGTTTTACAGAACGTTGAGGATATTTTGGGTCTCTTCTCCTCTATCAGTTAGTACTCATTTTGAAGAGTACCAACGTTAAGGTGTTAACTTGTTGACACTGGAGTTAATATGCGTACAGAGGGTAAGCAACACGTTTTGCTTTAAATGTACAAGTAAAGAAGATTTTTTGTTGAAGGTCGACTACTTGATATCCCTCAAGAAACGGTGTGAGTGTTTTTCAACATGAAGGACAAATGAGAATTTGTAGAATAAAGCTGAAAGGGAGAGACAAGGTTAGGTATCCAGGAAGGTATATTCAGGTTCAAATATAGGTAAGATGCTCTATGTTATGAAACGTACAAAACACTAGAGTTGCTCAAACAGTGTCCTGGTGTTCTAGCGAATGAGGACTGCAACACTTCAGATAATAAGGAGAGGCTGATAACAAGGTCTTAAGAGCTTTACTGAATGGGAGGTGAAAGGTAATTTCCTTTAAAGTCAAGGGAGAGCATTCGAATGTTGGCAACTAAGTAGCTAAAAGCAGAAGACTTGTTGATCTTGGGACGCATCAGATGGTGGTCTCGGGCCCACCAAAGCGGATGGTTGGGACTGTATCTTTTGAATTTCTCCTGGAAATAAAGTGGACCTTCCTTGTAAACTGCCTGATGAACCAAAGAGATTTGAACTTTTTTCGTGAAAGCCTTGCCTAGATTAGGGATGTGCAGAATCTTGTAAATTTATGTTTTGCAGAATTTCATTAAAATACACATTCACCATAAAAAGTGAATTGCCAGTTTCTCATGTCAAATTTTTTACCCAAGGACACCCAAGAACACACCTTGCGTTAAAACGTTTTGCGAGACACAGAGAGGAGACTGGTTAGTGCAGAAAATCTCTCTTCGAGAGGCGTTTTCTGTGCGAACCAGCCTTTCACTGGCATCTCACAAAAGTTTTTAATGCAAGATACAAACTTGTTTAAAAATGAAACATACAAAATTGTGTAATGCGTGATTAAAGGAATTCCGCTGGCTTCATGAAAATTTCTTTTAACCCTGGTTTAGAACCACTGTGTTGCTCAAATTTGCCTTTCAAAAAGAATGTCACAGCTATTACAGGTGGTGGTACTTTCTTTCAACGGCTATTCAACAAAGTGGAATGCTTTGGGCTTATTGGGATACATTCTTTCCTGAATTTGAATATATAAATTGAACAACAAGTGCGTTGTGTTGGCTTACATGTATTGATGTAAATGGCTGTCAAGTATTGATTACTGTACGCTTCAGATCAGGGAGCGTTCGGTTTTGTTAGATGAATTCTTGTTTACACTAAGCAAATCGTATTACCCTACACAACACATTGTAGCTCATACCAGGTAGCACAGTGAGCAGGAAAAGGAAGGAAGAATAGATTAGTAGGAGAAGAGTGCAAGGAAGCTTAAGTGGAGGGTAAAGTAGTACCTGGTAAGTGGGGAGTTTTATGAAGGAAGCGAAGTGGAGGGAGGGGAATCAGAACGAGACTGAAGGGAAGGAACAATGGTGACGTTGAAAGGAACAAGAAGGGTAAATGGTCAGGAGTTCTGCAAAGTTAAAGGAAACAAATCTGTTTGATGAAGCTCTGCTATTACATGTGTGCGTCCCATGATTTCCTGTCTGCTTGTCTTTGTAGTTTTCTTTTAGCTATTTTAAGTCCATAGTGCAATTTTGCATTGTGAATGGATTTAGGTCAAGGAAGTAGATGCACATGGCATTGTGTACTGCAAAAGTGGAAAGAAATGTTTACTTACTTTCAACCATTAGTTTGCAGCTTGGTCTGGGGGGAAAAGTAATCTGCGGGGGAGTCTCTATCCCAACATATTGTGGGCACCAAGGTAAGACATGGATGGTCATACAATCAACTGTACTACTCCGGAACCGATAAGAGATGGCAGGAGGATTCAAGATTATGTTGGATGACCTGGGCAGAAACAGTGCAGCATATCCAATTGGCAAGTCTGTGGATATAATAACGTCAAGGCAACAGCCATGAGCAGGTAGAGAAACCCACTACAAGCGAAGAGGAAAGATGACTGCTTTTTACAAGCGGATAGTCCACACTTCCCCAGTCTTTTGTTTGGACCAAGGCTGTTGCCATGCACATAAGATTCTGTTTCCTCTAGCAATGCATTTATAGATTAGCAGAGGTGGTAAAGAGTGATTGAAAGATTCTTCATAAATGCCCATTGCAAGATTCCTATTTTCACCAGATGGTCTTCCAGGTGTCCAAGCGCACTAATCCTACATCTTTTCATCCTATATGAGTGGATTATATGCTTAAAATTTCTCAATGTGCCCTGCAAAATGCAAGAGCATGAGGAATATGTCCGATTCCAATCACGTAAAAATTGTTGTCACACAAAATGAAAAAGAAAGAGTTGGCACAGCCAAATCAATAGAAAGTAATTAAGACTAAGGATGAGACTGCAGAAGGCTCTCTGTCTCCTTCAATTACATATGACTCGACTAAGAGCACCTACAAAGCCACAAATAGTCATTCCTCTACATTGGTTTACTCTACACAACAAATCTGTGTAAATGTAGTCTGTGAGTACGATTAATGAGGACACCATTCATTTCAAATAGTGCATTTTATTCCTCAAGTTTAATTAAAAGTTTTCATAATTCATATCTTCGTAAAAATAGACTGTTAATATAGAAAAAGCATATAAAAAGGCAAAACTACTCAAACATTGTACTGATCATGCTTCCACTTCAGTCATACTATAGGTTCAACAACAAACCTTTTGTTAGCTTTTCAACATGTTTCTGGATCTCAATATCTACATTGAAGTGCACATAGGTATCCTCTTTTCTTGATGCTACAGGAGTATCTTGGACAGGAGTTAAATCTATACCATTTAAATCTGTAAAATAAAAATGTGAACATTACATGAACATGGCATAACAAGACAAGATTATTTCACATGCAAATGGTCGGTAAAGTACAAAAGGCTTGCCAGGAGCGTCTGATGTGATATATTAGGATCCTTTTTCTTTACTAAGATTCAAAGAGTTATATTACCATTTAACATTCCACCTTCTACAGATGGTCACATACACCCCCCCCCGTAAAAGAAGTGTTCCGCATAGTCAAATCTGGATCACCCGACTAAATCTGTCCAGAACCTGTGCTTAAGCTACCAATCAACGCTCCTTACTTTATCAAGTTTTTTTAACCTAGCCTTCCATACAGGCACAGTGAGTGCAGCTTGGAAACAGGCAGTAGTACTACATCTGTTAAAGGAGACTGTAGACCAGGCTTCTCCATCAAGTAGATCATGAGCTACTGGTTGCCCTCCAGCTACTTTTAAGGAGCTCTCCTGTGTGCTGCCCAGCTTGCTAAATTAGAACTTCTCGCTTGGTTGAATTAACCTACATACACAAACATTTAAAATTATGTATTTGAGATGAAAATGTGTGTAATTTCAGAACTCAAACTAATGTTTGGTGAAAAATGGTTTATTTTTCATGACATATTTAAAGTTTATATTTTGAGTGATAAATCATGCAGCATTAGAGAGACCTAAGTGGTACAAAAGAGGGTGGTGATGGACAGAGCATCTGAACCAATCAAACACTCACACCGAGTCAACAGATCTGGGTTTAATCCATCACCGTTCTTTAGCCCACTGCCACCCCAGTTCGGAGAGCCTCGCATCGCCGGAAAAGAGTGTCACCGTCACAGCAGACAGCCGTTGCATCACTGAAGAAGAGTGTTTTGCCGCTGCCGCATCACCGAAGAAGCGTGTTGCGGCTCAGAAGATTCACTGAGTCACCGCATGGCCTTCGGGCATGCACGCATCATATTGCATCAAGAAGACGCCATTTTGTTTCACTGTACCGGATTTTCATCGCATCATGGCGCTGCTCGTCGCATCGCCACGGAAGCGCAGTAAGAAACCGACGCATCACCTCTCCCTGCAAATCAGTCTGACCCTGTGCCTCATGGGAACAGTCCAGCCGAACTGCCAAGCCAAGCCTTCCCTGGACCGGAAATAAGCTTCCGAGGACCGGTTTCTGGCATTTCAGCCGTCTTCAGCCCGGCTTGCTTGAATCCAGTGGCAAAGTGAGCAAGGGACTCACGTCTGAGCATACCCTGCCAACTTATGGCAAACAAAGTGGTACAAAAGGGGGTGGTGATGGACAGAGCATCTGAACCAATCAAACACTCACACCCAGTCAACAGATCCTCTGAAAGTCTAAAAAACCCTTCACAGCTAGCCAGATCTGGGTTTAATGCATCACCATTCTTTAGCCCACTCTGCCAACCCAGTTCAGACATGGCCATATGCAAATCAGTCTGACCCTGTGCCTCGTGGGAACAGTCCAGCCCGAACTGCCAAGCCAAGCCTTCCCTGGACCGGCCTGTCAAAGGAAAGAGGGAGTCTTGTCAATAAAGTGCTCCAGGACTGACCAGAACTGGTTTGGACTAGGTACAGACACTCTCTGCCTTCAGAGAACAAACAGTAGTATAAATATTGGGGCCCAGACCCCAGGACTTTAGATCACTTTTGGGAAACAAGAAGAACCTTTGCTGAGGAGAGGAACCAGAGAGAAACTGAAGGAGGAGACTATCCCCATGCTGAGTGCTGTTTGGGGGATTGGCCTGCAGTGGTTGCCTGACTACCAAAGAAAGGAGAAAGGAACTTTGTGCTACTTTCATCAACTTGTAAAAGATTACAAAGGGCTTGAAGATATAACTTGCCTCCTACTGAAGTCTCAGGGACAACAGACTTCACCAACCAGTTCCCCTAAATTCCCTTGCTGGGAATTTGAAGTGCCTACTGTTGTGCTGGGCCTTCTGAGGGACTGCGTGTCGCATGGTGGTGGAAGCGCTACTCACAAAGAAGAAGCGTGGCGATGCCGCAGCTGCTGTCGTCGCATCACTAAAGAAGGGAGTCGCTGCTGTTGCATCGCATCACCGGAGCGCCTCGCATCGCCGGAAAAGAGTGTCACTGTCGCAGCAGACAGCCGTTGCATCACTAAAGAAGAGTGTTTTGCCGCTGCCGCATCACCGAAGAAGCGTGTTGCGGCTCAGAAGATTCACTGAGTCACCGCATGGCCTTCGGGCATGCACGCATCATATTGCATCAAGAAGACGCCATTTTGTTTCACTGTACCGGATTTTCATTGCATCATGGCGCTGCTGGTCGCATCGCCACGGAAGCGCAGTAAGAAACCGACGCATCACCTCTCCCTGCAGAGAAGAACCGACGCAACCCCTATGCAGCAGTAGAGAACCGACGCATCACCGTTCTTGCGTGTAAGGAACCGACGCATCACCTTTCCAGCAACACTTTAGTTGTATAGCATCACGCATCCAAAGATACATTGAGCATAAAGTGTTGCATTTAACATCTAAAGAGAACTAAGCTATTTCCACCATTTTTAAGTACAGTATTGTGGATTTTTGTGGTTTGTGGTCTTGTGTTAAGTCTATCTAAAAATACTTCTTTTTAGAATACAATCAGTGTGGTGTCCATCTCTAGTGTTGTCACTGGATTACTGTATGTGTTCACAAATGCTTTACACACTGCCTATGAGATAAGCCTGCCTGCTCGTTCCAAGCTACCAAGTAGGAGATCAGGGGTTATTTTAGGAGTGTAGACCCTTACCTTGACTAGACGCAAGGGTTCCTATTTGGTCAAAGGTACCGACCTCTGCCAACTAGAGACCCACAAATCTAACATGGTAACACCATTAAAGTTGATGGAGAAGGTCTAATACAAGGAGGTAATCATATAATATCTTGTAGGCCTAAATATAAGGTACCTGACAATATGACTGAGATGCAAAGAGGAACAGTTTGCTGGATACGGAGATAACATTTAAGGGGTGCTGGGAGAGCTGTACTACAATATGGCACGTATTTCACAACAGAAACATTAAGATTTCACACAAAAAAAACCCAAGAACAAAGAAGAAGCCATTACACAAAAAACTGCCGGTCATTGTTTTCAGAGAGGAATACGCGTAGCAAGATTAATGCATCATAAAAACAATAAGCTGCCAATAGTACATCCCTACACTTGATCTAAATGTAAGAGATTCAGTAATGGATGCTTTAATAAATTAAAGGATGCCCTGCTTTAGTCCAAGAGGTTTTACCGGAGATACATGTACTAGTTAGTTCTGTTTTTATTAATATCATATGGACGTGTTCATCCAGGTCCGAAATGGTGCCTGGTAAGGTAGGTGGTGCACAGTTCCAACAAGGTGTATTTGGATGTGGACGATGTGCATATAGGGTAAGGCGAAATGTACATGCAGACAAATACGAGATGAACACTGAAGAATGGCTCTTCACATCATTAAATGTTTTTTCACCCCATGACTTAGCGACTGTATCCTTAAACAGATACTCCTGGATTTTGAACAACTGTCCCCTCACAGAGCAACTAAATATCACACCTGCCAGGGTTAGGTATTTTAGAAGAAAGCATATTGGCTAAGTAATGAACAATATGAATCAGAACTGGACATTCAAAAAAGTTATAAAGGCAAAATGGTGAGACCAAAATTAAAAATGTTATGTTAGGTAGCGGTCAACCAAATCTAGGTGTCCACTGCCTGCCATCCAGAGTTAAGAGATATGGGTCATTATTGTACTGTTATATCACAGCTGCAGACACTATTTCTGCCTTCCAGACCGGAGATTATCATTGCAGAACAAGGGAGACTGTGTTGAACTTTAAAAAAACAGACAGGTGTATCGATATTGGGAGGGAAGAGGATTCAGAACCACAAATACACACTGCAGACCCTCTAGAAATGTAGCCTCGATACTAGTATAAATGTAGCACAGAAGCCCACATTTCTACTAAAACACTTCAGGAAAGAAAGTAATTTAGCAGTTGTCAAGGACAGGTTTAAGAGGGTTGATTTGACTGCAAAGACATATTTTAAAGACATGACAAGTGTTTTGTTGGGCAAAGGTGCACTGGCTCAAATTCTCCTGCTATGTTTTAACAGTATCACTGACTGTTAGACCCGGCATCCTTGGCGTGGTTGCCCCCTATCTTTTCGCCTCTACCTCCTGTATTTTTGATGCTGGGCTGGATTTCGTTTTTGCTGGTTTAGATGCTTTGGACACTCTTCCACTGCTGATCAGTGTCAGAGTGTAAGTGCTCCCTGTGTAAATTGCTATTGTGATTGGATATACACGATTGGCATATTTGTATCCCCTGAGAAGTCCCTAGTAAAGTGCACTGGGTGTGCCAGGGCTGGTGATGACAAATGCTACTAGTGGACCTGCAGCACTGAGTGTGCCACCCACACAAGTAGCCCTAAAATGGTGTCTCAGGCCTGCCACTGCAGTGTCTGTGTGCAGTCTGAACTGCCATGTCCTCCTGGTTAGTGTCCCCACTGACCAGGCCTAACCCTTCCCTTTCTGTGCACATTGGTCACCCCTATGGAAGGCCCAAGGTACGCCCTTGGCCAGGGTGCAGTGTATGTGAAAGGTAGAGCATGTACTTGTGCAGGTGACATGCTCTGGTAGTGAATTACAGCCATTTTCGTTTTTCACTGCTGCAAGGCTATCTTGCTCCATAGGCTATCATGGGGGATGCTGGCTGCAGTGGCTACCAGCATATCTTCTCATAGGAACAAGATAGGACATAAAAGTCTGGTATCCCTGAACTCAGAATTTAATAACACATCTTTTAGGAAAGGTTGTTTTTAAATCCTGTGTTTGAGAACAGCACTTTTAGAAAGTAGCTGTTCTCTTGTCTGACCTTTCTGTGTGCCTTGGCCGGTTTGTGAATTGACTGTCTGGTTTGAGAGTGACAGGGGCTGGGGAGCCCCCAGGAGGCTGGCTGGTCAGCCCTGGGCTGAATGACTGCATTTGCAACTTGAGTGGTGGGTGGAGATTGCACCTAGGCCTGAATAGGGCTGTGCCTGCCTTCCACAATGCTGGCTCCACCTCTTGCTGGGCGGCTGACGACCCTGCCCCTCACTCTGAAAGGAAAGGAGAAGCCAGGAAAACAAAGTGCTCAGGAAACACCCAGAACTGGTTCAGACCGGGCTCAGGGCCCACTTGCACAAAGAGAACAAAGGCTTTTAGGGGTATAAGTACAGGACCCCTTACAACAGAAAATTTGATCATCCTGGAATCAAGAAGGAACCTCTGCCAAGGAGAAAGCTGAAACTGAAGTAAGACTGTCCTGCTGTTGCTCTGCTGGACTGACCTGCTGTTGCTTTGCTGCCAAGGAGAGGGGAAGGACTTTGCTTTGTGCTGTGTCCCCTTGCTTGAAGGAATCTCCAAGGGCCTGAGAGAGAGCTGGCTCCCTGTTATGAAGCCCCAGCAACAAAAGGACTTCACCCACAGCTTCCCTGAACTCTACTGAGAGAGTTCTGTCCTTCCTGGAGTGCGTGGCCCATGTGTGGTGCCTCTGGAAGTTGTACCTGTGTTGGGGGAGCTGGAAACCAAGCTTTTAAAGACTTTCTGCAAGTTTTGTCGCATTGCTCGCTTGCGGAGCGCATCCCCGACAGTGCGAGGAAATTCCCGCCGCTACGAAGGTAGAGATAGTCGCAGCGCTTGTTGCCGCTGCCAGAGCTGTCGCATCCTTCGTTTGTGGGACGCACCAGACCGGTGCGGGAAGATTACCATCGCTGCGAGTGTCGTTGCAGAGCCTGTCGTCGCTGGGTGAGATCGCCGCACCGCTTGCTTGCGGATCACATCACGTCGCTGCGAGTGTCGTCGCAGAAGCAATCGCATCAAGGAGCTGCGAGAGAGAGAGAGAGAGATCACCACTGGTCCGCGCATCATCGCCCCGGAGATCGTCGCAACTCCAGAGATCATCGCATCGTGCTTTTGCGAGAGAAAACTTCCTACGGAACCTATGCAGCGGAATCCATACAAGTCCGCCTTCCTCCCCATACAGACCGGATTCGTCGCAACACGCCCCTTGCTGCAGCGGGGTTGTCGCATCGCCTCCCCAGGGTCTCAGGAGCGACGCATCGCTTGTTTTCCACCGCACCAGCTTCTGCTTTGGAACTTTGTCGCATTCAAAAGGTACTGTTGGCTAAACGTGACACAACTGTGAACTTTTCACGCAACTGTGGATTATTTTATCGCAAACTTAAGAACTCTTTTGCAACCATAATCTTGAACTGTGTATGTTGGATTTTTGTTGTTTTGTTCTTGTGTAGTTTAGATTAAATACCTTTATTTTTCTAAACTGTTGTGGAGTCAGTTTGTGGTGTTTTCACTGTGTTACTGTGAGTGTTGGTACAAATACTTTACACATTCCTTTTGGATAAGCCTGACTGCTTGTGCCAAGCTACCAAGGGGGTGAGCAGAGGTTATCTAAAGAGTGTTTCCTCCTTACCCTGACTAGAAGCAAGGGTGCCTATTTGGACAGTGGTACCTACCTCTGCTAACTAGAGACCCCCAGTTCCAACACTGACAAATAAGTATAACTTGTCTGTGTGGAAGAGAGCAAAAGGCCCTATGGGACTTAGCAATAGGTCATATTTGGTGGTCAGAAAGTGGCGGGAGATACAGATTAAATCAGGTTAATAGAAACAAAATCATGCATGGGCCTGCCATTTTCTCCTGGCAGATTTGAGACTGTCTAGCAAGGTGCAGTGGCTAAGTGTGTGAAATGCGACAGAGAGATCCATCAGTAATGCTGCCCCATTGTTGACCATTGACTGCCAACAGAGAAGTTCTTCCAAAAATAAAACACTTGCAGTGATTCAGTTATGAGTCCAGGGCAGAACCTCGCTTGTCTTTCATTGAATAGCTCAGATACTTCTAAATGGCCTGTCAAAGTCAAAGGAACTTATTAAGCGCACAAATCACAAAAAGGTCTCATGGCACTTGCGAAGTCTCCGTGCAAACTGACAATCTGATATGACGGCATTATTGATGGTCAAACAGCCAGGTTTTTAATTCCTCGCGGAAGAGCTTGTGATCAGAGATGGAGAGAAGATGAGACAGAAGCTTGTTCCAGAGGGCAGGTGCGAGAAAAGAAAAGGATCATCCGCCATTCCTTGCAGTGCGGATTCATCGCGGGGTGAGGAAATATTTAGTACTAGATCTAAGTGGTCTACTTGGATGATACCAACTAAGTTTCTTAGCTAAATAGCTTGGCCCGGTTCCATACAAGCTATTGTGAGTGAGACACAGGATTTTGAAAAAACCTCGCTTCTTAACAGGTAGCCAGTGAAGAGTCCTCAGGCTAGGTGCTGACGGAGCTCTTGATGGAAGAGTTAAAACCAGTCTATCAGCGGTGTTCTGCAAGACTTGAAGTTTATAGTGGAGCTCCTCGTTCACTGAAGCTAATAGGGCATCAGCGGTTTTCTGGATTCAATAGGAATCCATTTAAAGATTTTGCGTAATTTACACAAAATGCCATAACAGACACCTATTACATGGTTTAAATGATTTTTCATTGACAACTGATTGTCAATCATTATTCTGAGGTTCCGCACTACTTGTTTTGGAGATGGACATGGGCCTAGATTATGGGGCCACCAGTTACTGGACCAGTACTCATCGGCTTTCCCCAAAAAGAATGATCTCCGTCTTGCTCCCATTAAGCTGTAAGCGATTGGTGCACTTACAGTTGTTGATATGCGTCATGCAATTTTTAAAACGGATCACTGTATCTGTGGAGTCAGGGCCAAGAGTGATTAACAGCTGACTGTCATCAGGATATGACACTACATCAAAGCCATAGGACCGGATTACCCAGGCCAGAAGTGTTACATACAGGCTGAAAAGCATAGGACTCAAGATGGAACCCTGAGTAATTCCTTTTATATATATATTTTTTATTATTACGAACCAAAACACAGGCAGAGCCAGACAAAATCTATACAATGCTTCATATAAAACAAAAAAACCAAAAAAAAAAAAAACAATACATTACAGATTCATTTAAAGGAAAAGGAATAACAAAAATACATCAGAAAGCATGGGAGCTAGTGACTGGGATGGAGCGATCTGAGACCTTTATGTAGTCATAGGATTGTGTTTGGATTTCCACTTCGTTATTGGAAGCCAAAGTGATTCCCCATGTTTCCTTGCTCTTTTTCCCCTTGTATTATATATGGCCGTCTCTATGCTATAGATTGCCAGAAAACGGGAGAGCCACATATGAAAGCTTGGAGGTTCTTGCTCTTTCCATCGAGCTGCCAGAATGATTCTAAAAGCAGCGGTACCAATATAAAGTATTTTTTGCTCTGATTTTGACAATTTTAGAGTAGTATCACAACCTAAGACATAGAGTGTATCAGAGTCTGGTACCCTGTGCCCAAAAAGCTCTTCCCAGAAATTCGAAAGCATATTCTTAATTAACACAAGTGAAGGACAGCTACTAAACATATGTATCAGGGTGGCAGGACCTTTCGAGCATCTTGGGCAGCTATCATTCTCCCTTTTCCCCCATAAAAACAGCTTAGCGGGTGTGAAATAGAGATTGAATACTGTTTTATTTGTGCTTTTAAGTTACTAGCCATAATCAACAGTTGGCTCATCTCTAAAACACTATCAATATCTACGTCAGGATTGTTTAATTTTGAAGCCCAGCTAGATTCTGTTTTTTCCAGATCGTCCGACATATTAATTAGAAGTAGCCTATAAAGTGCTCCTATTCTAGTATTTGTATTGTTAAGGGCTACTATTATCTCTACTCTCCCCAAGTCAATAGAGGGCCGTTTTGCTCTTAGATACGCTATTACCTGCGCGAATTTAATGTAGTCACCGTTTGAGAGTTGGTATTTTTGTTTCAGGTCGTTAAAAGTGGTATCAAAATCGTTAATCAAGAAATCGCTAATTGTAGTTATACCAATCCTTTCCCATTTTCTTGCTATCACATCAGGATATGACACTACATCAAAGCCATAGGACCGGATTACCCAGGCCAGAAGTGTTACATACAGGCTGAAAAGCATAGGACTCAAGATGGAACCCTGAGTAATTCCTATGCTTACAGACCGACTTCACGAGGCCAGGGTCCCAATTTGTACTGTGGTGGTTCGGTTCATTAAATAATTCCTGAACTTCGTAGTCACGATGCCTCTGTTTGCAGCTCATTATCTTTTCCGTATTATTTGCAGATGGTACACTGTTGTCACAGTAACCTCAGGTAAACAGTGCACCGGACCAGAGGGGTTCACTTTGTGTTCGGCAGTCTGTTTTTCACTACTGTGAGTTTATCTTCATTGAACTTTCCACTTCTTTCTGGTTTTTCGTCCCACACTTCATTTTATCAGGTAAATGAATCAACTTCTCCCCTTTGGTTTCTACTGCTTATTGGCAGTAGTTTATAGGTCATCGTTGCTCCGGTCTCGTTGGGTATTTTTCTCTTTAGAGTACATACTTACCCCAGAAATCTCAGGCTACGCATACTGCTTGATTCAGTAGAGTTGTGCATCAAGTAGATATTTCTTACTCTCCTCTTCATCAGTCTGTTGTCTACTATGGCACTGCATGATTACACAGGGAGCAGTATATTAATTGGTGATGGCAACTCTGTTTTTCTTTTTACTACCTCACGATAAGAAACACGGTACTTGTACCGGAATCTCCTTGGTGTCTTACTTAAATTTTGATAGCTAAGTAATGATTGAATTATGAATGTTCCGATTACTCTAGTACACTGGTTAGAGGAGGCAGACCCGGACGCTGAGATCAGACCCTGGACCAGGGTTCAATTCCCGACGCGGCATGGTCTTGAGCCCAAAATGTCCACGGACTCGGTAATTCTCGCTTCGGTGCCTACTCGAATCACAGGTTCACACTCTGCAACTCTGGGCAATAGCTTGCTTAATCTCCACTACGGCCCCCCGCGGCGGGATGCCTGGCTTTCACCTTGGGGATACCCAGTAGGGGCTATCTCACAGGGAAAAACCAGGACGGGTTCCCAATGCAAAGCGCTTTGAGACCTGGCGGTGATATTGCGCTATATAAAAACCCATCCATCCATCCATCCATCCATAGTATCAGCATTAAAAAAAAAACTTCTTTTGTATTGCAGTGGCCCCTGAAGAAGGGACACAGGGTCCCGAAATGCATTGGGCTATCCATAACTATTTGTGAATCAAAAGGATTGTATTCTTATATACTTTTGGAATATGGACTTTAAACAAAAGTGTTCTATGTACAGGTTAAAACCAGCAATTTGATGCATCATTATGGTCTTGTTTTTGATTGCTACTGGGTTGTATCGAATTGGTATGGCAATAAGAAAAATTGCTGAACAGAATTTGTTTGTCTGAAGCTTTATTTTGAATTATTCCCAATTTACATTGCTAATTTTGTTTAAATTTGATTGAGTCCTTAGAACACACAATCGTAGTGCACACAGTTTTTCATGTGAGTGTTCGCTTGATTTTGTTTGGAGTTTCTCATATGTGGGACAGGCAGCCCACAAATACTACGTAGGACTGAAATTTAGTTTATTAGTCCTGATAAAGGTCTCAAACATACTCTTAACTTACTGGTTTAGATTACAAACTCACAGGTGTGCACCACATCCATATATTTTAATCAAGTATGTTAACTTGCCAAGTCGAAATGGCAGTTTAAACTGGACACACAGATTCTGCGGTGGCATGCCTGAGACATGTTTAAAGGGCTACTGAAGTGGGTTAGGCAATCAGTGCTGCAGGCCCACTAGTAGCATTTAATTTACTAGCCCTGGGCCCATAGTGCACCTTACTAGGGACTTATAAGTAAATTAAATATGCCAATTGTGGATAAGCCATTGTTACCATGTTCTAAGTACAGAGCATATGCACTTTAGCACTGGTTAGCAGTGTTAAAGTCCCCAGAATCCTAAAGCCAGCAAAAAAGAACTCAGCAAAACAGGAGGTCTGAAGGCAAAAAGTCAGGGGAAACCACACCAAGGACGCCACGTCTAACACAGATGATGAAGCATGCCACATTTGGTGGGTGAAGGAAATATTTCTTCAAAAAGGAATATACCATTACTGTTAGGTTACTATTGTTTCTTCTATATTTTTCCTTGTAAAAGTCCCAGGTGTTTCTTTGCATGTTATAGTGCTAGAAGTTGTGAGTCAACACCTGCTGGTCTGTAAAGCTCTCTTGGCCCTCTGTTGTGTTTGAGTCTCCATGTTCTTAGCCATGGCAGGTAGTGGAGTAATAGATTGGAAATGTTTAAGATCTGCTGCGTCCAGTCCAGGATTTTTTTCCAATAACAGGATAACAACTTCTTCCTTCAGCACCTCAAAAAAGTATCCTTGCCTACAGATAGAAGTGGAGAGGTTTTTGGAGTGGGATGCCTAAAGAGGGAAATAGGCCTTTGTGGGTGGCTACTGGGCATAAATCACGCAGAATACCAGGTTTAAAAGTGAGAAATGTGACAAAGCATCTTGCCCAGGTTCATTAACCGAAGCTCCAAAATTGACAACAGGGAGCAACTCAGTAGTGTAAGGAGAGATACTCATCTGGCTCTTAACATCTTCGTATATCATGGCAATCTATGAAGAACACAACTTGGTCAGGCAGTTACATAGGTCCAGAGAGGGAGCAATAGGTGTTTCCATAGTGGAAGAATGGGGAAATTAATTGAAATGTTAAAGAGGTCCTGCGAGTGTCTGAACAAAGATGGATATTGCAAGGCTATAGAATTGGCGTTAACTGCTTGCAAGTGTGACTTGTAGTGCTTCCGGGAAGCCTGCAAGGCCAGCTCAGAGTCACTTGTGTAACCTTTCCATCACCAGTGTTCAGCTTCTATGCCTTTGAGTGTTTCAGCTCTCAAATCAGCTGGGAACATTCTTTTGTGGTATTTCCCATCCCTCAGAGAGGTGGATATGGGCAAGAAAAGTCCAATGTGTCTATTGATGAAGGGGGACAGCACTATAAATGAATGTACTAAGATGATATCTTCACCCCGTGTTTTTACATTAACTGTGTATTGTTTAGTATATGTAAAAAGTGGACACTTCAATTTAATTGGATAATTATAATAAACACATTTCACAATAAGGAGACAGTCATATGGTTTTATGTAATATATATGTGGTGTATTCTATTTAGTACATTCTAACTGAGAGATCAATATACACAGACGATTTACATATATAATTAGGAGCACAAAGGGTAATTCTTCTTTGTTTATGATTTAATCTACCCTGTCCCTGTCGGCTTGAAAGGGTGACACTTGAATTGAGAGTAGGAATGAAGATTGACAGCTGAGGTAAACTAGCTCCACATGGAGGTCACTAAAAAAGAGTGTGTGCCACCTCCATATCCTATTGCTAGAAGCACAGGGGACACTCGGGGGCTCTTGTGGTCGGAGATGGCTAAGCAAGTACAGTTAAAAATAAAATAAAACCAGGACTGTAGTGTGAATCAGGGGTCATGCACACTGGGAGCTCAATTGCTTAAAGACCAATTTACTTATCTTCGGTAATGCCTTATCTGGTAGAGGCTACCTAGCTGCAGATTCCTCATCTTAAAATATTCCCCAGGCGTCAGACTGGATACAGAAATTTTCAAGCAGTACCTCTGCAATCCAGTAGGTGAGTGACGCTCTGCTCCACATTGGCCGCAGCGGATGTGACGTGCTCTGACATCAGTTTCACACAGAGAACCAACAAACCAGTGTGCAGACAGTAAGGACCTACATGAGACTTTTAAATAAAAATATTTCATTTGCAGAAGCGGGGAGGATCGGTTAGAAACCTGGGGCTAGATAGTGTCTACCAGATAAGGCATTACTAAAGGTAAGTAACTTGTTCATCTGATAGAGACTTCTAGCTGCAGATTCCTAACCTTAGAATAGATACCTATGAAATACCTCCCAGGAGGTGGGTCTGTGAATAGATTAACCAAGAAGTCCTGGAGGACGAAATGGGCAAATTGCCTGTCCGACAGACTTTACTGTGCAGGTGTTGGGAAAAAGTGTGCAGAGATGTCCACGTAGCAGCCTGAGAGATGTCCAGGATTGAGACGCAGGGGGCTAACACAGTGGTTGCAGCTTTGGCTCTGGTGGAATGAGCCCGCAAACCCTCAGGGGGTTTATCGAGGGTGCACAGAAAGCACCTGACGTTTGCTAACCCTCCTGGCTGATGTAATGGCCACTAAAAAGACTGTTTTGATGGTCAAGAGGCATACAAGGTGAGCACATCAGAATTGTCAGAACCAAGTTAAGGTCCCATTGGAGCAGGATAAAAGGTTTTGGACCAAACAAATGTTGAGCCCTTTTAGGAAACAAGACGCAACTGGTGACTTCAACAAGGAGGGTTGATTCGCCAAACACAAAAACTGAATTGGCCGAAAGATACCCTTTACCTGTGCCCATCAAAGCCTTGCTGAGCTATAGATAGGACAAACAAGACCAACATTTTTGTCAGAGCCCCAAGCCACAAACTTATCCAAACAGCAGGGACATACAGTCTTAGTTGAAAGACACCTGGCTGCCAGAATGGCATCACATACTCCTGAAGAGCAGTCAAAGGATGTCAGCTGCCGCCACTCAATCTCCATGCATGAAGGCAGAGCGTGCGCAGGTTTGAGTGCAGAACCCTTCCATGTTGCTGTGACAGAAGATCCTACCAAAAGGGCAGCCTGACTGAAGAACCGACTCTCATGCGCAGGAGTTAGGGATACCATACTCTCCATGCACAATCCGGAGCCACAAAGATGTCTTGGCCCCAGTCTATCTTGTTGTGAACTCTGGGCAATAGTGGTATTGGCAGAAAGGCATACAGGAGGCCTGTAGTCCACTCAAGACTAAATTTTGCTCAGAGAGAGATATGCCATAGAAACTCCAGCTTCTCGAACCGCTGGCATTGTGCATTCTTGATGGCGGAGAAGAGATCTGACCAGGGTTTTCCCCTGTTGCAGATGAGGATTTACACCACCTATGAATCGAAACGCCATTCGTGATCTGCAAAGAATCAACGGCTGAGCTTGTCCACTCTGGCATTCAGGGAGCCTACCAGATGTTGTACAACCAGAAAAATGTCCTGGCATGGCAGCCATGTCCAGAGGCACAGAGCCTCTTGATACAGGGCCCAAGACACAACCCCACCCTGCTTGCTGCAGTACCACACGTGGGTGGGATTTGTTCGTGAACACTCGAACCTGCTTCTCCCTGATGGACAGGAAGATGGGCTTTCAATGCCAGGTGTACCGCTCTCAACTCAAGGAGGTTTATGTGGAAATGAGACTCCGACAGAGACCAGAGTACTCTGATCTCCATCTCTCCCAAATGGCTACCCCAACCGAGAAGGGAAGCATCTGTCAACAGTGTGAGCTCTGGGTGGGGGAAGGGAGAGGGGTCTGCCGCAGACCCAATCGTGGTCACCACTGCAGGTCTTTTGTAGTTCCGTCAGATAATCAGCCCAGATCAGAAAGATTCCCCTGATGCTGCACCCTCTGGTCATTCAGGTCACACTGCAGAACCTGCATATGCCAGTAGGCATGTGTAACCAGCACTATGCAGGAGGCCATGAAGCCCAGCAGCCTGTGAGTCAGTCTGACTGAAATCCAGGATAGAGACTGAAACATAATAAACATAGCCTGCATATCATGTGCTCATCGCTCCAGAGCCAAAACTGCACCACAACCAGAATGGCTCAGATGAAAGGGAGCGTCTGGGAGGGAATCAGGTGCGACTTCGGCCCACTGATACTGAGGCCCAGTGAATGCAAGAGGTCTGTTCGCGTTGTATGGAGGTGGGCTATGATGCCTGGGGCGAGTCTACTTTTAACAGCTAATCGTCGAAGTAGGGGAAAACATAGACCGGACCTCCGCAGATTGGCTGCAACCACTGCATCATCTTCATGAACACCTAAGGGGTGCAAGTATTCCAAAAGGGTGCACAGCAAACAAAGTGCTTGTGGGCCACCGTGAACTGCAGATAACGTCTGTGGGCTGGCATTAAGGTTATGTATAAATACGCATCCTGCAAGTCCAACACTCCCATTTATTCTACTGGGTCCACAGCAGACAGGAACTGAGCTAATGGCTGGGGAGCCTGTTCACCGTAGTGGCTGGGTGTAAAAGTTTACGGTTGATCGCCTTTCACCCCCTCTATGGCTACAGTAGAGGCTAAGTGGGGCTGGCGCGGAGCCATGTAAACTCCCAACAACTGAGCAGTGGCCCTGCAGTCTTTATAGCACTCAAGCACAGTCTGCCTTCTCACCAAAAAGGCAGGTGCCGTAGAAGTGCATGGCCATAAGGGATGCCAGGACATCCACCGAAAAGCCAGAGGACCTCAACCAGGTGTGGCAACAGAGTTCAACTGACAAGGCAATGGCTCTGTCCAGTGATTTGGTTTTATCCAGACCGCAAGGTTTGGTGATCTTTGCCCACCAGTTCCTTACACCAGTTATCCTTGGGCTCCTCCATGGTGCTGGGATAACCATAAAGATCCTGAAAACCTCCCTAATCATACTTCCCCACTGAGCCTATGAAAAAATAGGCCCTGGATTTGACTTGAAAGATTGAGTTCTGACTGATGCCGGAGTTAACATCAGGCAATGTCGATCCTGCTCCATATTGGAGTCAGGTATTGCAATAGAATTGGTGCTGCCGGGACCATGCCACTGGAACAGATTCCAGGAAAGGTTGCGACCTTACAACTGGAGCCGATCTGGATCTAGACACAGATCCAAAGGGCCCAACTTATGCTCAGGGCAAACCCGCTAGTGGGGATCCAACGGGGGCACCAGTCAAACAAGTTTGGTCCAAAGGTACTTTAGAGGGCTTGGCCTGCCTTAATAGGAGGGTGCATGGCCTTACATAACTCCTTTACCTTGGTGGGGGTCTCCCTGGCTCCGGAATATTCTGGAAGGCGCAGAGCAGACCCACATTCAGTTTCCATGGCTGCCGCAATGGGAGTGGACCAAGACCTGTGGCATCATTCTCATGCCTCATCGGAAGACTTGGATTGGTGCGGTGAAGTCGAAGAGCCCTTCTGACTTCTTTGAATTCTTTTGGAACTCACTCAACAACTTTGAGTGCGATGATGAGCACCTCGAACGTCTCTGCGAATGGGCCTGCTAGCTTCCACACGACCATGACCTGCAGCGTCACAGAGATGAATGTGTTGGGCGACCAAATGCTTCACGGAACGTTCCTGAACCAGCTTGGCATTTGTGGCATAATAGTCAGGACAGGCCTTGGAGTCATGGCCGAGCTTCAAGCACCAGAGGGGAAACCAAGTGGGGGTCTGTCACAGACATCTTCCTTTGACAGGAACCACACGGTTTAAACCCCGCAGATTTTAATGGGGAACATCCCTGGATGTACACTGGGAGCAGAAGCTAAAAATAAAATATCAAATATCAGTCCAAAAAGTGGAGTGAGGCAGCTGCCTCCGGCACTGCGCAGATGGCGCAGAAAGAAAAGAACTAATGTCAACGTGCTGGGGTGGCACCTATATAGACACTGCACACTTCTCATACAGCGCAGACAACGCGGAGCCGATTGATCCCACGTACCAGCACGCAGAGGTACTGCTCAAAAATCTCCGGATCCAGTCTGATGCCTAGGGAATATTGTAGTTAAGGAATCTGCAGCTAGAAGTCTCCATCAGATAGAAGGTTCATTGTATGGCCCTTCCCTTTATGGGAAGTAACTTGACTAGTTGGTCACGTCCCGTTCCTGCTAAATCTTTCCAAAGTAGAAGGTATGCCAAATCGTTACCCTGACCATAGTGACTGAACTCCCTCTCCCACAATACTGAAAGGAGGGTGGCTGATGGCCACCAGCCAACAGAACGCCACCATTTTCTCTAAATAACCCTCATCAAGGCCAGTAGGTAGGTAGGTAAAAAAAACATAATGAGCAGAGGAATTGGAAGGTCACCTACATATATGGAGCAATGGCAAAGTAAGGAAAAATGTGTGGATTAAATTAATCCCCAGCTGGTCTGTATAGACCACTTCCACCTTTGAACCATGTTACATGTTCTATGACATCACTTTGACATCACATTGTAACATTTGGCAATGCTGAATCACAGTTGGAAGGATCACACAAACATGTTCAGATAAAAACAGAACATTCAGGTAAGTATACAGAGAAGAAAACATTTCCAAAGTGTGCCCAAGAAGCTATATGATGTTGCGAAGGGCCACTCTATGGGCACGGGGGAAAAGTAAGAGTTGGCGGAGCAAAAGTCAATTTCTTCAGTGGATTCAACAGTCTAAATGCGAGCTGACCTGAAAGTGAACCATATTTAGAAGGGAAACTTGGCAAAAGATAGTGGCCAAGAGCAGCCATGTGCTCCGTTTCATGATAGTGTCAAGGTTAGCTAATGACAAGGTTGCAGAAGACAGGGAGAGGAATTAAGTGGGCTAGATTTCAAAATTGAGAAATGGGTTTTATCTGAGATTAGTAGTACAATTTGTGGGTTGCAGCAATTAGAAAAGGACCTGGAGAATGAGAGTGCGAGCAATAAGAATTTGAATCTTGTAAAGTAGTAAATTAATTCAACAATGATGCAATTTGCAGTGTTGGCAGGGATACAATATTAATATGATCTCATAAAATTCACAGTGGCTCTAGAAAAAGAAAAACAGACATTAGAATGCAAAGGTATATATGACTGTGAGAGAATGATTGGAGCCATCACACAGTGGAGGAATTTGCCCCAGAAAGTGATATGGCAGGAACTGCTTTAGAATTGAAAAGGGCCAATTTGCATTGCGATTCTTCATATGACTATCCAATCCAGAGCATGCTGAATTGTGTGCTGGTAGTAACACACTGGGTAAAACAGAACATGTCAGGTCCATTTTGGAAATACAGTACCAATGACCAAAGATGATGACGCAAGAATATGGGAGAGAACCTCTCTGCCTCTTTTTATTGAAGATGCAAGTCAAATTGTCTGTATTGGAAAAATAATGTGCTCCTAAGAAAACAGAGAGCAAACATTTTAGTTTAGGTAAAATCACTTAACTATAGAAGGATCTAGACAGTTCTCTGCTGAGGACAGGTTGAATTCTGGTTAGTCCTACAAGCAAGAAATCATGACTATGTTCATGCAAGAGACTAAGGAGAGCGCCAGGAGTCTAATTCTCCATGTCAATCAGTAGTTAGTAGGCAATTAGCAATGTGTATACCTTTGCCTTATACAACATACAAACCTAGGGGTCTAAAAGAGATGGTATTGAACAACCTCTAAGTAAATTGTCTTAATGTTTATATTAATACATCAAGATAAAGCCAAGACTGACTAGTTATTGCAAAGGACGTGGAATTCCAACAAAGGGCCACCGGTGATTGTAGAAGAATCTCATTTAGGATTCCCATCAATTGATGGAATGAAGTTAATACGGCAGGAGTTAATACGGCAGGTAGAAACAATGTATTTGTCTCCTGAGTGCTGGGTCAACAATCATACTTAAGTTTGTGGAAATGTATACCTCAGAATGCACAAAACTGAGGTCACAGTTAT
This sequence comes from Lissotriton helveticus, assembly GCF_964261635.1. Taxonomy (NCBI): domain Eukaryota; kingdom Metazoa; phylum Chordata; class Amphibia; order Caudata; family Salamandridae; genus Lissotriton; species Lissotriton helveticus. Next base: position 1,889,051,416 of record NC_136067.1, read on the forward strand.
ATCTCAAAATGGTACGTGTGCCCCATCTCTCATTGTTCTCTTGACGAGAACCCCAAAACCAATCTAATAAAAGCAAACTGTTTATGTCGTGATTATACACAACTTAAGAAGTGTATAGGGAATGGCTTTGGACACTATGAAGGTGTGGCGAATGGTTAAAGGAATGAGTCTTTGCATGAATGTCTGCGCATGTGGCAGTGCAGGTGTGGGTGTCTGTACATCATTAAAGCAAATATCTGCTATACATTATTTCAATGATATACTGGAAAACAATACAAATTCTTTATTTATTCTGTAAAACAATGACTAAAGGAAGGCGAGTGAGACAAAAAAATGTGTTTACTTGTGCTTTTCTTTATTTGAACATATTCATACATGTTAAGTCAGAGGCAACGTTTAACAATGGTCACTGCTATATACGACATGGTGGCAAACAAGAAAATCTACAGATAAGATTTGCTGGGAGAGGAGAAACAAGGAGAGCAATTAAAGTTGCAAGACGTTCCTAGAAAGAAATATATTGCAGTTTAAGATTCATATTTTAACATGTCTCCTTGGAGCCACTACCTTTTAATTTTTGCAGGTGTGTGAGCAAAAGGCAGTTTCATGCCATTTCAATGTGACAGCTACAGTTTAAGGCTCATTATACAGCAGTTTTGGCCCCATAACTGACAGACTATTTCATACTCATAAAATCTTGCAGCTGGTTATATAAACAACATTACTGCAACAAACTGATGTAAAGCATGTACTCTTGATTTTACCGTCAGTTTACAAATGTGCTCACTGGGTTTCTCTGGTTTACCATAGCCTAGGTTGCTGTACGTAAGAGAATAAAAATAATGGCACTATATGTGGGTAAAAATCCACCGACATGGTGATGTGCTTCATGGAGATCTAAAACTCAGATAATTTGTGTTGTTCGAAGGTGGCTTCAATTGCAATTGTTGTTGTCCTTAAGACCATAACAAACCACAGGAAACAAATAGGCAAGGAATCGTATTTTACTGATACGGGGATGCCCATACAGCTTACTCCTCAGGGAAACATCTCACAAACATGCATCTAAGATTCATTGATACTGAAGTAAAACTTCATCTGATCTCTGAAAAACAGTTGTATTAGTTTAAGTAATAAGGCAAATAACTGGCAAATGCTCCCCTAAGGCACAGAAACAGCTACTAAATTCAAGCCAGACTTGCATCATAAACCACTAAAAGCACAAAATCCAGGACGGGTCGGTCACATCTCAGTCTGTCTGTGTTTGTGAGCAGCAATAGAACATGGGTCCAGCTCACACTGATGGAAAATAAGACTAGACAAAGGCATTATCCTAGCTAGGGCGACAAAAAATCAACTGCCATTTAAAAAGTTGAGTGCGTCTAGATTTTTTTTTTTACTTTCTTTTCTTTTTGAATGATTTTGCAAAAATAAACAAAAATCATTGCCGATATTTTCTTTACCTTTCAACGGTAGTTTAGTTTAACTTTAAGCTCTTAAAAACTGCCAAAACATAGTATCTGTCTTTTGACATATAAACAACCGACATGATGCACTTATTATTGAATACCACCAATACTTACCTTTAACACTAACTGTAATATAGGGGTCAATGCACTGTCCGGCATCTTTTAGGCCAATCTTTTCGATCCGGATAGTAAGTAGTGTCATCCCTGGTTCAGATGGCAATCTCGGTAACAAGGTGCCTGCCCAAAAAATTTAGAACAAATACAATTCATAAGGGTACACTGGTGGTTGTAAGTGTATCTGCAACCTTTACATTTAGTCATATAAAGATTACATAAAAAACGACCTAAACTGATATAAAAGGTTAGCACCCAAAAACTGAAAGCCCTAGAAATTTTCAAGGTAAGGAAGCTTACTCAGCTAAGCACCTCTTATGAACTAAGAGATGGCTTAATAAATGAAATTAACATTATTGATTTCATCATGCCCAGTGTAAACTACATGCTACTGAACCATGTACATACAGTCTGTTGCTAGAGCCCCATTTTCATTAGACAAACCATAATACACAGTACTCGGGTGTTTATATACATCTCTGCTATGTATGTATATTCTACTGGCATCTTTGTTTTCTGCACAGTGTTGGTACAAGTGTCGTCTCCGCAAACATATGGCTTCCAGTTATTCACATCTCACTTTGTTGGGTAGTGAAAAGGAAACAGCTCCTAACACTCCTTTGTGACATCTTCTAGGCACTGTGATAGAGTGCTTAAACATGCTGGTTACTCATGTGTCCAGAATGCACATCAGTTCTGCTGAAACATCTCCATTCACTGACAAGGACTCCACAGGCAGCCACAGCATTCATGGCCTCTATATGCGTTCTCTTCTAGCAGGCCTGCTGTGTGTGGTCTCAGTATGAAGTCATTCGACAAATGCCATTTTAATGTTCAGATTTCACATTTTCCTTCTCTGAGAGGTTTAAAGAGCTGATGGATGATGGTTGGTGAGTAGAACACATAATGCTCTTATGTCCATGCTCTTGTTCACTATGGCAATCTAGACCATACTCATACTGAACACGGTCTCATTAGTGGAAAGGTCTGTTGTGATGACATCTGTGATATTACATGTATTAGGCTTATGGAGGGGACAAGGGGCAAGCAGAGGCTACTGGCCTCAAACAAGCAGGGTGTCTGGGGAAGTCATTAGCTTTGGATGTCCTGGGGTCCGTTCTACTATGGCTCAGCAAAACTGGGCCAATACACCCACTTGAGCCCTTGTCTCTCAGTGGTAGCAATGGTGAGCAGTCCCAGAATTCTCAGGGAGATAGCGTGAGGGAGCTGAAGGTCTGAACTCAACAATAACCCACCGGAGCAACAGCCGAATGTTCAATACTGGCCTTTACTTTATTAAAAGACAAGTATGTTTTTGTACACAAATGCCAGATACTATACAAGTAATAGTGAACAGTCACAACTTCGTGAACTGGGCGCTGGGGCTACTGCACCTCTATCTGTATCCACTCCTCTCTCCCAAAGCCCTCCCCTTCTGCGTCAACTAGGGTTTTCTCCCCTTTGCGGTAAGAATCCCTCTATTGGTAGGAGTCATTGTCCAGGTACAACGTAACGCTCTAATAAGTTCAGTGTGCTCAGCTTATCACAGGTCTCTTCATCTTTGGCATCTCACCACAATGCAGGGTATGAAGTGTAAGACCGAAGTCTGCCGAAATCCAGTGACAGCTGCTTTCCAATCAGACCGGCCTCCTTTAGCTGCAGTGGGGTAGTGTGCAGGAGTGGCAGGTTTTGGAGGTGCTCCGGTCAGGAATTTAAGGTAACCTGGATGAGTCCAGTAATTGTCGCCTGCTTTCCTACTTCTGGACGGTGGTAGTGGTAATGCACCAATGGGCAACCAGAGTCTGGCATTTGCAAGGCACTCAACAGAAACAGTCCTGGTCGAGGTCTCTGATGACTTCAGATACATCATGGATGGAAACAGAGTGGCTGCCATGAGATTTCTAGCCCTATCAGCAACCTTATATCTCTTCCACTTGATTCTGTTTCATAGCATAAAGGCTGCCTGGATCTCAAGGACAGTCCTGGCCTGGTTCATCTCTCTCTTACATGACGAGACAGTAACATGGCAAGCGGGGATCTTCTTCCAAGCCCATCCTGCTTGCTGTCTCACAGGGCATGTTGAGCCCTATACTTTTCATTCTATACATGGCTCCCTTGGCTACACTCGAGTATGGAATGAAATTCCAAAGGACTCTTTATGCAGATGATACCCAGTTGTCTTTAGCCTGGAAGATAATCTTGCAGAAATTGCGTACAAGAGCAACCTTTGTAAAAGTGCAGCATGGATGAACTCTAACTCCTTGGTCTTAAATTGCGAAAAGAAAAAACAAATCTTTAGCACTTCATATAGCTGGCCGGTAGATCTTGACACCACTTTCTCCTGTGCAGCAAGGACAAAACCTTGTGGTGAATACAGACTAAAAAGTAGCTTTCGCCAAACAAATTAAAAAGTTATGTTTGACAGGTTTCACATTTACAAGAATTATTACGAAAATTCTTCCTTTTATCCCGACTTCAGCAAGAAAAGAACTGATCCATGCCTTAAACCGGTCAAGAATGGATTACTTCAATTCTCTCTTGGCGGGATCACCTAAATACCTTCTAAAGAAGGTACAAGTCCTGCAAAATGTGGGTCAAATATTGATTGTAGAATTAAGGAAAACTACCTGAAGGTTTTCAGTTAAAAAAAGATGTCTGTTCAAGGCTCTCTGCGTGTCACAAAACCATTTATGAATATATAAAACATTGATAGATGGAATACTTGAATTAATCTCAGCCACTGTAAATCACTCGGGCTGCCTTACATTTGATTGATATTTTGCACACCATGCCACCTCAGTTTCGGTATTTGACGCCCTAAGTGTGCCGGGTATGCCCAGTCGTGTGTCCTGGACTCACTGTGCCACTGGATCCAAGCTACACTTGGCTGAAGAACTCTAATCAGGCGAAACCGGTCCTAAATGGCTTGTGTTCCGGTCCAGGGAGGACCTGGCCTGGCACTTCGGGCTGGACCGTTCCAATCAGGAGCAGGGTCAAGACTGATCTGCATATGGCTGGGTCCAAACTGAGGTGGCATGATAGGAAAGAAACAATGGATTGGGATGTGGCTTGAGCCATTGCCAGTGGCTGAGATTAATTTGAGCATTCCTTCCATCACCTTTTTTTTTTTTAACAAAACCATTTATAACAGGAAGTAAGGCTCATACATGGATTCCCTTATTTCCTGGTACTGACCCCTCGTGACTTTTGAGATCGCAGATTGCTTGTTAGGTTAAGGCGCCCACTTTTAGGACTACCAAGGGAACTACATGTATAGGAAGCCCTAATCATCTTCAGGAGTCAACTGAAAACCTTTTTTTTGCATAGAACTTATAGGGCCTAATCTTAGTTTTGGGTGTTCACATGACATTTTCTCTCTACACTCACTCCTATAGCTCTCACTTTTCCTTCTGGAAGTAGTTGATATTGCTCTACAAATGTAGATCAATCAATTAAGCAATTAATCGGTCTCTGGGTAACAAAGTTGCAGCCGCACTTCCCTGGTCACTTTGGAATAAACCGACATGATTACACAGTTTCCAACTGCAACCGCCACTCAGACAGTCTAATAACCGCCAACAACTAGGCCATGAAGGTCGCTGTTCCCCAGCCTCTTTCCTGTGGCAGACGCCAAAAGCACAAGGCTCGTTCTGTTTTCTGGGCAGTCACACATCCTTCAGAGTTGTCAGACTCCATTCCCCTCTCAGCAGGCAAGTTGGCTTCTAAGCATCTCAGGGTAAGATAAACAGCCCCTTCCAGCAGGCCAAGACTTCATGTGATGTCCCCTCAACCTTGGAAAGCTGGCTGGCAGGCAGACACTGTTTAGAGTTGCTCTTCTTTGAAGTGTCCTTTCTAGGCTGTCCTCAGACACAGTCTTTGGGCTGAGTGATGCTCCTCACAGCAGGGTAGTCTCCAGTCTAGACCACCCACAACTGAGGCACAAAGAGGTATGAGATTTATGCATGTGGCTGTCATCAGACACATTGAACAGCGATCAGATATAAGACAAAAGGCTGGTCCTGCCAAATATATCTTTTTCACCTTAAACAACAGACTGCAGTTCCACCCTTCACCCCAACCATCTACCACGTGGCAGTGCTGCATAAAGATTAATCGGTACAAAAGGGGGGTGGTGATGGACGGAGCATCTGAACCAATCAAACACTAACGCCCAGTCAACAGATCTGGGTTTAATCCAACACCGTTCTTTAGCCCACTCTGCCACCCCAGTTCAGACATGGCCATATGCAAATCAGTCTGACCCTGTGCCTCATGGGAACAGTCCAGCCCGAACTGCCAAGCCATGCCTTCCCTGGACCGGAAACAAGCTTCTGAGGACCGGTTTCTGGCATTTCAGCCGTCTTCAGCCCGGCTTGCTTGAATCCATTGGCAAAGTGAGCAAGGGACTCACGTCTGAGCATACCCTGCCAACTTAGGGCGAACAAAGCGATACAAAAGGGGATGATGGACGGATGACTCCCTGGACCGGAAACAAGTATCCAGGGACTGGTTTCTGGCAATGCAGCCGTCATCCGCCAGGCTAGCTTGAATCCAGCGGCTAAGTGAGCAAGGGACTCACAGAGAGGGCTAAAGAACGGTGATGGATTAAACCCAGATCTGTTGACTGGGTGTGAGTGTTTGATTGGTTCAGATGCTCCGTCCATCACCACCCCCTTTTGTACCGCTTTGTTCGCCATAAGTTGGCAGGGTATGCTCAGACGTGAGTCCCTTGCTCACTTTGCCACTGGATTCAAGCAAGCCGGGCTGAAATGCCAGAAACCGGTCCTCGGAAGCTTGTTTCCGGTCGAGGGAAGGCATGGCTTGGCAGTTCGGGCTGGACTGTTCCCATGAGCCACCAGGTCAGACTGATTTGCATATGGCCATGTCTGAACTGGGGTGGCAGAGTGGGCTAAAGAACGGTGATGGATTAAACCCAGAACTGTTGACTGGGTGCAAGTGTTTGATTGGTTCAGATGCTCCGTCTATCACCACCCCCTTTTGTACCACAAAGATTAATCAGCACCCCCTCTCAGCAAAAGACCCAAATTAATTTCTAAAGAGGGCTTGTCTCCTCTCTCCTAACTTCAGTGTCCAGGTCTCCTCTTTCCAGCTTCAGGGATGTCAACAATGCACTTCCACGGTGTGTGAAAACAACCTCACCTTCATCTTGTGCATAGGTCCAGGCCATAGGCATCCAAAACAAATCCCACAGGACTCCATTACTCTGGTTCACTTGTACAAACAATGCATGTACCATGCAGGCCACAAACACACAACAAACTAGAGCTAGGATCTGGCTTAGTGCATGGAAGCAAAACTTTAAACTGGTAGGCCATCAGGTCTTCACTCCAGTGACATGGATAAAAAGGTCTGGTCACAACTATGGATTCACAAAACATGGTAGGCTTCCATCACCACTATGAACAAAACTCAAGACCAGGCCAGTAGTCCACTTTCAGTGCAATAAGGGTACACTTAATGCACTCTTCCAGATCACAGGACAGGCCCCAGACCTCACTCATGTTAAGGGAAGGGCCTAGGCCCAGGCACACATACTAGATAAAGGTGAGGCAAAGCCTTTGGAAAACACTGGCTTTGCCAATGTGTTTTATGAATAAAAAGTGGGAAAGTATTTATTAAATAAAAAAATAAGTGGGTGGAAGAGAACGGGGGCAAAAGCAATGTGGAGGCTGTGGAGAAGCACCTGGCAAGAAAGTGTTGTGCAGCTAACAGTCTCCATTTTAGCTTTTCATTTTAACTCAGCATTGTTTTTTAGTGTTGGTTTACACATATGTATTCCCTAATGTGAGAATGTTCCATGCACGCATTTATTTCTGATAATCATTGTTGCCCTCTAGTCTGCACATTTAATTGCAGAGTCGCACATCTTCGAAAATTATGTCTGGTTTATTTTTAGTTTTGCTTGTAGGAGACAACTAATTTGACCTACACCAATTAAAGATGTTGTTCCGCATCTCTGGCACAGTGTGATAAGCTTGCCATTTTATTATTTAAACAGCATCCATGCTTAAGTCGGTGAGAGGTTCACCTCCTGCCGAAGTTGTCATGGAAGCTGCAGTGAGCTGTGACTGAGATGCAGTTCCGCTTTCTCAGACCTTCATACTGTGAAGGAAGATAGTCTGCCCACGCAGATGTATGTGCATTTATTAATGCACTGAGTGACTGCCTTACATAAAGTACCAAGGTATGGGATTGGGTCATTCGAATAGGCTTAGCAGAAGGGTACTCCCAACATTATCTCTTTAGCATAGAGAAACTAATGATAGATAGGAGTAACCTTAGTAACAGTATGAACAATTAACATGGTTGAAGGGTTTGTGTTTTTCACCATTCTAATAATGCTGAACAATGATGCGTCTCATCTTTCCTATAATCGCAGTTTATGTTTTATTTACAAAGATTCAAGCTTTTCAATAAATGTTTGAAAATGCATTATATTATCTTTTCTTTGGGAAAACTTGGGCATGCTTAAGTGACAAACGAAAGGGTTAGATTTGTTACACTAATTCCTTGGGAATCAGAGTGGTCATGTTTGAGGTAACCAATAATATCTAGAACTCTGAAAGGTTAGGAGGTTAGATGATGTACTGTGAGCTAGTCAAACAAACCATTTACTGATTATACAGGAAGACTCAAATGCTACATTATAGAAGTTGTGTTGACCTAATACACAGTCCTACTAAATTCATAGGAACTGTATAACAAAAGCATTGTGGAGCGGGCAGGTGGAGGAGCACATGGATGAGCAGGATAACTGCGTGGGAGTACAGAGGTCGGTAAAGAGTAGCAACAGCCATGGGAGGGTGTGGGTGGGAGAAGGCAACAGACAAGAGAGCAAAGTGGACTGGGCAGGGGAGAAGAACACAAGCTAGAAAGAAATGGGGAAGAGTACACAAGGGAGAGTGCAACATGGAGGGGTCTTGAGAAACACACTGGTGACAGAGAGCAACATGGAGTGCGGAGGGAGAGAAGTACGGGGAGACAGCTGGAAAAAATTGCACCTTCATAAGAGTGCTTAACAGAAAACAAAAAGCAGTGCTTGAAGAGCAAGCTGAAGAAGCATAGAAGCCAGCCAATCAAAAGTGCTGGTAAAGAGGCAACGCTCTATGGAAGGGACAAACAAAAGATGGGCAAGTTGAGACACAAATAAGAAGCAAGCAAAGGAAAGTGAAGGTTAAGACAACCAATATTACGCTAAGGACAGTCTCCAAGCCCCTGCATGCTCTTGGTAAGCCCACATGTGTCTCGCAACAGACTGCGCATGCACTGTCTAGTAGGCGAGATCTAAAAACCAGTATACCAGATACTCCATGTCTGGCACTCAGTGTAGGAACACAATAATACACCATTCAAAAGACCTTTCCATCGCAAGAGAAGCCATTATCGAACGGACATCCAATCAAGCAGTGAATCACATGGCAGTTGAGGTTATGGAGCAACCCTCTCTGTTGAATTTGTGATTGAGGTTTTTGCCAACTAAACGTTTTACAGTTACATTCAAAGGCTTTTACACTAATAGCGGAATATCATTTTTTCCCAATCTACCCTGAACTAAGGGCTTTTCAGTGAATTTCATGAGTCTGAAAGAATTTGTTATCGTCTAAGAGAAATTAAATATGCACTTCACAAGGACCAACACCCATCTAAACGGTGTCCATCACTCCAAGGCAAACAAGTATGCTGGTAGCCATAAATGATGCCTCACAGCTGGATACCTAGGTCAGATAACATATGCTGTTCACATTGCACACAGTACCCAGTCCGTACAGGACATGGCATATAATGAGTTTTCCTTTAACATTCATTTCACTTTTCTTGCTGTAATTCACTAGTGGGACGAAAAAGGGATCTGTATTTTATAAGACAGTAATGTGCTTAATCCAGCTCGGGTGGGGGGTAACTTGCTTATCGCAAGAGGATCAATTTTCAACACTTACAAGAAGGGGGCATATGGCAACAAACAAGCCTTTTCACTGCATGTGGTCAAAACATGAAGATCCTATTCCAATAACATGAATGGATACTCTTGGGTATAAAAGTAAATACCTCAGATTACCACTACCCTTTCCCTGAATGTCATTTTACATAAATCAAAATGGGATCTTAGGAATGGCAATGCAAGCCAGATTTATTTAGGCATTAAAACCTGGATCAAAGAGCAAACGTACTTGCCATAATAAAAGATCTTAAATCTCTCAGTTACAAGCTTCCTATAGAGCCAACCTATATACTATTGACATTTTAAAAATTCAGGTCCATGTTGTCAACTAATTTTAGAAAAGGTTTTTACAATAAGGAAGGATTTTCATGGGAAACTTTTCTGATAGGAAGGTATAAGCGGAGGAAGAATTCAATCACTCAGTGGTAAGAGGAGTTGATTCTTATACTTCTCAATAGTATTCTTATGGCAGTTCAGATATTTCTATATTAGAGGTTCATACAATGTTAGTGATGTAACAACCTTCTTTTCTACTTAACTGCATTTGAGGACTTATTCCATCCCCATATACCTACACAATTTACTTTTTAATTATTTTAGTTTTGAAAGTTTTCTTTTAAATTATATTTGAAATGTGAAAATACACCACCAAGCTGTCAATGCCTTTGTATATGAATATTTAACATGTTTACACAATTGCTCATTAAAAGAAAACAACAATTACTACTACATGACAATTCATCATAACACTGTCCAGATTAGATGTTGGAAAATATAAAAAACACATTTAACAAATCATAAAAACAGAGAAAATATTAATGGCAATCACCTCAGTGAATGACACCATTTCCTTTGTGCGGACATTTGTAAACAATTCAAAAGTTTAAAATCAGTTCTCATTTCTTGGCACAGTGTACAAACAAATGGTGTATTAGGATCTCATCAACTTTGTGCCCATAAGGAAAGTGCTTTCCTACCAAAGTTCTCCATTAACGTCCACAGTTTCATTTATGTCCGCCTTAATTTCAGGAAAAAAGAATTATAGAGCAATGCAGGAATTCTAAATGAGTTAGTTTATGGGCTTTTTAGCCCCATTGTACTCTTGTTAACTGGAAAACTTGGAATGACTGTTCAGTCTGACCTAATGAGGGACTGCAGAAAACTAGATTAGTTAGACCCTTTTAATGTTGACATTAAAATATCTGCTGTAAAAATGAAGAAGCAATGTTTGATGCTTAATGCAGTACGTTATAACAGATGCACACATACACAAAAACACATAAAAAGCAAAAAGAAACATATGAAATTGCTTGGCAAGAAAGTGATCATACCTTCAATGGCTCCTGGGTTAGGGAAGTGGTGGAGAATGAGATGAGTGAGATGGTGAAAATATGCATGAGAAAAACAGGACAAAGCAATTAGAAAAGATGTATTGTTATGAGCAATAAACAACACACAACATAGCGAGTCAGTTGAGCAATACAACGAAGCATGAAGACGCATGAAACATCAAACATTTGTAGCTTCGTTTTTAAAGAACTAACCACAACCTTAGAGTAACCGCTTACATTACTCTTTTTAATGGTCCTCTGCTTTCCTTAGATCAGTGGTCTTGCTTTAGAGGCAACAAAAATGTGAAAACCAACCCAAGTAGTGCACCCATGACCTCGATATATAAAAAGAAAGCAAGATCTTACCTCTTTAAAAGCAATTTTTCTTGGGAAATTATCATTACTTAATGATAGTGTGCACCATAGAATCATTACAAAGAAATTACAAAGATTATACTATGGCATTAATGCTTTTGGGAAGTTAGATGAAGTTATTACCTTTTCCAGCCTACATACAAACACAACTAAGCAGCTTCATAACGAATCCCTGAAGGGCTCACGCAGTCTCTAAAAGGCAGAGACATGTGTGCATGCTTACATTAAGGCTGCTCATATAAAATCTTTATAAACTAAACCCAAAATACGGACAAACCCGATTGTTTGCCTGATTAATGTAAAAAGGTTATTCTGCAAAAAGTGGCTTGACTCAGCGCATCGAAAATACTTTTGCGCTCAATATCTCAATGAGGTGAGTAAGCCTGGCTTTAACAGTCTTTCTAGAAGACAGTTACCACACCTGAGCCTTACAAGTATATTTACTGCATCTCTACTCCTCAGTAACATTAATCACCGCAGTCCTTTAAAAGTAGTGCTATATAGGGGTTTACAGGATAAATATACGATTATTTCTATATATACTTTGTTTTAAATAAATTAAAAATACATGTGGAAAAGAACCAACTGTTTTGGGGGAAATAAAACAATGGCAAATGCAGAAAATGGGCAAAACAAATATGAAAAACATACAGAAGAATAGGATGAATAAATAAAGATAGAACCCCGACTACCTGATATAGCTTTTTTCCACTCTTACAATGAGAAAATTGAGAAACTCAAGTTATCCGTTTTTGTGGGCTAATGGTGAAAAGCGCAATCCCCTGACCTGATGTGTAGCCATTTTGAAATGCAAGTGGAAATTATTCATGCTAGAGCAAACTATACATCAGCAATTAAGATTAGGAAACAAACCGAGATAAGAGGCATGGGACAGACTAATGTATAAATGCGCTAAAGAGACTGCAGGGAATTCTGGGAGATAGTAAAGGGTAAAGAATTGATCCTAGATGTCCCTGGGGATATTGGAACGCATATATCTCCTGAACAGTGGCGGACTCCTATTTCTGCAATTTACTCCCTGGGCCTGAGCTGACCACTTGAAAGTTAAGTTCCCCCTAGATATCAAGTTTGGTATGGAGGAGGTTTGGGAGCCTATTCAGACTAGCCCAGATAACAAGGCCCCCGGCCCAATGGGGTTCCCACGGACTTATACAAGACAAATATCCAGTTTTGTGCCCGGATAATCACAAACATCATTAACACAGCGGCTGTGAAGGGTATTCGTTTGGAATGGAAAGCTGCCACAATTGTGCCAGTTTACAAAAATAAATTAGACCGCCAGGACCCTAGCTGTTATAGGCCCATCTCCTTGTTAAATTAGATTATCAAAGTGGCAGGAAGAATTATTCTGAGTCGGAATGAAGAGTGGGCACAAGTGAATATCTTGAGTCCTGTCCAGTATGGATTTAGGGAGAGCAAGGGAACAATGGAAGAGTGTCTCAATCTTAATCTGTTGATTGGGATATATGTAGTGGCTAAACAAAGCACTATTCACCTAGTGTTCATGGACTTAAATAGGATAGGGTAAATGTATAATAGGGTGTCAAGGCGCTGGGCAGACAGAGAGAAGAAGAAGGCACAGATCAACCAACTATGCCGAAAAAGCCATGTTTTCAGCAGCTTTCTAAACACCGAAAATGATTCCGCATTGGAAATAGAGGTAGGCAGGGTGTTCCAGAGTTTGGCGGCTGCCACAGAGATGGAGTCTGCCCCATCTGACCCTGCAGAATTTAGGAGTTTTTTTCTAGAAGGAGGATCTCCGGGTCCTCCTGGGGGTGTACACATTGGAACATGGTTTTCAGCTGCGGAGAGCCTTTACTGTCCAAGGACTTGTAAACCTTACTAAGGACCCTGAAGGAGATCCGCTTCCTAATGGGGAGCCAATGCAGAGCACGGATCCCCTTTCTGGCTGATTTGTGCTTAGGAATGTCAAAGATCAGACTGGCCGCCACGTCCTGAATGACCTTAAGCTTTTTCAGGGAAGCCACATTGATGTTGAGGTACAGTGCATTGCAGTAATATACGGGTGTCACTTTTGACCAATATAGAAATTGGACCCCATGTCTAGCTGTTTGATGCCATCATTTTAACCAAGCTTCTGGGCCCTCTTTAAGTTCTCTATATCTATTGGCAACAAACCTGTAGTTTCCCTGCTTCAAATCTATAGGATGAAATGTTTTCCGATACTTACCTATGGTGCTGCCATTTGGGGATACCAGAACAGTACAAAAGTGCCGTAGGTAGAGAATCTATTTTGTTGAAAGTGGTTTGGGGTTGGTCCTGCTAGCCCAAGCTCTTTTGTCCACGATGAATTTGGTTTGATTTCAACTCTATATTAACCTATCCCCGAGATGGCACCACACTGCAGACCTTGAATCATCTAGTGCTATTCTGTCCGATCTATAACTTCCCTCGAAGAAGCCATTTGCTCCCCATTTTAAGATCTAGTTAAAAAAAAATGTGTTATCAATTTAGACCCGCTTTTCCCCATCTTCAAATGTTGGCTGGCTCAGCTATTAAAGCTGCAATAGTGTCCTTTTTAAAAAGTGCCCTTTATTTGAATGTTGCAATAAATAAGGATGCATTTTTATACACCAATATATGCACTTTGCTCTATATCTTCTGTATTGTTTTTTTTAGCTTTTGTTTTTGAGATATTTATTCCGGATTGTTCAGTTTTTCAGGTTCATGAAACATGTAAAAACGCCCACTGTAGTTATATAAAAATAAAAAATAACTTTCACGTACACTGCATATATGAGATAGAGCATTTGTGAGGATTCAGAGTACTGAAATGCAAAATAGTCCCTCATTTATTAAAATACAAGCACTCACCATGATAGAGAATTATACACAATTAGCATGTGGTGAGAGATAAACTCCTCTAGGAACAGTCAAAGTCCACTCTATGTTTATTTTAAAGTAATGGTAAAAGAGTTCTTTCAGACAGCTGCACTGTCAAACCAGATCTAAAAACACCCTCTCTATTGGATGAACTTATCTTGCCTAAAGATTTTATAGGTCAATAGGAAATAAAAAGATATTAGAGGTGCCTGTATGTGAATCTATGGAGGTTACAACTGGACAATATACAGCTGAAGCTGTACAGTCACTGGATCCTCCGGATATTCACACACTTGTCTTTAAAGGGAAAATTGTACACAGGAGACCTTATCTCAAGAGGTTTGTAGAGTTTATGGAATGATTTAAACTGAATTCAAGTGGGAAATGATTTTCAAACTTGATCAATGGTTTTACTCTAAACATACCGGACAGAAAGTTAAAGGACCATGGGGCACTATTTTCCAAATCCATTTACTGACCTACATTCTGTATTGGGCAAGATCAATACAGGATAGAGAAAAGCCTTGATTCAGACCAGACAATCTGCATAATGGGACCAAACATATATGGACAAACATGCATATTAAGTTTTCTTTAATAAAGAGGGTTAATCTTTAGAACAGTGCATGAACACAAGCTAATCTAGGTTTGTCCATGGAGAATCATGGTTTTAGAATCCTTTTAAACTGCAAAACTGTTGTGAAGGTTTTTAGAAAAGGTGTCCATAATGTTTAATAAATCAGACTGTAAATATTCAATCCCCATTGTGGTTTAGTCCATGCTTGGCAGCTATGTAGTGAACTAGACAGCTGTTTGTTTTTACTTTAGGCCTACTTTATCCTATGCTAATGGCTTAAGGATATAGGCAAAAAAAAATGGCTATACTACAAATAGGGGAAGACCTGGTTTTTTAAACTTCTCCCTACCTTTTGTAAAGTTTGAAAGTGAACGCAATGACCCATTACTGGCATGTGCATTCCAAATCCTGAGCTGGATGGTAAGACAAATTCGGCAATTAACATTCCTGCTGATGATTCGGCTGAAATTTAAAAGCCAGCCATGCAATATTGAAGCAAACAAAATGAAAACAACATTTGTCCATGGAATCGACCTTAACCAAAGAGAAGTCACTGCTTATCTGTAATGCACATATGTATCCATATTTATACGTAGGGTGAATGTATTATAAAGAGTTATCACCTGGCACTCGTGCTGGGAAAGAGTCTGGAGATCCTGCTCCAACTGCCCCATCTTCTTCCTCCTCTTCAAATTCCAAATTCTCCTCCTCACCAGGTGCTAAAATTTTCCTAGAGTAAGAAAAAAAGTCACTTTTGAAGTTCCAAACTGTATCCGTAACTATCGGGCAATTAACTAAACTAGATTATTTTATTTACCTGAGAGGAACAGGTTGAACGTCAAAAGGGAATTCTTTGTTATAGGTAAGGATATTCTTTATTACTGAAAAAAGAGCAAGACAAAAGTATCAAATCTACGTTATTCAAACTTTTTGTTTTGTATGTTATCAAAGAGGTCAGAGATGCAAAGATTACACAAGTAAAAAAGAACTACAACTGCAATTCAGGATACTAAACACCATAATCTAGATTTCTGATTTTTTTAATGATGCACATTTTCTATAATTGCATGAAATAATCAGATGTCACAAATTTGCAGGTCTAGTGTACAACACCGATTAACCCGTTAACCGCGGCGGTAATTTTGCCGCGGTGCGGGCGTTAATCTTGGGCGGGCGGGGCCGTTGGACGTGCGCAGCACTGCAAAGGTAGTGCTCGCGACGGCCAACGGCAGCAGGGAAGGGGTTGAGATGCCTACAAGTTACCCTTATACAAGTTAATCTGGTGTACATTACGTAATGGAACTTACTTGTGACTTGAGAGTAGGCATATTTTCAAGAATCTCAAACTTAAGAGAAAAAAATAAAACTCCTCCACTTTCTAGTCTTTATTTTATGGAAGTATTCAAGTTATGTCAATGGGACTGCCATCACAACCACAACAAGAGCTTCATTAGAAAAATAATCTCCAATTACTTTGATCTAAGAAAAACATTAAAACTGGAGAAATTATGTTCTAGGTGAACAACACTTCTTGTTTCCAGTGTTTGGCGTTTCCACAAGTATAGATTTGTTAAGAGAAGGAAGTCCCAAATAAGCAAAGAAGTCTGCCCAGATGAAATGCCCTAGAAAAAGGGGTTTCTCAAGGAGAGGGAAACACTTGTTATCACAGTTTTGATGTCACATGAAGCTGTAAATAAAAAAAGTTAAAGGGCATCTACTCTATTAACCTTAAAAAAGTGTAAAAGGCTGTGATTCTAAATATTGACATGCACATCATACACAGACATAGGTCTGCTATAAGCGCTTACCTCACTGTGCTATCTTAGAGACCATCAAGTACTATAATTGATTTACTATTCCTTGATGGTTCCCCATTTATAGCAAGCTGATCTGAAATGGAGGCCGAAGTGCAGCAACATTAATCTCACAAATAAAGACATGGGCTCAGATCACCAAACTATGGAAACGTTCAAGTAGGACTTGCAAGTGTGAATTCATAAAATTTGCATAGGACTTTGGATCAATTCACCAATGCAAAATAGTGCAAGTTATAGGTGCTGTGGTGTCAACCAACTTGAGGTTAACCGAACTGTATTCCTGCCACAAACAAGAATTACACCCTCTCACTTTGGCTTCCCTAATCCAGAGAGACTAGTCCTCCTCTGGTGCAGACTAGCACAACTGAATATATAACGAAAGGTCCTAAAGCTGCTTTGTGCCTCTCTTGGCTAGGCCCCATTGGCTTAACAGTAGCTCCTCGCTCTCCTTGTTGACTCGATATAGACTCTTACCAATGGCTTAAATTTGCCTCCAGAGGTTTGGGACTCTACAGCTCCTGGGCGAATTCATCCGTGTTCAATTAATCCAATCTAAAATAACCCATTCCTATGAAGAGATATAGGAAGAGCCGTTTTATCCCACGTCTCCAACTTAGTTGGAGAGAAGTATCCGTATTCTAAACTGAATCACCCTGGAATTACCAACTGGGAGTGGTGGAGTTGAGGAATGGACAGCTGTCGTACTTAACATTGTTACTTTAAGGAACAGGCTGCCCATGGAAACAGGAATAGATATGGACACCCCAGAGGGAAGCCCAAGATAAGTGATGGAACAACTGCTTCTATAAATTGCATAACCTCTGGCCGGTTATCTACCCCATTGATTGTTTTTCTTTTTTTGGGGCCACGAGAAACAAGAAAATTGTCATTAAAACAACACAATTGAGGACACATTCAGCGCTTGAAGTACTGACTACGGGAACAAAAGTATCTTACTTGGTTCTAGTTTCTTCAGATCCTCCAGCTTGAAATCGTCTTGGGACTGTGAAGACTGCAGTGTAAAAACAAAATATACTTGATTAGGTGCCAGAATAACTGTATTTAAATAAGACAAACCATGTCCACCACGCATGCACCATAGCTCAGTAGTGTTCCATGCTGATCACTCATTTTTTGGGTGGTGGGGGCAGAACCTAGTCTTCATGCTTCTCAGTGCTAATGCTAAGTCGGTGAACCAACTTCTTATTGAAAAGAAATTATTTCACTTCTAAACATGCTAACTGCAATGTATCTCCATGGTCTCATTTGTCAATCAAGGACTAAAAACAGAGGAGTATTGACAAAGCCAGTTGTTAGTGACCATACAGTGATAAAGTACTCACTAACCACACAGAACAGCTCCAATAAAGGCAGCAGCAGTGCATGCATCGCAAAAGACATGCAGAACAAGCATGTCCTAACACGCGCATACAGAAATGCACTCACTAACCGGAGTGTGGGAGGCAGAAGGGCTAAGATCCCCTCACACATGGAGCAGCTCTAAAGTGTGTAGCGAGCTCCCCTTGCACAAAGAGGTCAGATATAACATGTCAAGCAATGCTAGCTTCAGTTGCTTTCATAAATAGGCACAGCAAAGGCAGCAGCACTCCAAGCTTCCCTTATACAGAGCAGGAAAAACATAGGCAGCAGAGACACAGAATAGGTACAATGGAGAAGCAACAGTACTGGTTACTTCACACACAGAACATGGCAGTAGAAGTGTGAGCCTCTGCTGTCTGTCACAGGCTCCCTCAGGCAAAACACACACTTCCACAGAGCAACAGTTGTACAAGTTTCCTTTGTCCTGGAAGATCTTGAATGGCCAAAACTGCGGGAACTTAATGTGGGTAAACAGTATACAAAGAAGTTCAAAGCTAAAAAATTAATTAGGATAGGCCTTCTTAACACTGTGCATACAACAGTCTAATCCCCCAAACAATAGGAACATGGATACACGGATGATCTAACAAATTAAAGACATCACATATATCAGACCCCAGGTTTGTCAATGTGGTGTTCTTTCCCTAGAAAAACATTAATCTGCATGGGGAAAAAAAGCAATTGACTAAATCAGAATAATAATCGCTCAAAGAGGATCACACTCCTATGCCCACTACATATAGTTCAATAGGTCGCAATCAAACATTAATGAGGAGTTTGCAGACTCAAAGTGGAAAGCAAAAACAAGTAACTATTCACAGGACAAATCACGTTCCAGCAGTAATTATTTAAACCGTAGTTTGGCTTGATCTAGACGATGACAAGCCTTTGACCGACTCCTGATGCTCTAATGGTACTGGTGGAACACACCCTTTGGAGCACTGTGACCTCTCATACACAAGTCATGAAGGTCTGTAGATACATTACATACATGCAAACATACACAGAGCAAAAAAACACACTTCTCCCTTTCCACAATTCTACAAACTCATGACAACAAATTAACAAGCAAAGTGCACATTTCACTCCCAAACACTTATGCACACAAGCTCACCCCTCCCACCACATACAGGCATGCAAACGTCACCCACCAAATCCACACAGCCCCCCTCAACTCGCCACCCACTCTCCACTTCGGCAGAATTCCCTACCACACCAGCATGCAGGCACACTCCCCGGATGACACCTACACACACACAGGCACATGGCATACCATAATCACAGGCACACTTCTACCACCACAACAGAATAGTCCTCAGGCACATTTCCCCTCACCACCTAGTAATACACACAACACTTAGCACACTCTCCATTACATCTGCACACAGAACACTCTCCACCACATTCACACACCGGTATACACCTCCACACAGATGCACTCACTCTCCTGCTACACACAGCTTTCACACACCACATAAATTAATACCCAATGTGAATAAATCGGGTGCTGCTTCTGTTCTGTGAGAGTCAGGGAAACTATTACTGTACACTCAGCACATAGTGGTGGTTTGAGTTATTTCTATAGCGTGAACTTGGACAAAAGGAAGCGGAGATCTGCACATGATCAAGACAAGCATAAAGTTAATGAGTGAAAGAAGAGATGGCTGGTTTTTGTGGTGCAAGAAGGATGCATGCACAGTTACTCTTCTTTGTACATTACAGAACATGCACTGTAGCAGCTGACATTTTGATGTGTGCGAAAGTACGCTTTCCACTCCTAGTACACACAAGAACTTATTGCGAGAATATGGTTGTGTATTTGAGAAAAGCCTAAACAGCTATTGCCCATGTACTGTGGGTTAGTGCTGCTTGGTAAAAAGCCTTTTCACTAAACAACAAACAATATTGGCTTGTCTATACAGGTCTGATCTTTTCTAAACGATATTTAAAGTTTATTGCAATGTCTGGTATACAGTACAGCGACAGAACTTCACCTAAAATAGCTTGAGAAATCATCTGAAAGTTCTTTAACCTAGTATAAAAATATTCAAAATACCAAAAAAGCTTCATCTTCTACAAATATTTCGAATAATATTCTGGAAAAATAGTAAACAAAAGTTCTAATGTTAAATAGAAGGTGCAAATGAGTACCTGCAATGCAGCACTTCGCAATTCCAAGCATGTTGCAATTTTCCCAATCGTTTTCTGCAAGAAAATTTGTAAAACAAATTATTAGATATACAAAAATAAAAGTTCAGTTATGCAATCGTGGCTACGCTTAAATAATAATATTTTATGTTCAGTCTACCCTCTCCTTTTAAACTTGTTTGCATGACTCCCTGAGTACTGCAACAAAGAAGTGAGACTAAAAAGACATTGTAGCAACAACACTAGGCTAAGTCAATTGGGCTGGCACCATCTTGGTTTATGCAGAACCTAATTTTTGGAGAAGCCATTCAACCCTTGTCGATCTTAAAAACAAATGGCTAAAATAAAAACAAAATGGGTTTCACAAAGCGTACATTGTAGCAGTAGCCAGAGGCACTGAAGGGCACTACTTCTTGCATGCAAGTGCTTCATGTGAAAGAGCAGAATGGCATGACATGCACTGAAGTTATCCAATGGCTAAAGTGGGCTGTCCCACTGCCTTTTCTGTTTATGCTGTAGTGGGGGGAAGAATATGGAAATTACAATAATACACAAATGCATAAAGAGGGTTGGGTGAAAGTTCCAATAAGTATATTATACAATAATTTTATTAAATGTAAAAGGCCTTGACGTAACGGATTAAAGTGTCATTTTAAATTTACGGTTTCATGACCAAGATCCCAGAAGAAAAACCCATCAATTTCTTCATTTAAATACTTTTACACCATTCTTTGGTATGGAGTACAGGGGTTCATTTTTTTCTAAATTATTTAGGAACGGAGTAGCGCGTGTGTACAATCCCAACTCTTTGTTCATCACTTACCAATGTGATTTGCCATGTTTTATTTGTCATCACTTTTTTCATTATGGCTCTTCTAGGGCAATTCATACCCATCACCATTTGCATTAGGGAAATCATTTAGAGATAGAAACTCATGCTTTTCTACTGCCGAAAATTCGTTTTGGAGGGGAAATATCACAAAGCAATTATTTAGTTCAATTCTGTATTGTGTTGTAGAACATGGTCTTTCAGTCAAGTTTGATCATTTGCCATCATTTCCAATAAAATACACCCAACAGAAGTTTATGTAATGTATCCGGCGGGGGCAAATGCACCCAACACTCACATAAAATCTTCAAGGTAAAACATTTTTTTTCTTCCTACAATCTGAACTAAAAGCTTCTACTCAGTAATCGGACTCCTTTTTATATAGGCTTTGATGTTTTCAGTTTCTGTTTTTTTGGTCAATTCTGGTGGGGTCTTTTCAGCGTTTTACAGTGATTTCAATACCTCGAAAAAACAATGGTTATCAGTGGTTACACATTATTGAGCCATTAAAAAACAGAAACAGTGTTTTCTGGTGTTTATGGAACGTTTTGTGTTTATTATTGCTTGCTTTCTGCACTGAATTTACGTATAGTGTATACAAGGTCCAAATTACTCCTGCTCGCTCGCTATTTCCTTCCCATGTAAACCTTTATCTGTGAAACGGCCCTCTCAACATTGCCACGGGCCACGGCAAAACAGCCAGTACACAAATTGCGAACTTGGCCACTGACACAGCTTTGCATGCCAATACTGAAGCACCTGAAGATTGTAATTCTCTGGGTCAGGATCTGCAGCATATGTGCTGAACTGAGTGCACATGCCTTCAGTTATTGGAGTGGTCGAAAATGCAGCAGTACTTTTCAAAGTCCAGAGAAAATTCCACTTAACGGAAGAGACCTTGAACTTCTACAGGGTACCACAGTGTGGCTTCACTGACTTCAAATGCCATGGTTGGTGAAGAGATATATCTAGGCATCATTGTAAGCCATTTCTAAAGCATTGTAAAATAAAATGTCCTGAATTGCTCCTCAACATTTCTTTGTTAACAAAGTGGCAAGCATTCTAACATGGAACGTGTTGCAGTGCCAAAGTCACTAAAAGTGTCACCCAGCCTAATCTCAAGGAGAGGTTTCACATCTACAACAATTATGCTAAATTCTTGGTAGGCAAGGGTGTTTTCAGACTCTAGTTTTTTGATTATGTCCACTACAGCAGTCATGTTTTCTTGTGAAAATCTAAGAATGCAGTAGAGTGTATGTTTTTTCACATCACTATCAATATGCGACCAAAGATACTCACATTTCTTGCCTTTGGCATAATCACTAAGCAACAATTCTGTAAACAGTCGCCACATGGATAATATACCATTCACGGCCTCGAAGACTGAGAACCACTAGATAAATGAGACAGTTGCGATGACTCTTTCCTTTGATGCCACATAGAGCATAAAATGAGAAATATTCACGTTTGATTTCCCGCGCATAACGAAACCGTGCACCAGGATCAAGAACAAAGTCAATAACATCCTTCATTAACTCTGAAGATTGTAAATATGCTTTCAGCATACCATCTAGCAAATGGCAAGGTTTTCATTTCAGCTCAAATATCGATGTTGACAGGTCATCACACAATATTTCATATAAGTAGCTGAATCACTGCAAATACAAACAATATCACTCCAATCTTTTTGCAGCAGCATTCCAAGTGACACTGCATTCCATGTTTTCCAAAAGTCTGGTGTCATGTTTTCACGACTATCCCATATGCCTATTGTCAGCACTCTTTTCACATATACCCGTTACTTCACCTTGCATTGAATGTTTGAAGCCTGGGATGTTTGGCAATTCACCTAATATCAATACTGACTCACTAGAAAGGGAAGCTGATGTATCAAAGTGTTTCACCCATTCTCAGTCTGTAAGTATGATGTTACATGTTGGGAAGACTCTGTTGAAACCAGTCATTTACCTATCACCCATTCTCAGTCTGTAAGTAAATGTGATGTTACATATTGGGAAGATTCTTTTGAAACCAGCAATTTTACCCATCAGTGAAATAATTAAACTTAGTCAAAATATCAAATATTATTGATATTTCCTGATTCTCTACAGTTTATAAAATAATTTAAAAAGACCTAAAACATGCTTCTAAACCCTGCATCTTTAGACCAAAGACCAAAAAAACTGAAAAAAGGAAAATTAATAAGAAACAATATTTTAGTGACATCCCTAAACAAGAAAACTCAAGCAAAATGTTATTAGCCCAGTCTTTCTTGCTGCTATCTGGTTACATTGTATTGGTCCTTTCGGGAAGAAATAACAAGCATTTGTAATGCAATAGGTCTCGCATTTATGCAGTTTCAGCTATTGACATTGTAAATGACAATGCCCTTTATTAATGTTTTGGTTTTCAAAGTATAAATAAAAGGCATTGTCCTTTAAAATGCCAATTGTTTAAATCAGTGTAAATGCGAGACCTATTGCATTGCAAATGCTTGTTTTGTTTACAGGGGCCCTCTTCTTACGGTCCAGAGGTAAAGCCTACAGGAGGAGATAAGACTGGAGGAATTGCAGGGGGCCCTCCGGGACATGGCTCGTGGGAGGTAGCTGCTCCTAAGGGTACTGGAAACTCTCCAGGATGTTAAAGCAAGTGGTACCGTATTGATGGACATGAGGGAGGCCTTAATAATAATGCTCCTAAAGACAGGCAAAGAACTGAGGGACTTTGGGTTCTACCAACCGCTGTCCATGCTCAATATAGGCTGGTCTGTTTCCCGGGGGTAGATTTGCCCCATAATAGTAAAAATAACCAATTTTGGTATACTATTAGGATTGGTGGTCAGGCCCCATAAGCTGGCACAGAAGGGGAGGATTCCTCAATTTTAGTCAATGAAACAGGATATTCCCTCGCCCGTAAATACCTCCGTGCTGCTATTATTTGTGGTCTGTTATTGTGGAAGATAGGCATATCACATATAAAACTTATTGGTTTCGAGTGTAGTAGGGATCATATTAGGTCCTGATGAGTAAAGCAGTGGGGACTGCTTACGAAACATGTCGACCCAGTAGGGCGTAACACACACCCCCTACTTAAGCCCCCTTTTAATATTTCCAGCTAGGGAAGTGAATAATATTAGGTTTTTTTCTAATACCCAGGGAATTTTTTTCTTTTTTGTAACTTTCACACACCCTACCACGCTCACTACCCACACCACACATAGCCTATTTTCAAAAATCAAGTGCTCCAGCGTTCATAGGTCGAAGCCCGCCCGCCCCGTAGAGGGACGGGAAGACCCCCTATGATGAAGCATGACACTATGGGATTCGTAATGTGCGAGGGGTATTTTAAATACACTTAGTGCTTCTCCTTGACATTTCCGGGATTAGCAACACTCACCTATTTTTTGTATCATGAAAAATAAAAAACAAAAACGCAAAAGAATATAGGGTAGAATCATATTGTTTATGAATATTCGTACAGGAGGTAGATTCTATCTAAGAACCTCTTCACTCCCCCTTTGTTATTTTTGGATATTCTGGGCTGCATAGTCACTCCCTTAGAGAACAAAGACCAGTGTGGATTCATGCTGGGAGGGGCACTCATGCACCTGGGGCGGCGTTCTCATGGGATGCACGCCATTCAGGGAACAGCAGAGGAAGCAGCCTTGGTTGCCCTGAACATCGAGCAAGCATTTGACACGGTCCTCGGAGTATCTATAGGAGGTGTTGCGTAGAATGGGGATGGGCCCAGCGTACTTGTTGTGCATGCGCCTCTTACTTGCAGAACCCTGAGCGAGAGCAAGTACAGGACATGTGGCATCTGATGTACTGACTGTAAAGACAGGAATGAGGCAGGGATGCTCATTTTCCCTACTCCTCTTTGCGCAGGCCAAGGAGCCTCTGGTAGTGTACTTGAGGAGCGAACAAGACTTTGTAATACGTATTGGTGGGATGACGCTTAGTGTGTCAATGTACGCGGAATATACACTTGCATACATGAACAGCCCGAATGTCAGTGGCACGCCTCAGGCAAATCATGGCTGATTTCAGAAGGGCGTCAGGGCTACATGTCAGACACGTAACTGATCTTCCCACCCGGCTTCCTCGACACACCGTCGGGTAGCTGATCTCTGAGGTCGGACTCCCCCTTGGAGACATTGCAATTTCTTGTGGATTACCTGGGGATACAGATAGCTCCTGACCCGTGGCAGCAATGGGAGTTTAACATGGGTCAGATGGTAGACAGCCTAACTATGTCTGCAAAATTTGGGAACACTCTGCCGCTGTCTATCATGGGCAGAGTGGTGCTCAGCAAGATGGTACTGCTTCCCAGGTGTCTCTACACTATTCAATACTAGTCTGTGTCCTACCAAACTCCTTATTCCGACAGCTCACTGGCCTGTTCATGTCCCTAGCGTGGGCAGGCAAAGGGAGCAGGGTCAGGCTGGAAATCTTAAAACTGGACTTGGCTGTGGATAGACTGGGGCCCCAGAATCTCCAGTTATATTATCTGGCTGACCTCCTACAGTACGCAGCACTGGTGTGCGATGATGGCCCAAATTGGGAGAAGAAACTCTTGGGTGGACTGGTAATGGAGAAAGACCTCCCGAGACTGCCTATGGGGAGGGAGGGACAGGGGTTGTGGGGTGCTCGTAGGTATCCCCTTTATAGTTGCCCCGGTTGCACAGGCATGGGAAAGAACTGTTACCCATGTTCTGAAGTGTGCGTTGTATGCCCAACTGCTCCCCATATGGTGGTTGCAGCCTTTAGTGCTCATCTGCACCTCCATGGATTTGGTTGGGTGGAGGCTGTCAGAGGGCGGGATACCTTTCTGAATGACTGTTGCGACACTAGCAGACACTATTTTGGAGTAGGACTGGTACGGTCCGCGAGATCTGGGCAAGTTTCCCCAAGGAGCCCAGGGAATAAAATAAAATCCGGACGGTGATAATGGACTCGATCAGGGGTTCAGTTAACCGGTTCCACGCAGCTCTGAAGGAGGACAGGCAGGCAGACAGACGTAACGTCGGCCTGCGAAAATTGGAATAGGGTTCTTGAGATCCCTCGCACGAATGGAAGTGGACTGGACTAAAAGAAACACTAAAATGCCTTTACCTCCTCCCTTTCCCACGTACAAAGAAACTAACCACAAACAATCCCAGGTCTTAGGGAACCAACTCTTTCATTTAACCCCTTCCATGCTCATGACGAGCTCAGCTCGTCATGCAGTACACTGCTCGTGTGCTCATGACGAGCTGAGCTCGTCATGAACCATGGAAATCTGAAAAGTTCAGCACCCAGGAAAATCTCCTGCAGCATTGAAGGTGTTAAACAGCGGCTAAAACGCACCCACCTGTTAGAACACCAACTAACGTCAGCAGTCCAGAGAGACTCGGACACCCCGCATTTCTGTTATTAGGAAGCACGGTTGTGGGTAGGGTTGCGCTCTTCAACGAGACACAAATCGTAGGACAGCAATTCCCAAGTACAAAATTATTACAAGGGAAAGTGAAAGAGCGCCATGCGCGCTTTGTAGGCACGCCTTGAGCGTGCACATCGGTGTTTCCTGCGGCTCGTGCACAGTGACGGCGCCTGTGTGCTTAGCGACTGCCGGATAGAGCAAAACCAGGGGGCTCGGGGCTTAGACCCACTGCAGGTCCCCAAGAGGCTGGGACCTGGCGCTCCGAGAGGCCCCCTCCCGCCGGCGGAACAACTTGAGGAGCCCCCTCCTAAGCAGCCGATAAATGGTAGCCCCGGCGGACAGCGGCGCCTTCCTGCTGCTGGTGCTGACCCTTACTAAGCCGCTGCGACCAGGTGAGGATGGAGGGGCTGCTGAGAAACCCCGGGGTTGGGCTTTGGGGGGCACTGTGTGAAGGGGTGCATTACGACCCCCTCTCCATATTATATCACATGAATTCATTGCCTCGGTTTCAGGCTGAGAGCGCGTCGCTCACCGGGGCTGAGGACATCCCAAGCTGAGCGCGCGTGCACAGTAGGAAAGTGAAACTAGATCAGCCTTGCAACCACAGACGGGGGACAGGAGATGTGACCAGCGCGTGATCACGGGTATGTTCACATTTCCAGTCCATCCAGAGCGTGCACATCTCCTGTCTCCCTTCCGAGGCAAGTCGGTGACAATAGATCTCGCTGGCACAGCGCTTTCGCGCTGCGGTCGCCAGGCGAGACTTTAAAATGACTTTTACTCTCCTTTTCCTTTCTTTGAATGGCATTTCCTTTGTCATGGGGCAGATGTTTTTTCATTGTTTGTATGTTTACACTGGTAAGGAGTATTTCCCTGTTGGTGGGGTTATCAATAATAGGTTTAAACCTAAAACAGGTATCCTATATATATACTTCACTCATTAAACTTTGACATCGATCCGTTGTAAACTTGAGTAATAGGACACAACCCTACAAATTGTCAATATCTCCATATTCTGTCAGTACATTCCACATAAAATCTTCAAATTTATCAGTAGAATTCATTCCAGTAGAAGACCAAAAACACAAGGAACAAACCTTCCATACCTGGCAAACGAAGCAACAGCGCTCCTCATCTTGAACTTTTCATAACAATTCGAAGCATGGACCATAAAACTGGCTAAACCACACCACACCATCCCCGATCTTTCACCTTGAAACCACTTTGTGAACCAAAACAATCCTTAATACAAACTGCAGAGAAGACTGGTGTATTTGGTGCTGAAGAATGCCCAAGGAAGAAGCTTAACCACTTGGATGCTAATGACAAGGGTAACTCGTCATGGAGTGCCCATTCATTTCAATGGAAATTACATGAAATCGTTGGACATTCTATAGCATCCAAGTGGTTTTAAATACATCAAAGAGGAGTAACAGCCACAATACAAATACAGATGCAGATCAAAGGAAATGGGAGTTGGCTTCAAGCCACCCTTAACGCACACAAGGGAGACTGACCTGGGGAAGGGAGGAGTTCAGCAAGCAAATCAAAGAGATGACTTGCATCTGCTCTCATGGAACATAGCAGGAGCAAATAAATGACTAGAAGAAGGCATGCCACCTCAAGACTGGGATTTGTAGGTCCTAATAGCCCTCCAAGAGACATGCGCACTGGACAACCTACCCCTGGAGGGCTTCATTCACTACAATGTGGCCGCAGACAAAAACAAACAATATGGGCATCCAAAAGGGGGACTGGCAGTTTGTGTCTACAGCGTTAAATAGAAAATCTGAAGAGTTAACATCCCCTGACATCGGATTGCAACTAAACAAATTTACTCACAGGAGTACCTACAAATCAAATCCTGTGTTGTCAATCAACACATACGCTCACCCAAAAGTAAGAAAAAAAGCCCTCAATTCCCAACTTATTACAACAATCTCAAACTTAAGACTCACCTGTCCACCTTGGGACATAGTGTGGACAGGAGATTATAACTCCAAACTAATCTATACCCCAGATGAGGATGAAAATCTATTACGTTTATCCGCATTATCAACTAATGACAACTCACCCAGACCGCACAGGCCATTCGCTAATGGCGATAGAGCCCTGGGAATGAGAGTGATAAAGAGCAGATCACCAGAAGACACCCCTCCATAATTCACCTACCACAGAGCTAAGGCATGATCCCTACTAGACTTTACAAATGTATCACTACCATTAGTGCTATTTCTATCACAGTTTTCAATTGAATTCACCATTTTGCGCAATCACTCCTAACGTACTTCAGTTTAAGCACTGTGTTACTTAGAAGCGGCTGGAAGCGTGAACTCGATCAATCTATAGCGACTTAAGTGGACAAAACACTCTCCAGCACGTATAAAGCACAGTAAAGAAACTAACAAAGGCCAGTTGTAAGGAGAAATCCAATACAATAAACGCCTGGATAGAATTTACAACAAAGTTGACATCATTAATGTTGGGGTGTCCAAAGCCATGTGCCAAGAAAAGCCTGCAATACAATATCACGTAAAATGCAAACCTTGAAACGAGAATTAATAAAAGCAGTCAGGAAACCAAGAACAACTGACACAGACCAAACGGCATGGGAAAATGTTCGTCACCGGAGGAAAGAATACAAAATAAAAAAGTCATGGCAATGAGACATTCTGGGCAAAGCTATTGTCTAGTGCAAGGCAAACTAACTCAAGTTTACAAAATGAGAAGCACACCTCTTTTTATACAAAATATTTGGGGAAATATATTATGATTTTTGTTGTTTTAATAACCATGCGTGCTGCAAAAGTGGCACGTTTGTCCAAACACCATGCCTCTGAACTGAGCAACCTATCTAGAGTGGTGAGACCACTCAACTTTTGCGCACTGTTACACCTGGTCAGTGGGTCAGACCAGAGTCACCTTCATATTTTTATAAT
Organism: Lissotriton helveticus; assembly: GCF_964261635.1. NCBI lineage: Eukaryota > Metazoa > Chordata > Amphibia > Caudata > Salamandridae > Lissotriton > Lissotriton helveticus. The sequence goes on from NC_136067.1 coordinate 1,889,080,641, forward strand.
GTATTCTACATTCATAAACTATACACAAAATTTAGCATATAAATCTCAACACTTCAACATAAATATTTGCTTTTTAATTTGCAAAGATCAACAAAAGTAATTTGTATCATTCAACTGTATTATTGACAATTAGTAACAATTTCACAACAGAACTACATAATCATGCTTAGTAGTAAACAGTTGTAGTGGCCCTTGTAGTAGCCCGATGCATTTCGAGTCCCTTGGGACTCTTCCTCAGGGGCCTGTAAATGGGAACCAATTTTTAAACATGAGTATAATTAGCTCACTTTTAACATTCCAAAATATCAGACAATATTATGCGGAGGCAACAACGTACAATTAAAATGTCAGGAATATAGTCAAGAAACATTATAGAACGGATACTGAAGTATACCTAACAAACAGAAAAGCCGCCACCACACCACTGTGTGAAAAACTCAACCAACCTCAAGGTAACTCATACTCACATCAATGATAAACACAGTCCGCCCTGCCTGTGAACAAGATAACAATTACTAACCAGCTCTAACCCAAGAAAATATAACTGTAAACCTTCTCCGTGAAAACCTTACCTCGGTTGCTTTTTACTGCGCACTACCGCGTTACTCCCTTTTTTTTACAATACCAAATCGTATCTGTAAAAAACAAAGAACCATGCTCAAAACCTCTCTCCTCTTGGAATTTTCCTCCTCAATCAAGGCGCACGTCGCCAAAGCTTCCTACCTTCCTAATCGAGTTCATGTTCACCATGTACTCCACTATTCTCCACGAAACAGTCTGTGCCACAAGATGGCCCGTGGCGTTTTTAAACAGCCAAACTCTTTCCAAACGTAACAATGGAAAGCGAAAACGGTCTACCACAAAATGTTCCAACCTCAAGATTAACAACATAGAGGACGGACTACCGCAAACTGCCGGGGCCGCCATATTGAAGCTATCAAGGAGTTATATACGAAGTGCGTGAACATAAATAAAATGAAGGTGTGTGAAAAAAAGGAAAACAATATCACAACCGGGCTGGGGAAAATAATATCAGTACATAATCCGTTCGTATGCATAGGTGGTCACACATGTAAAAGTAATGCCTGCCAAAAACTTACTAGCATCTCAACAGGGTACAGTCACATATTTACAGGAAACAAGTGTAATCAATTTTTTCATTGAGCCCTTTTGGTTCTTGTGTTCCAAGGAACCTAATCCAAAATATTTCTCTCTGAAGGAGTGATCTGGTGAGATCACCTCCTTCATAGTTTTCCGTTCTCTCCAGAACTGAAAACTTCAGTTGAGAAATGTTGTGCCTGTTTTCTAACCAGTGCCTGGCTAGATTACTTTTGACATTAGCATTCCTGATGGTACTTTTATGTTCAGAAATTCTCGTTTTTATTTTCCTTTCTGTTTTTCCTATATATACTTTGCCACACGGGCATTTAATGTAGTAAATAACATTTTTGGAGTTGCAATCGCTATCATGATGCAGCTCTATGGTTTTCCCAGTCTGAGGATGATTTAAGGTGGTTCCAATAATTGCATTGTGACAGTGCACACAATTTGAGCATCGTTTCATCCCTTTGTACGTCTGTCTTCTCCTAATTGGAGGTGTTTTCAGCAATTCCTTCAGGTTTTTTGATCGTTTATAAGCGAACATTGGCTTATGTGCAAAAATGCCTCCAAAATCTGGTTCATGCTGTAAAAGTTCCCAGTGTCTTGTAATAATGTTCTTGATTTTTACCGAACTCGTGGAATATTTAGATACAAAAACTTGTCTCTCCAGGGTTTTTTTTGGTTTTTGCTCTAAAAGATTATCCCGGTTGAATAATTCAATCTTCTCCTTAGCTTTATTGAGTACTGCCTCAGGGTAGCCTCTCTGGGCATATTTCTGTTCTTGTAGGGTCAAGTGTTTTCCCAAGGTATTGGGTTCGGAACAAATGCGTTTGATTCTCATGTATTGCGACAATGGCAAATTGACTTTTAGATTCTGTGGGTGAAAACTCTGGAACAGAAGAGAATTGTTAACATCTCAAATTGTGTGCACTGTCACAATGCAATTATTGGAACCACCTTAAATCATCCTCAGACTGGGAAAACCATAGAGCTGCATCATGATAGCGATTGCAACTCCAAAAATGTTATTTACTACATTAAATGCCCGTGTGGCAAAGTATATATAGGAAAAACAGAAAGGAAAATAAAAACGAGAATTTCTGAACATAAAAGTACCATCAGGAATGCTAATGTCAAAAGTAATCTAGCCAGGCACTGGTTAGAAAACAGGCACAACATTTCTCAACTGAAGTTTTCAGTTCTGGAGAGAACGGAAAACTATGAAGGAGGTGATCTCACCAGATCACTCCTTCAGAGAGAAATATTTTGGATTAGGTTCCTTGGAACACAAGAACCAAAAGGGCTCAATGAAAAAATTGATTACACTTGTTTCCTGTAAATATGTGACTGTACCCTGTTGAGATGCTAGTAAGTTTTTGGCAGGCATTACTTTTACATGTGTGACCACCTATGCATACGAACGGATTATGTACTGATATTATTTTCCCCAGCCCGGTTGTGATATGGTTTTCCTTTTTTTCACACACCTTCATTTTATTTATGTTCACGCACTTCGTATATAACTCCTTGATAGCTTCAATATGGCGGCCCCGGCAGTTTGCGGTAGTCCGTCCTCTATGTTGTTAATCTTGAGGTTGGAACACTTTGTGGTAGACCGTTTTCGCTTTCCATTGTTACGTTTGGAAAGAGTTTGGCTGTTTAAAAACGCCACGGGCCATCTTGTGGCACAGACTGTTTCGTGGAGAATAGTGGAGTACATGGTGAACATGAACTCGATTAGGAAGGTAGGAAGCTTTGGCGACGTGCGCCTTGATTGAGGAGGAAAATTCCAAGAGGAGAGAGGTTTTGAGCATGGTTCTTTATGTTTTTTACAGATACGATTTGGTATTGTAAAAAAAAGGGAGTAACGCGGTAGTGCGCAGTAAAAAGCAACCGAGGTAAGGTTTTCACGGAGAAGGTTTACAGTTATATTTTCTTGGGTTAGAGCTGGTTAGTAATTGTTATCTTGTTCACAGGCAGGGCGGACTGTGTTTATCATTGATGTGAGTATGAGTTACCTTGAGGTTGGTTGAGTTTTTCACACAGTGGTGTGGTGGCGGCTTTTCTGTTTGTTAGGTATACTTCAGTATCCGTTCTATAATGTTTCTTGACTATATTCCTGACATTTTAATTGTACGTTGTTGCCTCCGCATAATATTGTCTGATATTTTGGAATGTTAAAAGTGAGCTAATTATACTCATGTTTAAAAATTGGTTCCCATTTACAGGCCCCTGAGGAAGAGTCCCAAGGGACTCGAAATGCATCGGGCTACTACAAGGGCCACTACAACTGTTTACTACTAAGCATGATTATGTAGTTCTGTTGTGAAATTGTTACTAATTGTCAATAATACAGTTGAATGATACAAATTACTTTTGTTGATCTTTGCAAATTAAAAAGCAAATATTTATGTTGAAGTGTTGAGATTTATATGCTAAATTTTGTGTATAGTTTATGAATGTAGAATACATTATAAAAATATGAAGGTGACTCTGGTCTGACCCACTGACCAGGTGTAACAGTGCGCAAAAGTTGAGTGGTCTCACCACTCTAGATAGGTTGCTCAGTTCAGAGGCATGGTGTTTGGACAAACGTGCCACTTTTGCAGCACGCATGGTTATTAAAACAACAAAAATCATAATATATTTCCCCAAATATTTTGTATAAAAAGAGGTGTGCTTCTCATTTTGTAAACTTCATTTTGTCACTTTGTCCTACGGAGAGAGCACCCACCCCATTTCTAAAATGTCTTTCGACCAGATTTCTAGCCTCACAGATGTGAGAGCAAAAACTTTAGCATACACGGCTGAACAAGCCAGTGATACATATTCATTGGTCCAAGAAATAAAGGCAACAGATGCGCAAGGCAACACCGTATTTCAACAACTCAAACAATTACAATTTCTGGCCAAAAGAGAAGTAAGTCAGAAACTCCATGCATCGACCCTGGTACAGTACCATAGGGAGAAGAGGATTCCTCGTGGATTGAGGATGTCCATAAAACCTATGCTCTACAGATTTCATCAAAACAAAGACTTTATGGAGAAATGGTACCGAATTTTGAATAAGTGTTCTCTAGATTTGATTTTATTATTAATTGAGGAACTAGCCAGAGTCATAGCTGAATTATCCCATGAAATTGAGGAGATCAAATATAATTTGGAGAGAAGAATGGATAAAGATGAGTGGGAGAAAATATTAAACGATACAAAAATTATGTTGGATAAATATACCAGAGAAATCCAGGAGGGGAAACTAAGGAAGTTCAAGCGAGATACACTTGATTACAAGTTGAATGAGGTTTACACCTGGGCTGAAGTGTATGCGCAAAGAAGAGTATATCAACCAAGGAAAAAGATTATAACAACTTCAGAGGAGAGCTTAGTTTCAGACACGGATTTAAGTGCCTCGAGACCATCAGCGACAGCACAAATGGGAGAAGCATCTGGTCAGTCTCAACAAACAGAAACTGCTGAAACTGCAGCCACATCAAAGCCGTCTTCTTTTCCCCAGGTCGGGGATCTAACCCAACCCCCAGGAAAAACCAAACCAAAACAAGGAGAGGCAAAAGAAGGAGCGCAAACAAGGAGCAAGAGGTAAATCTGGTGATGAATATTTCTAAGACGGATTTAACCAGAGATGAACTCAATGTATTAAATCGAGGGCTAGGTTTTGTCCCTACCTATGATACGAACATTATGGAGGTTGAAATAGCCTTGTTTAAATTCATGAGGATTTTAAGGCTTAGACATTTTTTCACGAATGTTATTCCGACACAAGAGGATAAAGAACCGACGGAATTAATGGAGTTTAAAGTTAAATCTAAATATCAATCACCAGTATCCCACAAAATCCTGGATGCATTTGAAAAATCAGTACGGAATGATTTGGAGAAGTTACGTTTTCAAAGATCCAAAACAAAGAATCTGACAGAATTTGAAAGGAACACATTGAAAAAACTTCAAACAAACGAGAGTATTCATATTCAAAAAGCAGATAAGGGAGGAGCCATTGTTGTTATGGACAAGGATTTCTACGTAAATAAGGTGAATGAGCATGTGTCTGATGAACTCACATATTTGCAATTGGAAGACGACCCTACCAAAGAATTGGAAGACACTTTGCAACTTATTTTGGAAAGAGCGTTTGAGCTAGGGTATATTTCAAACGCCACAAAACAGTTTTTGACAGTACAACATCCAAGGCGGCCTCGCCTTTATATGCTGCCCAAAATCCACAAGGATAAACTAAACCCGCCAATGAGACCCATCGTGACAGGTTGTGGAACCCTTTTTGAACCGTTGGGGCAATATATTGACACCTTTTTGCAACAATTTGTTCAAAACTGGCCATCTTACACTAAAGATACCAACCATTTTCTACTGAAATTGAAGAATATTCCGACTTCTCATGATCTAGTGTTATGCACTATTGATGTCAAATCACTCTATACCTCTATACCACACCACGCAGGACTTGAAGCCGTAGAATGGGCTTTGTTGGAACTCGAGAACATCAGAGCAGAGAAGACATTCATACTAGAACTGTTGCATTTTTGTTTATACCACAGTTATTTTCAGTGGAATTCCAAGTTCTATCTGCAACAGAATGGGACTAGTATGGGTTTTTCAGGAGCTCCCGCGTACGCTAATACGTACATGGCAAAATTTGAAGCTGATTTTATTTATTCTGATGAAGAATGGCGTGAAAACAGTTTATTGTACCAACGATTTATTGATGACATTTTCGTAATTTGGTCTGGAAGTAGAGAGAAATTGGAACAGAAAATATTGACTCTAAACACCCATGTGGACCAAATTAAATTCACACACAGCATCAGCGATCATGAAATTGCATTTTTAGATGTTCTAGTTTCGGTTAAACAAGGAAGGTTACAGACTGAAGTATTTCGAAAAGAAACAGATGTTAACAATTCTCTTCTGTTCCAGAGTTTTCACCCACAGAATCTAAAAGTCAATTTGCCATTGTCGCAATACATGAGAATCAAACGCATTTGTTCCGAACCCAATACCTTGGGAAAACACTTGACCCTACAAGAACAGAAATATGCCCAGAGAGGCTACCCTGAGGCAGTACTCAATAAAGCTAAGGAGAAGATTGAATTATTCAACCGGGATAATCTTTTAGAGCAAAAACCAAAAAAAACCCTGGAGAGACAAGTTTTTGTATCTAAATATTCCACGAGTTCGGTAAAAATCAAGAACATTATTACAAGACACTGGGAACTTTTACAGCATGAACCAGATTTTGGAGGCATTTTTGCACATAAGCCAATGTTCGCTTATAAACGATCAAAAAACCTGAAGGAATTGCTGAAAACACCTCCAATTAGGAGAAGACAGACGTACAAAGGGATGAAACGATGCTCAAATTGTGTGCACTGTCACAATGCAATTATTGGAACCACCTTAAATCATCCTCAGACTGGGAAAACCATAGAGCTGCATCATGATAGCGATTGCAACTCCAAAAATGTTATTTACTACATTAAATGCCCGTGTGGCAAAGTATATATAGGAAAAACAGAAAGGAAAATAAAAACGAGAATTTCTGAACATAAAAGTACCATCAGGAATGCTAATGTCAAAAGTAATCTAGCCAGGCACTGGTTAGAAAACAGGCACAACATTTCTCAACTGAAGTTTTCAGTTCTGGAGAGAACGGAAAACTATGAAGGAGGTGATCTCACCAGATCACTCCTTCAGAGAGAAATATTTTGGATTAGGTTCCTTGGAACACAAGAACCAAAAGGGCTCAATGAAAAAATTGATTACACTTGTTTCCTGTAAATATGTGACTGTACCCTGTTGAGATGCTAGTAAGTTTTTGGCAGGCATTACTTTTACATGTGTGACCACCTATGCATACGAACGGATTATGTACTGATATTATTTTCCCCAGCCCGGTTGTGATATTGTTTTCCTTTTTTTCACACACCTTCATTTTATTTATGTTCACGCACTTCGTATATAACTCCTTGATAGCTTCAATATGGCGGCCCCGGCAGTTTGCGGTAGTCCGTCCTCTATGTTGTTAATCTTGAGGTTGGAACATTTTGTGGTAGACCGTTTTCGCTTTCCATTGTTACGTTTGGAAAGAGTTTGGCTGTTTAAAAACGCCACGGGCCATCTTGTGGCACAGACTGTTTCGTGGAGAATAGTGGAGTACATGGTGAACATGAACTCGATTAGGAAGGTAGGAAGCTTTGGCGACGTGCGCCTTGATTGAGGAGGAAAATTCCAAGAGGAGAGAGGTTTTGAGCATGGTTCTTTATGTTTTTTACAGATACGATTTGGTATTGTAAAAAAAAGGGAGTAACGCGGTAGTGCGCAGTAAAAAGCAACCGAGGTAAGGTTTTCACGGAGAAGGTTTACAGTTATATTTTCTTGGGTTAGAGCTGGTTAGTAATTGTTATCTTGTTCACAGGCAGGGCGGACTGTGTTTATCATTGATGTGAGTATGAGTTACCTTGAGGTTGGTTGAGTTTTTCACACAGTGGTGTGGTGGCGGCTTTTCTGTTTGTTAGGTATACTTCAGTATCCGTTCTATAATGTTTCTTGACTATATTCCTGACATTTTAATTGTACGTTGTTGCCTCCGCATAATATTGTCTGATATTTTGGAATGTTAAAAGTGAGCTAATTATACTCATGTTTAAAAATTGGTTCCCATTTACAGGCCCCTGAGGAAGAGTCCCAAGGGACTCGAAATGCATCGGGCTACTACAAGGGCCACTACAACTGTTTACTACTAAGCATGATTATGTAGTTCTGTTGTGAAATTGTTACTAATTGTCAATAATACAGTTGAATGATACAAATTACTTTTGTTGATCTTTGCAAATTAAAAAGCAAATATTTATGTTGAAGTGTTGAGATTTATATGCTAAATTTTGTGTATAGTTTATGAATGTAGAATACATTATAAAAATATGAAGGTGACTCTGGTCTGACCCACTGACCAGGTGTAACAGTGCGCAAAAGTTGAGTGGTCTCACCACTCTAGATAGGAAACTAACTCAAGTACCTTCTGGAAAACCATAAATAACCTTAACAGGCCAGTGAACGTCAAACTCAACGTCCAGGAACAAGATTGGGCCGAATTCCTGACCGAGAGGTTCACAAGTGATACAACTCCAGAACCATAGTCTTCTCTACAATCAGACCGCACTAACCATCGAGATCAAGGGACGGGGACTAATACAGTAAACTCCAGCACCAGAAATGAAAGAAACCGCGCCTACCCAGAAAATAAAACCAATCCGCTGACTTACTCAGCAGAAGAACTGACCAATATAATACGCAAAGGCAGAAGGGATGGTGCCATTTTCAAGCACGATCTGGCTTTTTGGAGCAACTGCTTATCTATTCTATTTAAAGAATTAGAACTATTAAGTTATATGCCAAAAAGTTGACAAGGCTCAATGATCACTTCCATCTAGAAAGGTGGAGACAGAATGAACCTAGGAAACTACAGACTCATATCGTTATTAGACGTTGAAGCAAGGTACTACGCTTCCCTGATCCTAGCAGAGCTCATAGAATGGTAACTTGAGCCCAGCCAATTAGACAGGCTTCAGAAAAGGGACCCGAACGATCGCAAACATTTTAGCACTCTCACTAAAAGCAGAAAAGTGCAAGTGAAAAAAAGCAAATATTATACCTCAGTTTTTTTAGACCTAAAAGCGGCCTTTGACAGCGTATATTGTCACATACTGTGGAGATTTTAAGAGATATGAATATCCCCGAAAGAATACTGCAAGAAATAGGTTATTTTTCTCCCACAGCTGGATAAGAGTGAAGTTGAGTGATGGCTCCAGGATTTCAAGACAGTGGATTGCAAACAAGGGCCTGAAACAGGGATGTGTGCTGGCTCAGTACCTTTTCAATCTGTTCATGTCTGACCTAACGCTTGGGAAAGTTAACCTGGTACCATCTTTCATATGCAGGCGATGTGGTACTAATGAGCTTAACTAAAGCTGGTCTCCGGAGGTCACTTACATAAATGCATGAATATGTTATTCTAACAAACTGGAAATTATTACATCAAAAACCATGCTGATCAGCAACCGCCCAAGCCCTCTACAGAAAATCTGGTTAGATGGGAAACCGTTAGAAGTGACCAGTTATAAGTACTTGGTAGCTTATACAGACAACAGATTCAATTACCATGAACTGAAGAACTACAGGTCACAAATAACCAGGGCACTAGCCTTCACATTCAGCACACTGGCCAAAAAGCTGGAAGGTCCATCTTACAAACCACTGCTATCCGTAATAGCTGCAAAAATGCTACCACCAATATCCTACTCCAGCGTCGTCTTAAAAGGAAAAGGCTCTGCACTATTGAATACGTTGCAGGCCACAACCTATAAACTGGTCTTTCAGCTATCTCAGACTGTATCACCCACGCAGGTGCTCTTAGAATTTGTGCTAATAAATGAAACGGTAGCGATAATGTACACAATAAAATGTTCGGACAAAAAAAAAAAAAACGTGGTATATTCCCTCACTCAACAAGGCTCAAATGGTCAGAAGTTGAAAACGATAAACAATCTATATACAATTAATATATTTTCAAAGCTTTAAAAACCACAAACAGTTGAGCTATGGAACAAGAATCTATATTTTGCAACCTTTAAACACATCACAAATAATGCTGCAAAATTCCACTCCCTGTTGCTAGATAGAAACAGCCATAGATCACAAGCCTGAATGGTGATTAAAAACTAGAAGACCTTAAAACCAGCACCATACTTAAGTCTTATTTGCCGTACACTAAACAAACAACTGATGGCACTTTGCTCTGGCCAGCTACCATCAACAGCTGAGAAACCAAGTTGGAAGCAAAACTGGCCCACAGCATGCAGACTCTGACAGGAAAAAGGAAGAGGTTATTCACCTAATTTGTATATGCGCCTATCTACATACAGCATGTGTCACTTTACTAACAAAAGTATTTATCGATACAATAAGGACATGTAGAGCCGATATAATACAATGGCTTGACCGGTCAGATCCCAAATTGAACTGCAAATTGGTAAAGTGCCTTAAACTCCACAAACTAGCTCTGAAATCCATAGCCCAGCAGGAACATCGATTTTAATCGTAAACAGAAAAAAGTCTATTTTACATTTTTATTATTATTATATATGAAAAGACAATATGCGACTTGCCATAATGATTATGTCCTGAGCAAAGTACAGATTTTATGAATGTTTATATGCAACATTGTTATTGTTTTAAATAACCAAACAATATAGCTATTTAATTACTTACACATGCCCAATTCCTGAAGGATGCCTATAAAATGTAACTTTAAGAGACTGTTCCCCTAGCAAAAGAACCCTCTAGACTCAAACTAATTCTTCTGAACTTTTAACCATCATAAAAAAGAGCCCTATATAGAGACTTAGACCCTTTCTGCAGATCTTGAAATAATGACAAATATAAACAAACATTGGTAAAACCAATAGATCTCCCCTCTGCAACAGCTATTGGTTTCGTTTACTTTAGTTGTGTTGTACAGCATTGGGGTTGTACAGAAGGTATACAGTTTTACTCTGAATTGCTGTGAAACAACCATTATTATTTTATAATTGTTTTAATGTGTGAAGGATGGTATGAGCTTTGAATTAAAATGAGAAATGGAAGGGAAATAGCAACACAAACAGCTGTCTTAAAAAAGTATTATGGTATAGTGAATACTGCACTTTATGGGGGTTGGCGGTAATATATGGGATGGGAAGTGGTAGGTAATAAGTAAGGTGGATAATGGGTGGTGTGATAGTGATAGGACAGTTTAATTTTACTTTATGAAATAATTTAAATTAATGGAAGTGGTGCAAATTAATTAACATACACATGTAAAAAAAAAAAAATATTAAATTTCCCTTGTAACATTGCTAAGGAAGAGAGGTGGGAAGCACATTTTCGTATCTCAAAGGAAATTAAATGTGACAGTGCATGTATAAAAGGCAAGCAGTTCCCCAAATGTGATAGCATTCTTTCTTAGCTCATGCACACATGCTATTTGTTTTTAAAAGCACAGCAAAAGTGTGTCCTTGATACTTGTTTTTTGGCACAGTAAAGTTTATAATAAAACTTGGGTTGTGGATGAGGTGCAATTGCTAATATTGTTTAAAGCTGTCTAACTTAAATGAAAGGCAGCATTGTCCACGGTGGAATAAATATAAATTCAAAGATGAATGTAAACATTGCCATCTTGGTCGCTTTTTGGACACCCATAAGCTAAAACAAGTGAAGGGTAACATTTTCCTGTTTACCTTGCACACATCCTGTGTTTTTTTTGTAGTTACAACTATTGTTTAAAGCGGTCTAACAAAAGAATTGAAAAGCAGGATTGTTGTAGGGGAATGGGGGTAAATAAAGAAGCCCTCACAAGGTCCCTTTAGTTTCAGATCAGAACATTTTCTTCCCATACTTCCTTCACTTGCAATGTTAGGGGTGGAGTGGTCTGGATTATTCTGTTGTACACAGGTACACATTAGCTCATTTGCACCACAATCACAATACGTTGTGGTGCTTCTGGGACGTGAATGAGGTACCCCGGCTTCAAAGGCCGCAGCCCTGCACAAAACAAACCGCACAGCAATGCAGGTCCCGTTATCTGCAGATCAGTGGCCTTTGAAGCTGGGGAATCAGTAAAACTCCTGTAAAAAAAGATGACTGAGAAATGTCCCCGTAACATTGCAAGTGAAGAGAGCGTTGGGAGCACATTTTCTTATATCAAAGGCAATGGAATGTGACAGTGTGAATATAGCAGGCTAGCAGTTCCCTTAAGGTGAAAACTTGCGTGCTTGAGCTAAGAATAAACAAAGACATGCAAGGTCCTCATATAGTCAAGCCTAAAAACAAACTCGGGCGCATTAAAATGGTTAAAAATAAAAAAATAAAAATAAAAAACACAGTAAGGATGTGGCCGAGATGCAGTTGCAAACAGTGTTGAAAACTAAATAAAGAAGGGTGGGGGCTCAGCAATGAAAGTGAGGGAGGGGGGACAAGCAAATGACAGAGCCAGCTAGAAAAGATGCACTTAGTAGAGTGGCTCGACAAACGAAAACCAGCATCTGCAATGCAATAGGTCTCGCATTTATGCGAGTTGGAGCTATTGGCATTGTAAATGACAAAGCCTTTTATGTTTTAAAAACCAAAACATAAATAAAAGGCATGGTCATCAACAATAACAATAGCTCAAACTCACGTAAATGCGAGACGTATTGCATTGCAAATGCTTGTTTTCCGGCTGCAGTGACAGCAGGCACATCGATGTGCACGTGCTCCAACTGTTCACTTCTCACTAGTGGAGAAGTTACAGCATGACCTCATGCCAGCTGAGTCATGCCAAATGAGCGTTGTAGGGGGAGGGAAATCCTTTAAAGAGTCATTTTCTCTCTGGATTTCCCTTCTCTTTTTGAAACTCAGGAGCAGCAACATTATCGTGGTGTCAACAGGGCTTTAAGTGGAAGCTTTTTCAATATTATATACTAGCCATGGTTGCTGCTTATTTATCTTATGCAACTAACAATAATTGACACAGCCAATAGTCCTGCCTTGTTGTAGGTATGATGTTACATGTATCATATATCTGGATGCAATGACAGAAACAGCAAAATGCAAGTCGGAGCACTCTTTTTACCTTATGTGTTTTTGAGCCACGCCCTTAATTACATTGGCCACGCCCCTTTGAAAGATTCCCCTCCAGTTTTTTCAACCCACTTAAAGCCCTAGTTAAAATGCATCTAGTGTTTGGATCTGTCAGCAGCATCGCTGTGGCACCAGGTGACATCTCTCAGCCTCATGGTAACGAGAAAGTAATTCTTTAAATTTCACTATTTACACGAGCGCCCGACTTGTGCTCTGGATTTTCATGATTATATTGCCAGCTGCACAGAAAACAGTTTTCACCGTTTACTGTTGTCCGATGCTGTTGCAGTCGTGAAGAAAATCACACTTACTTTATGGCAGAAACTACTCGCCGAGTTAACTTTTAACTCCAGGTTGTCATTAGATATGTGCCATATTGAGTGCATTTCTTCCATGTAACAATAGCTTGCAAACATTCACAGTATGATTAAAAGAAATTGCATAATAACTGCCCTGTTGCCTTTCCTTTTAACGCAGCGCTATGAACCTTATAGGTCCCCTTGAGCGCACACGTAGGCACAGCGGTTATTACCCATGGAATTGGTACTCATTTAACCGACCTCGGAAGGATGAAAGGCTGAGTAAACCTAGAGAGTGCCGCTACTATCCTGGATGGACGATTCGAGCCCCGGTCTGTCCTCTCCTTACGCACGTGAGCCAGCCCAACAGTCATAAGGGCGACACTGATTTGACGACTCTTCATCTAGTGTCGTCAGCGAATGGTAGTCTGTCCTCAGTTTCCCTCCTCACCTGAATGTTCTATCTATGGTGACTCCTATGCGTTATATTGAAAACCAATAGTGCTAACGAACTATCGCGCAATAAACAGACCACGCAGTGTCAGCGTAAAAGGCCATTTTATTAGACCAGAAACTGCGTAATCTGTACAAAAACAGTAAACATAAACAGGTAATAACATCAAAACCCCCACTCACACTCCCCTCTCACTCGTTCCACCTCATCACAAAGCCCTAGAGGCTCCATACCATGCTTTCTTCCTGCCCCTCAATCCTTTGTCATCCAGCCCACTCATTGCGTCCTGCCATTCACGCTTCTATCCCCCCTAAGAACTCCCCCCCAAGGAATGGGTGTGCCCGCTCTTGACCCCCTTGTCCCTTCAAGTACCGCCTAACGCAGCTCTGGCCTAAACTGGCAACGCCAACGACCAGCCCAACAAACCACCTCCAACTGCCGGGTGGGTGGGCGGCCTTTTGTGACCATCCCGATGGTGCCAGGCGCAGGAAGAGGAAGTTCCCTTCCTCCCCTGCGCCTATATCCCCCAACCCCTAACTCCTCCCTTTCCCCTACCTGGCCTATCAGCGCGAATGACCCCGGGGGAAGACTAGTCTGCGACTTCGCTTCCCCCGGGGCCCGGCATCGCGCAATAAACAGACCACGCAGTGTCAGCGTAAAAGGCCATTTTATTAGACCAGAAACTGCGTAATCTGTACAAAAACAGTAAACAAACAGGTAATAACATCAAAACCCCCACTCACACTCCCCTCTCACTCGTTTCACTCGTTCCACCTCATCACAAAGCCCTAGAGGCTCCATACCATGCTTTCTTCCTGCCCCTCAATCCTTTGTCATCCAGCCCACTCATTGCGTCCTGCCATTCACGCTTCTATCCCCCCTAAGAACTCCCCCCCAAGGGATGGGTGTGCCCGCTCTTGACCCCCTTGTCCCTTCAAGTACCGCCTAACGCAGCTCTGGCCTAAACTGGCAACGCCAACGACCAGCCCAACAAACCACCTCCAACTGCCGGGTGGGTGGGCAGCCTTTTGTGACCCTCCCGATGGTGCCAGGCGCAGGAAGAGGAAGTTCCCTTCCTCCCCTGCGCCTATATCCCCCAACCCCTAACTCCTCCCTTTCCCCTACCTGGCCTATCAGCGCGAATGATCCCGGGGGAAGACTAGTCTGCGACTTCGCTTCCCCCGGGGCCCGGCATCGCGAAATAAACAGACCACGCAGTGTCAGCGTAAAAGGCCATTTTATTAGACCAGAAACTGCGTAATCTGTACAAAAACAGTAAACATAAACAGGTAATAACATCAAAACCCCCACTCACACTCCCCTCTCACTCGTTTCACTCGTTCCACCTCATCACAAAGCCCTAGAGGCTCCATACCATGCTTTCTTCCTGCCCCTCAATCCTTTGTCATCCAGCCCACTCATTGCGTCCTGCCATTCACGCTTCTATCCCCCCTAAGAACTCCCCCCCCCAAGGGATGGGTGTGCCCGCTCTTGACCCCCTTGTCCCTTCAAGTACCGCCAACCAGTGAACCCCCTGTAGGGCGGTTCACTGCCCCACCCCCCCTTCCAAGGGGTCCCGGTCCGCCACGCTCGCCAGCAGTCACACTCTGGGACACCAGATAGCCTCGTTCCACAACTTGCTCACCACATCCCTCATCTCCATCATGTAGTAAGCATTGCCCAACTGTGACAAGTGCACCCCGTCGTCCCTAAAAACTAACGGCTCCGCAAGTCGAATCCCTTCATGCGCAATTACTTTAATGTCATTGTCACCACAGAAAAGTCTCATGGCCCTGTTGAGTTTCCTTCGTGCCTTCTCGATGGCCCCATGCTTCATAGCCCCTCTCCACACTTTCCTGGGGACCAACTCCGTCCAGGCAATGCAGGTCCCTGCAAGCCTGGCCTTCAACACCTCCAGATCCCGTTGCATGAGTTGTAAAAGTGCCAAACCAGACAGCTGCACCAGGTCGTTCTCCCCCAGATGAATTATCAACAAATCAGGGCATCCCCTCTGCGGGACCATCTTCGCGAGCCAGGGCAGTAGTGCCCCCCATCGCATGCCACCTTTGCCCCACCATTGTACCTCGTGCAAGTGTCCTTTCAGTCCCAGGTTACGGCCGTAAACCTGTCGCTCCGCATATTTGGAAGCCCAATGCACGAAGGAGTGCCCAACAATCCAAGTCACCGTCTTACTGCCCGGTCCACCCACGCAACCTACGAAGAAAAGATGTTAGAAACAGGAACACAACGACATGCCCAACAACAACCCTACAGGTAGCCCTCACTTCCTCACATACTTCTCGCAACAGCGGGACTTCCACCGCCCGATCCGCCGTATCCTGTCCCAGGACCACCCCAGCCTGGCCGCAGCTGTCGCAGCCCCAATCCTGAACGAATGAGTCCCAAACCCAGAAGCATCCAGTCCCAACCTCCGCAAAGCCTTGCGCAACACTGCCAGCAGCTGACCCGCCGTCACTCTTGCGCCTGATGTATGCACAAAAATCTCCCCTTGCGCCACACTCACCGACCTCAGGAAAAAACGCCACTCAAACACTGGGCACACCACCCCGCCCTCAGTCTCATTCAGCCACACCCATTTACCCCTGCCCAACTGGTCAGTCTTCGAGCACCGCAACCAAATCCCCAGGCGTCCCCCATCCACCCGGACCTCTTCGAACAACCGGCCAGACATTCTCCTCGAACCCAACAACTCCGAAACCCGAAAAGCCCCGAAAAACATCCACACCATACACAAACGGAAAAGGCCGGCCTCAACCAGGTCGTAACAACAATCCGGCAACACCCCAACCAGCCGAACCAGCAACTCAAAAGTGATTGCCTCACGCAGCCTACCCCCCCCCCCCACTCCCACGCTCCCTGCCCCAACCCCGCAACATCCTGCTCACGATCACATCCTTGGTCGGATCAAACCCCAGAAACAGCACACAGTAAAAGGATATCCCCGCCAATTTACCAGAGATCGTAGCCGCAGACAAACCCCTGTCAACACAAACCAACACGAAACGTCTCAGCCCTTGCCTCACATCAGACTCAGTTCGCACCACACTGTCCACGTTCCAGCCCATGAAAACACTAAATTCCGACCATGCCAAACGATATGTCCTCCTCGTAGTTTCAGCCAGCGAACCCTCCACCAGTCCAATCATCCTCACTCCCCCAAGGCCCAGATGCCGTCCGGCAGCTCGGTCTTGCAAGTATCCGCTCCCGGTGCCAGGCGTCGAAACCGCTGCCACTGCGAACGAGACAAAGCATCCGCAATGTCATTATTCGCTCCAGGGACATGCTTAGCCCGAAACACCACATTCAACCGCAGACAGGCCAACATGAATCTCCGCAACAGACGCAGCACTCTCAGGTCCCGAGCCCTCTGATGATTCACCAACTCCACGAGATCCAGCGAGGGTGAAGCTAGGTGCCGAGCGGGTGCCGAGCGTTGCGGGCGGTGTGCCATTGTCGCTCCCACCCCCCTCCTGTGTTCCATGGGGCGTGGATCTATTTCTTTACAAACTCCTAGGTTCCTCACAAAAGAGGTAAACCCCCACTACTTATGAGTTTGTTTTCTTTTTCTTTGTGCACCAATTTTACACATAGTGCTATTTTTAACTTTCACGACCATTGGCAGGGCGGGCCTTAGCGTGCCCCTCCTGTCATTGGCACACTCTCTTACCGGTCCTGATGAAAGCCCAGTAAATTTACACACATAAATGGGCAGAAACATGTTGACCTTCTTTACAGGGTAAACACCAGTATAAAGTAATTGGCTAGTTTCCCTTCACATATCTTATTTTTAATATGTCAGGTTAACCAGTGAATAAAGTTTTTTGGTACAACCTCTGACATTTTTAAACCTTATAATTTTTCACACTTCATCTTCACAAAAACCTGCTCCGCAGTCTCCTGGCGTCGCAGCACACCGGGGAGGTACTCGATCTCTCCCGGTGGACCCGATGATGAAGCATGTCACCACTAGGGTGAGTGAGGGTTTCCTGAAAAAATAGTGCATTTTTTCTTGAAATTTGGTCCTACCATC
The DNA here is from genome assembly GCF_964261635.1 of Lissotriton helveticus. NCBI lineage: Eukaryota > Metazoa > Chordata > Amphibia > Caudata > Salamandridae > Lissotriton > Lissotriton helveticus. The sequence goes on from NC_136067.1 coordinate 1,889,098,234, forward strand.
GGATCACTAACAACTGGCCTCAGACTTCACGTGCGACACCCACCTCTTTTTATACACCTTACCTGTATTGGTCACTCTTCTTTTGATTACTTGTTGATTCACCAACTCCACCACAGTCATGTTGTCCACATGGAAAAGCACAGATCTGTTCCGAAACTCCTCCCCCCAAACCTCCAGCGCCACCAGCAAAGGGAAGAACTCCAAAAAGGCAATGCTCCTCCCCTGTCTCAACCAAGGAGCCGGCCAGACCTCCGCACACCACCTCCCGTCCCAGAAAACACCAAACCCCGCCGAGCCAGCCGCATCGGAGTAAATTTGGCATTGCCAGACCGCCCTCTCCTCATCAAAATCCAGGGACACACCATTGAAATCCTGCAAGAAAGTAATCCATGTCCTCAAGTCTGCCCTCACTCCCATGGAAATCCTGACTGTGATGTGGAAGTACTGCCCCCGACATGGCCATGCCGAGCCGCCTGCAGAACGTCCGTCCTGCCCGCACTACCCTACACGCAAAGTTGAGAAAGCCGAGAAGTTTCTGAACTGCCCGCAAAGGAATCCGCTTCTCCCCCACCGCCCAGTCCAGGCATGCCAGTATCTCCGTCACCTTGGCCGCAGGGAGGCGCGCCATCCATTGCACCGAATCCAACTCAAACCCCAGGAAAGTGAGGCAACAGCTAGGACCAGCTGTCTTCTCCGGCGCCAGAGGCACCCCGAAACGAAAGGCCACCTCCTGGAAACGCGACAGGGCCCTGCCGCAATCCCCGGAGTCCGCCTTCCCCAGAAAGAGGAAATCGTCCAAGTAGTGAGTAACCTCACGGCACCCACTGACCCGGACCATGACCCACTGCAGAAAAGTGCTAAAGAGCTCAAAGAGAGCACAGGAAATGGCACACCCCATGGGCAAAACCTTGTACACGTAGATGTCCCCCCCAAACTGCATGCCCAGGAGCGAAAAATCCGCCGGGTGAATAGGCAGTAGACGGAAGGCCGACTTGATGTCGCATTTCGCCAATTCCGCCCCCGGACCACAAACCCTCACCAGTCGGATCGCATCGTCCACTGACGCATAGAGCACCCTAGAGTCCTCCTCCGCAATAAAGTCATTCACTGACCTGCCTTCCGGCCAAGACAGATGGTGGATCAACCTGAACTCCCCCTCTTCCTTCTTCGGCACCACCCCCAACGGAGAGACGATCAGATCGCTCAAAGGCCAGTCTGGAAACGGGCCAGCCACCCTGCCCTCCAACACCTCCTTCTGCAGTTTCGCAGCCACAACACTCGGCAGTTCCTTCGCTGATCTCAAATTGTCGGCCCAACGTCGCTCCCTAGGACCCTGATAGCCCACTCTAAAACCCTCCGTGAACCCCCAGAAAAGCCGCGCAGCAGCCTCCCGATCCGGGTCACAAGAGAGCCAAGGGGCCATCGCCTCCACCCTAACCGGAGTAGGCGCCCTTCTGTCCAGGGTGCCCACGCCCCCTAGCGTTCCTCCACTACTCCGAGGGCGTGGTAAGGGTAAGACACTGGGTAAGGGAATGCTTCCCACCGCATTTGGAGCACTCGTGTTTGAATTTACAGGGGTACCGGGAACAATACCCTCTGCTGTAGCTCCAACAGACTCCCGTGGAAACACCTCCCGGCTTGGACTGTTGCCCAGAGACGATGGTGCTGGGCACAGAGCCTCCCCCCGCCCCACCCTGGGCGGGACGCGGCTGAAAGGACCGATACACCACCGGCAGGCCACTGGCCGTATGCGTGGACGCCGTGGAGTGCGACGACGCCATCCACTGCATCCAAAGTTCCTGATCCACTTCCCCCCAGCACTTCTCCGGATTCGCACTGACCCTGGCCCGAAATTCCTCATCGTAGCTAAGCCACGCAAACCCCCCGAACTGCATCTGGGCCTTACGAATGACATCCATGTATTTGAACAGCGCAATCGCCCTATCCAAATACTTCTGGCAATAGACACTGGCAAAGATTAAGAAAGCCGACGTCCAATTCTCCATCGTCACCGGCACCCTAGGGCGCCGAGTCAGCTCCCACTCCTCCTCTTTGGACCCCTCCTTCGCCTGCACCTCCCTATGGAGCAACTTAAAGACGTCCACAAACTCATGTTTCCAAATCCGCTCCTTCAACTTCTCCGAGAGGTGTGACCCCAGCGGCATAGCCAGCCCCATGTATGGCAGTTTCTTCGAGACCTTCACCCCTTTGTCCTCCTTCTCCCCAGCCTTGTCCGTCTGCACCCCCAACGTCACCAACTTACCGTCCACCTGTTTACCCTCCGCAGGAGGACTGCCCGATGGCTTCAACCCCCCCCCCCGCACAGAACCATCACCAACACCCATAGACCTGCAAGGCCTCTTGCGCCCCTCCCCGCTCCGGGGACCATCACCCCAGGCAGCCCACCATGCACCCTCACCTGTGAGCGTCTCCGTCCGTCCCTCGGGCCGTCCTCTGGGCACCGTCACCTGGGCCACCGTCGTCCGAGCCTTAGTCCGCGTCGACGCAGGGGCCTGTAAAACACCAAGGTCGCCGTTGTCCGCAGCGCTCCCTAAGCCTACCAAGTCATCCCGCACCTCCCCTTCCTCCAAGTCATCACTCTCGGTGCCATAATCCAATTCAAGCACCGGTTCCTGATCCACACGCACAGTCTCAACCTCCTTCACCGCTCTCTTCACACCTTTCTGCACACCCTTCCGAACTTGCACACCCACTTCCACACGCGCCGCAGGGGCCCGAGCCCTCGGTGGAGGGACAGCCGCCGCAGACTGCCCTGCTACTTCAGTCGTGCGTTTCGGAGCCGTCTTGCGCTCCGCCAGGCACCCCCGGGCTCTGCCAGCAGCCGCCGGCTTGGATCCCCTCCCACCCCTCAGGTCGCTCCAGCCTGAGTGGGCCCCGGCACCATCGGGCCTCAAAGCCGTCCCGGCCGTCCCTACACCTGCCTCAACCTTCTGCGGAGGAGGGTCCTCCACAGACTTCTTGGCCCTGACCCTCCTGAGTTCCTCCTCCTTCTCAGCCTCCCGTTCCTCCTCAGAGGTCGGGGAGGGGCACTCATCAATCACGGTGCCAAACTGAACTCACCCCGGCCCCGGACTGTTCAGCCCGCCTGGCCTCCCTAATCTGCTCCAAGATCCTCTCCCCCCTTGCTCTCTCCTCCCAGGAAGCAGCACCCCAGATCTGTGGTGGCGGGGGCGGGCAGTAACCATAAAATTCAGCCCCCGGGGGGAAGAAACCCCCCTGATAGAAACCCGGGGCCCAGCCGGGCCCTCCAGTCATAGGAAACATGGTGGGACGACCAGCCCCACCCCCCGTGGCCCCCACCGCCACCTGACCTGCCGGGGCGGGTGTGCCCGCCCTAGACCCAGTGGACAGGTCGATAGGGGCCACCTCCCCCAGGCCCCCGTCCTCCCCAGTGATGACCCTTGTAAAGCCAGCCCCAGTGATGGTGGTAGAAACCTGCTCCCCAGACCCAGATGCCACGGCCCCACCCGGGGCTCCCTCCACCTCCAGAGCAGGCCCAGGAGAAATGACCTCCGGCCCCACCTCCTGCTCGGCACCAGCCGGCACCTGCAGGGGGTCCATAAGTGAAAACGCGGGGGGGCGCGGGCCCCACAGCGGCCCCTGTCGCCCCAGGCACAAAGTCGATCGGAGGGAAAACACGCGGGGGCAGGCTCTTGCGTTTCCCGCCCCTCGCCGTGTCCCTGGGCGCTCCGCCCCCCCCTCCGCTCGATACCGCGTTCAACCGTGTCAGGCTCATCCTCCTGACACGCTACCACCGCGGCCGAGACCCCGGCCGAGGCAGCGCGTGTGCCTCTGGTGGCCCCCACCCAAGCCTGGCCCAGAACCCCCGGCCGCAGCAGGTCCTCCCGCCCGGCCCTCGCTAACAACATTAAGGCCTCCCGGACCTCCTGCGATGAAACGCCCGACATCGTGCTGAATTGCACGCTTCCGGCGGGCGAAACTGAAACCGGCTGCCGTGAAACAGCCCCCGACGACCAACAAACCGACCTAAACCACCCGGCTACACTACCAAGCAGGGCCCCGACTACCACTAACCTCCCTTTTGTGACCCTCCCGATGGTGCCAGGCGCAGGAAGAGGAAGTTCCCTTCCTCCCCTGCGCCTATATACCCCAACCCCTAACTCCTCCCTTTCCCCTACCTGGCCTATCAGCGCGAATGACCCCGGGGGAAGACTAGTCTGCGACTTCGCTTCCCCCGGGGCCCGGCATTCTGACAGTCATCAAACACAACACGAACTTTCCGTACAAATGCAACAAAAATCCTGCTGTGGGTGTGACCGGCGCAGTAACGATCATTCCATGAGAACATTTATTGGGGTAACTTGCAACCCGTTTTAACAAGGAGAGTGACGTTCTTCACTTTGCCGATCCTTGTATCCTATTACTTGTAAATAACTGCAACATACGTTTTAATAATAGCGGTATTTTCTGAATAACCATTCACATCCCTATTTGACTGGGCGGTCTCTAATCAGTAGCACAAAACGTTCCGTAGTCTGTTCTCTCTTTCTCTTGCCTTAGACGAACACCTCGTTTGTCGAGCTTTTATTTCGGACAGCAGAACACTGAATTCCTCAACCAGATGCATTAATCCACTGAACCACCAAATTCGATTACAATAGCCTGAAGTGGAAGCTATTATTACCTAGGCCGCTGTGAACTAGAGAAAGAAGTCCGTAAATTGAGAATTTTCCTAAGCATAGGAAGAAAGACAAGCATTGGCAACGCCAATAGAGTGTTTGAGAGCGTGACCTTGAGATGTACAGTGGCCATTGTTTCAGAGTAAGCCGTTGAAAGGCAGCCTTGCTGCTGGAAACCGCACACACACACACACACACACATGGGCGTCCGCAGAAATGTTTCGGGGGGGGGGGGGGGGCAACATTTTAACTTAATCTCTCACCTTCAAGGCACGTTTAATGCTGACGGCCCATTGTCATTCTTTATGTGATGATCAGCAGCAGACAGAATGACAATGGGCCTGTCCACAGTCTGCTCGAGGTCGGGGAGGGGCTGCTGCAGCCTCTAGAGTTCAAAGAGACGTGCGAGAGGCCCCAAGTGAGAGAATATTTAAACTCCTGGGGATTCTCGCAGGGGAACAGCCTGCTGTAATCTTGAACATTACAGACCAAAAGGAATGGGACCGGCGATCCGGGGGGGGGCAAGCGCACCCCCTTGCCCTCCCCTGCGGACGCCCATGCGCACACACCCTACTGCTACACTACGCCAGTGGCTGGGACACAAAGCCTTAATCCAGATCACGCTGTGGTGCTACAAAATCCACTAGACCCACAAGCCCCCTTTCTATAGTGAAGACGCCAGAACGATGGATTGTGGGGTGGGTAGTTAATGGAGATGGGGATTCATGCTGTTTACATGTGATACAACAGTCTTTTCTCCTGCTTCTCAAGCTCGAATATATCTGATGGGAACATGATCGCAATTTGTGACAGCAATCATTCCAGGGAAATTGGTAATTAATGCAGGTAATGACCATAAGCGACTTAACCTCCTTCGACTAGGTCATTGGCTCCAAACTATCGAGTGCATGATTAACTGCCTGTGATGACTGCTGTTCCAGGGATTGTCCTTTAACACGAGCTCAGGCCTGGGTGTCAGATTGAAGGATTCTTTTCAAAGCCCTGGACTTGCCGAGATTGCATGCCTGCATTGGACACTGCATAAGCATCTCTTATGGGGTCTATCAATCTCCCAGCATGAGATTCAGTTCCAGCCCTGGGTGGTTCACGCTACGATGGGGAAGGTCAGGGATTGAGTCATGCAGGGGTTGTTTGTAATGATCGCAATTACACAGTACAGAAAAGCAAGTCCCAGGACTCTGTAGCTGCATTCATTCACTATATGTACCAGGACCTCTCTCTCAGACATACACAGAAGCGATGGGAGGGGTGGACATTATAGCTACAGTGCACGTGGTATGCAGGGAAAGCTGAGGGTCTGCGCTTTATGTCCCAAAACACACTGCCCAAAATGCGAGCTCTTCCATCACTGGCCTGCCTTTGTCCGCAGTAACAATTGGTGTCGGTGGAGTACTAATGTATGGCGCAAAAGAAATGAAAGCGTGCAATTGGGTACACTGAGCCCCATGCAGAGTGGGGACGTGACGCAGTTAGCTCTATGTGCGGGAGCCTGGTGAACACGGACAATGGGAGGGGACGGGGACAAGAGGAGAGGGCTGGGAGATATGGGAATACGGACAACGGGAGGGGGTGCGGGAGCAATGGGAATGCGCACAACGGGAGGGGGGGCGGGAGCAATGGGAATGCGCACAACGGGAGGGGGGCGGGAGCAAAGTGAAACACAACAGGAAATTCAAAAATAAAGAAGAGCAAGCACGCGCCACTGCAAGCCATGTGTTTCTATTATCGGCCCATGTGTGCACGCTAATAGAAATCACGTGACAGCCCATTGGTGTCTATTATATATTAATAGACACCAATAGGCCGTGGGCGGAGCAACGCGCCCGCCTTTGGCCAATTGCGTGCAGTCTTTTATAAAAAGATGTACGCAAAGGCCAATGGGGTAGCACAAAAGGAATCGCACACGCACAAGCGTGTGCGATTCCTAGGTTAGTGCTAAAACCCCATTTTTGATTACAAAATGCCTCGCGCTGCGAAGCACTGCTTCGCAGTGCAACGCAGGTCGCAAGACCTAAAAATAGGTGCCAAAAGTGTGAGCAGTGTAAGGACCCAAGTACCTGGGCCATGCTCTTGGGGAGTGTCACATGCAAGAAGAGGGAATTTGCTGGCAGCAGAAAGAAAAGGGGGGGCCACTCGGCCCCCACACACACATGGCTGGGCCCGGCCCCCCCCCTTCCACCAGTGCTGGTTGGCTGCGCGTCCCGCCGGTTGCCCCGGAAGCAGTTTTGCGCTTCCGGGGCAAAGGGGGCGGGATCGCGGCTTAGGGGGGGTTTAAGAGCCTGGGGAGCGCGGGAAGCGGCCTCTTTGTGCCCGCGCTCACCAGGTCCGCTCCTCGCCCCGCTGTGGGGCCTTTAATTTTATCTTTTATTTTCTGCAGGTCCGGGAATACTACGGATCAGAAGTTTCCAGGGCTGGCTCGACGGATCCTTTTAACAACCGGCGGCGGAGTTGGCGATTCACGGCGAACAAAGGCAGCCTCTGACCCAGCGGTTTCGGGAACGAGATGCGGCGGGCACTGCGATGGGCGCCAGTATCATGGGACTGAAGAACAGCGCCATTGAAGATCCGAGGTTCTCCTTTGACGCGATTCCTGCTGGACTGGCGGCGAGATTAGGAGAGGTCGAGCATTTTGGTAAGGACAGGAAGTAGCATTGTCACGCTTCAACTGAGCCTCCCTTGTTCCCGAGTAAGCAGGGGTACCGGGAGGAGTGTTTGCAGTGGGCGGCCTCGCTGCAGCGTTAAGCGGGGTTGGATGTTTTTTGCAGGCAGGGCGGCGCTCTCAATGTTATTGAGCTATTGCCTATGTAGGTTGTTGAGGTACTTAAAAGTCTATTGCTTAACTCCTAGGCTCATTTCCGCATGTACCTTTTGTCACAGACTGATAAGCACGGAAGGTGGAGCGTAATGTTTTTAAAGACATTGAGTTCGGGTGTTTACTCGAGCTTAACGCGGCATTGTAAGAGAGGGCTTCCCATGATAGGCTACCAGAGGTACGGGTATTGAAAGAGCGCATTTTGCTTGAGTTTGTTTGGGAAAGCGGCGTGAGTTTGTTTTAGAAGATGAGCGTGGGGACTGTTTTATTTTGCATACATGTAAGTCCATGAACACAGCTGTGAAAGCAGAGAGGGGGGGCTGCAAACGAGTTCATAATGCACGTGAGGATGATGGGGCTTTCTGGAGCTCTAGGGCACTGCGGATGTCTCAGTACACTAGTGCAAGATGCACATTTTGATAGACGTGTCTTACGTCAGATATTGGTGCATGGTTCAGTTCGCTATAGATTACAATTGTGAGAAACCTAAAATTGCAAATTGATATCAGTTATGGCCTCAGAACTGGGAAACACTACAAAATGCAGGGTAGACTAGAGGTGCTCTGGGACAGACCTGTTCATATTTGAATGTACCTTGTCTGTATGCTGACATTATATCCTGGCCCATAAGGGGATCGAGTTCGAAATGCCAAGAAAGACTTTGATCTTACATGCAGGGCTGAAATGCAGGTGTGCATGGAAACACTGTCTGCTCCAACAGAGCCCACAGTTTTCATTCGAACAGTTAAAGCTGTGTCCTCACATCTTTCATTTCGTCAAGGAACAATGCTATGAGTACTTAGAAATAGCGAATTCCCACCCGTGATTTTACTTCTTGGCGCCCGTGCCACATCGTATGTTCGACTCTGGTAGTTATAGGGAGCAGGACATATGTGGGGGTGTAGCGGGCGGATTGCAGACCTGGTCAGTTACCTTGCGGACAATAGGGTTATTATTTTGATGGTGAAGCAGGCGCAGTGGCGCCAGGTCCAATAGTTATCAGAATGCCTCCGATCACTGAGTATTGCGATAGTTGATTACTGAATAGGATATCTAAAATGCAGTTTCTTTCCAGCACTAGGGTCATGATTCCAATGGTGCAGCAGGTGCAGTGACACAGGGGCCCAAAGTGCTAGGAACCCCACTAAACACCTAATATTGTGATATTTTCCCACTGAACAAGCAGTCACAAGTGCTAATATCTTGCAAAAAGGGTCATGATTTGAATGGTGCAGCTGGTGCAGTGGCGCCAGGTCGTAAAGTTAATCAATATCAATGAAAAGCTGAACATTCAGATATTCCCAGGTTTGTGCGTATGAGTCTGTATTCTTGTCTGCGGAGTTAAAAAAGAAATATGCCGTTAAATGTTTGAGCTGTTAATCAAAGTTGCATACTGTACACTTAACTAGTACTTTGTGTGGAAAAGTCCTGTGCAGTGTTCCCATTCCTATGTAGTGATGTCCCTATGCGTCCATGTAAGTTAAGAACATTATTGGGTACTAAATACGCAATTTAAAATAATACGACGGGTGTGTTCATTCTGCTCTCTTAGCTTAGCTATTCCTTTTGGATCAATTCCACAGAACGTGCTGCACAAAGTTTCAGGACGCGGCGCATATTGCACAAAAATGTATCCAATGAACACGTTATATAAAGTAAAACAATGGTTAAGTGTAGCCTTTAGAGGGAGTCATCCGGTAGGCCAACGATAAACATCTTGCATACACTTGATACTCACAAGAGTGTGATGCAAAAGCACAAAGGCACTGCCTATAGCCCTGATGAGAAATGCACAGTGCGAAGTCTAATGTCCTCTTCTTCTATCAGTATCCTTACATTTCCAGGTTTCTTACCCTTCAACTATTGAGATCCTGTAGCGCTTTGGTATGTGAGATCACCGAGATTATAATAGATTGAGTCAAGGAGGACCATTGAAATGTTAAGTTCCCCGCCTTCCTCATGCGGGTGTAAGAAGGAGGTTGGGCAGATATATACTATGAGGTGGATCTATTGGTTAGGGACTGTCATTTAGGCCCCCCCCCTCCTCATCAGTAGGGAATGGCATTTGGCCGTGGAGTGTTAGTTTATTGGATTTTTAGAAACAACACCAGCAGCAAGTCCCTGGTTTTGTTTTCTTGCTCCGTCTAATAGATGCGACGGGCCCAGAGCTCAGGATGGCTCTTGTATTGATAGTCGAATGTTGCTCATTCCTATGGCGGATGAGTCACGTGGTTATCTCATTAACAGCCAACTCTTCTCTTCTGAACTTTATGCATTACTGAAGGCAATGAATCTTAGGTGGTGATGACTTCCAGGGCTTGGCCACTGGGACCAAAAAAGTGAGTCGTCAAGTGGATTTCTTATTGAAACCGGAGTGAGAATCTGAGGTGTTACCACTCTTTTGTCTGCATTGCTTACATTTTGTTTGTAGTGTTCCTCCTTTCCTTGAGATGATTTGTAGATGGTTCAGAAGGCCGTAAACATTGATCTAGCCAGATCAGGGAGCCAAATTATGGGAGCATAGTGTGGGAAGGTTGCCTGACATATGCTGCCCAATATTCTAGGGGGCACATTGCACCAGTCCAAACGATCCTTATTGATTTTTTTTTATTTTTTTTTTAAAGACCTTTATTGTCCAACACACCATGTACACAGCATTTATCCTACAACCCAGCCGGGCCAGCTGCGAGAAATGAAGCATTACTGTAGATATAAATGAACACAGCTTTAAGGCCGACAACCCTGGGGTTCGGCAGTGCACATTAACATTTCACAACATTGTACATTCATGTAAGCATTCGGCGTGACGAAAGTGTGCGGTCCACTTAGTTTTCTATATATAGGTTACGAGGTCAGATTTATGGTAATGGCCTGGTACACATCAAAGGATTCAATTTCGGTCTAGGCCACTATGCCGTTCGTGTGTCATTGGGAAGGGTATCAACGTGGGTCGGCCTTCAAGTGGGTATGGTGTGACTTAAATGAGTGAGCAGGTTGCACAGTGTCCAAGCGTGTTGGGAGCACGTGGTCGCCGTGCTCGCCCACCCTGTCGAAAGTGACCGCCATTGTTCGCGACACTTAGATAATGCGTCTAGGCTCTAGTTGTGACGGCCAAAGGTTATATAAAGTGTGAAATGCAGAGTTGTATCGGTATGGGCATGGTCTAAAAGGAAATAGAACTAGATCCTTAATGAACTATAAAACTGTAGCATAAAAATACATAAAAGGCAGGTAGGGGTGGATCGGGGCAGAGATAGCCATATTGTCAGGAGGAGGGGGTGTGGAGCTAGTGTGTCAGTCGTGTCCTACGAGGCGAGCAGGCGGGAAACCCGGGGGGGGGGGGTGTGGGAGAGAGGGCGGAGGAGGTCAGGTCCTACGTGTGTCAAGGGTATAGGGGGGGGGCCCGTAGGGTCCGCTGGTGCGTCAGTCCAGCGCGATCTCACAGGATTCGGGCCTATGTCGCAGCAGCGCAGAGGGGGGTGCAGTATACAGGTCTTTACGTGATCCCTTGGTCTATGCATTTCTGCAGAAAGGACTGTAGGATGTCATCCCAGTGTTGTGCAATAGGAAATTTTCTGAGCCCTGCAGTCTCCTCACGTCGCAGGACAGAGCTCTCTGCCCGTGCCCAATTCGTCAGCGACAGGCTCCAGTGTCGGATGTGTGGGGGTGTGGTAGCCTTCCACCGCTTGGTCAGCAGTCTCTTGGCCGTGATTAGTCCAAGATCCCAGTACCTGGACTGTACTCTGTTTAGACGTGTACGCTTATATAATCCCAGTATGCAAGCCTCCCATGTGTTTGGTACTTGTTCCTTGGTGCAATGCCGGAGCATCGTGTGCACCCCATCCCAATACTGTTAAAGGGCAGGACAGAGCCAGAACATGTGTAGGAGGTCCGCGCCTAGTTGGGAGCAACGTCCGCAGGCAGTGTCTGTGACCGAAAAATACTTATTAATCTTGTCTGGGGTGAGATATGCACAGTGTAATATGTAAAGCTGTATGATTTTGAAGCGTGGGTTGCGGGGGATGTTCACCGGGCCAGCCAGTATTACAGCCCACTCCTTGTCCGTCCAGTCCTTCCCCCTGTCAGCCGCCCACTTCTCTCTCAGCTGTGTGGTCGTTGGGCGCGTGTGGAAAAGAAGTGCCTGCGCTAACCAATGTATTATATGTGTGCCGTTGCTCATGACATGCAGATATTGCAGAAAGAGGTGGGTCGGTGGTTCGTCAGACATGTCTCCCCAAGCAGCAGTCAGCGCGTGAACGAGGGAGGCGTGTAGTAGAAACTGCCCGGCAGGGAGGGACGTGTCCCTCGCGAGATCCGCAAAGGATAAGAGAACACCGTCAGAGTAGAGGTCTCCCAGCGAATCTACTTCCGCGGTGGTCCAGGTACCCAACTGTGCAGTGGTCAGAGTCCCTGCCGTCGTCGGGGTACCCAGTAACGGCGCGTAAGGTATTGTCTCTCGGGTCAGGCGTAAACAACGGAGGAAGCACCTGTGCGCTACCGCAAGCAGCAGCTGTGGTGGCCGGGGAGTCCGTGTCAATGGATGAAACAATACGTGCATTTGTAATAGTGACCAAACTGTGGTATCCGTGGCCGTGTCTCCCAGTTTCTTACCACCGAGCCAGCCCGACACCCATTGCATTTGCGCCTCTAAGTAGTAAAGTTCCATGTTGGGAACAGCTAGGCCGCCCTCTGCAGTGGGCATGTATAGTTTAGTCAAGGCAACCCGTGGCCGACCCTTATTCCAAATCAGGTCACGCAACAGGGTTTCGAGATCTCGGAACACCCGGGTAGGGACATAAGTTGGTATATTCGCAAAGTAGTACAGCAGTCTTGGTAGGACTACCATTTTCGCTAGGGCGATGCGGCTCGGAACATTTAGAGGCAATGTCTTCCAGAACCCAACCTGTGCTCGGATGGAGGCAATTGCTCTTAGCAGGTTTCCTTCCAAAACATCTGTAGGGTCTCTGTAGATGTGTATCCCAAGGTATCTGAACTCGGTAGGGCACCACTGCAATCTCTCACCCCCTATGCATATGTCGTATTCCGGAACATTCGGGTTGAAGGAGTAGACCCCCGACTTCGCCCAGTTCACCCGCAACCCCGACATTTCCTCGAAGGTGTCAAAGATAGCAGTCAGGGACGCCGGGACAGTGCTCAGGTCCTTAACGTACAAGAGAAGGTCATCGGCATACAAGGACACCACATGGAGACCATCCGCCATAGGTATACCCCAGTCCATGCCCTTCGACCGAAGTTTCACCGCCAGGGGTTCCATTGCTAGGGAGAACAGCAGAGGAGACAAAGGGCAGCCCTGCCTGGTGCCTCTCCGTACATTAATAGGGTCGGATAACAACGTTCCTGTACGAACTCGGACCGTGGGTCTGCGGTACAATAGCCCGACCATGGTCTGGTAGTCGACCCCCAGCTCGAATTTTTCCATGACCGCTCTCAGGTATGGCCATTCCACTGAATCGAACGCTTTTTCCAGGTCCAGTACTAGACACCCAGCTCGTGGCCACTGTCTCGTGGCGTATTCCTGCAAGCGGAACAGGCGACGGATGTTGTGGGATGTATGTCGTGCCGGTACGAACCCGTTCTGGTCGTGGTGTACCAGTGCAGGAACCAAAGGGGCTAGTCGGCGAGCCAGTGCGGAGGCGAGGATTTTGTAATCAGTGTTAAGGAGTGCTAGAGGGCGGTAGGAACCTAACTGTGTGCCATCCCTGCTAGGTTTGAGTAATGATACAAGGGTCGCCTCATTGAGTGTCGGAGCCAAACGATCCTTATTGATGGTAGGTTAAAGACAACCTTATTAGAAAGCTATCCTAGTGGTAGCTGTGGAGAGCAGCCGTCAGGCTAGGGCTTGGAGGAAGGTAAAGCAGCTTGTTTTACCAGTCTAAAATCTCACGAGTGAGGAAATGATAGTAGAACCACACCAGCCCTGTTTCGTCTGCATTGCTTACATTGGGTGTATAGTGGTATTACTTTTCAGTGAAGATGCCCTGTAGATGGTGAAGACTGCCTTAAGCACTGATCTAGCCAGATCAGGTAGCCATTGAGGTCCTTATGGTAGTGGCGTCATTTGTTTTGGGGGAAATTATGTGAGCATAGTGTGAGAAGGTTGCCTGGCATATGCTGTCCATTATGCTAGAGGGCACATTGCACCAGTTTCAAACGACCCTTATTGCTGGTAGGTGACAGACAAATTTATTAGAAAGCTATCCTAGTGGTAGCTGGGGAGGGAAGCCTCCGGGCTGAGTCTTGGAGGAATGTAAAGCAGCTGGCTTTACCAGTCTACAATCGCATGAATGAGTATATAACATATATGTGTTTGTTCTAAGCACATACAGTTAGTCCCTTATGAGGCTAGAGGCAAATAATTACAGTCAGTAAACTTATTTAACACACAGTAAAGTAACACAATATACGTTGAGCTCTAGGGGTGTACCAAGCTATATACCAAAAAGTGTTATGTGAACCCCGAGTGGCATACAGTCAGGGCCTAGAGCATGTAGAACTGCTGGGTCCATCAGGAATCACCCAAGGTACGGACACATGGGGACCCAACCGAAAGAAAAGCCTTTTTATCTCACAGGTTCATCTCTTCTGGAACTCCTATCGACAACATCGACTCTACTGATAGTTGCAACAAACATGGGAACTTCTCCACGCTAATGACCTCTTTATTGGGGTGCTGATATTACGACACACGGGGCTATGGCACTCACGCTAGCCCGCAGGTTTATTCTCAGGCAAGGTTATACTAATAGGCACCCCACTGTAGCATTGAGTGGAATGCGCTACATGTGTCACAAACTGATGCTATGCTGACCACTCGCAGCGGTGAGTAATGAGGGAAATGCATCTGGGGCTAATACCAGCTAAGGCGTAGCAGCTGAGGACGATGAATGCAGACGCATGTGGGGCAGCTTTCGCTAGAAAGCCAGAAACCTTACCTAACAATACAGCACATGGCACGGAATTTCACACTGTGTATTGTCCTAAAGTAAGCATGGATGGGCTATTGCATTCAGTGTTGAATACAGTTCTAGGCTTTCATAAAGCCCATACTACCAGGCACCCTTATGGTAGCCCTAATGTAAATGTTCCGTAGGTGGCACAAGAGGGATGCTATGCGACACTCTGGCGGTGGCAGGTTGGATAGAAATGCATCCGGGGCAGACCTTAGTGAAGGCTTAGCGTGCGACAACAACGTAGGACGTGCATGTGTGCTGTATCTTTCACCCGGAAGCCAGAAGCACTAATCGTCTGTGTTTGTTTTCATTTTTATGTCTGACCGGACCCATGGTTGATACCTGGGAAGGGCTCCACACCACAGCTGCAAGAGGTGGACAGCCAAGAGGATTTTGACATCTGGATTGGGAGTGTCAAAGACAAGCATCAAGTGTGATGAGCGGCCATTTCAACGGTTAAAGCGATGCCGGCGGGTAAAGGTGCTACACCTGTATAATAATTTGTGGTGTGTAAGGGTCACTCATTTTGGGTTGCCAGGGTCAGGGCAATGCACGGCAGGTGTATGCCGTCGCAGTTTGACCAGGAACACAAATCATGGAGGGGGTGTAACATCACCCTCGTTGGGAAATGGATACGGCTAGGGGGGCGCTTGGGCGCAAGGCCCCCCTTTTCTTCATAAATAACACTGCGAAGGGTTAGGAGGCACCATGATAAGAAGGTAGGCTGGCGCAGGGCTTAGCCTAACAATGACAGTGTGGCATCAACAAATTAGCGGGTGAAGTATAAGGCCTGGTGCACCAGGATGCAGATGACGGAGGCCAAGTAGCGGCACCGAGAGGGGGTGTTAGGTGCCTATGAGTAGGCCAGCCACAGTTATAGACCCTGCAACTTGAAGAGGATACCCCCGGTCACAGCAACTACAGGGACCCATAGATGGGGTCTGTCCATCCAGAAAGGGGAGTGTGAGGTACTCGATAGGCTCACCCCACTACCCGCAGTCATTATATGACATGCGGGTAGTAACGATTGGGTTGAACTGGGCAAAGGGGGGGTCCTGGTGGAAGGGATAATCTCAGTAGTAACACCAGAAGGGGATCAAAGTTGTTTCCTAGGCCGCAGTAGAGGGGCGTGGACTCTATTTAGTGCGCTGAATAACTCGGTAAAGAGGATCAACACTTGGATTGAGAAACTATGTAAAACCTCTTAATTGCAAAGAATAGTTGGCCATGGTGGGAGGGATGGTTCTTCTTGCAGGATGGGGCCCATTTGACAGAGTCAGGGAATGCCCTATTGATAAGGAACAACTAGAGGGGTAGAGGGTTTTATTAGGGGAATATGACCTTTCAGTGTAGGCTGCTGGGGGGGGCCAGATAGTCGGTCAACTATGCTGGCCTGTGGCGGTAAGGTCATAATCGGTGAGCAGCAATTTAAGGTCCTTAGGTGGGGGCGGACCCATTCACGAAAGGGGTCGTCCAGGGGGAGGGGCCATTGGTCTCTCCCAGAACTTCAGGGGCAGGATATCCGCTTGCTTGGGTGCGGGGGAGGGGAGTCAACGCTTTCCTCAGGCTGGTAGCCACCCCACACATACACTATGACGCTAAGGGCGTGAGTGTAAGGGCCCTCCTGTTATGGTTAAATGGAGTTAACGGAGCGCACGAGGGTAAACGGGTGCTTGTCGCGCATGCGCATCTCGGACGTGAGAGCGTAGCTGGGTAAAAGGATCTGACACCGGTTAGCGACCTTGCCGTAGGACCAGAAATTATTAAATTGCAAATTGATATCAGGATGTTAGATTCGGTTAGGAACCACGCTGTATTAGACATTTGTTAAGGTTAGCCCACCATACCTGTCTAAACTGGATGTAAATCTAATGTCTGAATTTTGCATTTAATAATTATGTAAATAATGTTGTTTTATTACATTTTTAATTTTCTTTCATATTTTTTATAAATACGGCCGGGGGGTCTCGAGACCCCCTGCCTTCCAAAGAATTCTGTTGTTGATCTGAATGTGTAACTGTAGTATGCACGTTAAAGGGGGGGGGGGGGTGGCCGGCAGTCACAGACCATGCTGATCAGCAGGAAATAAGCAATTGAGCGTGGCTTTGAAGCCCACCCATGATAAGTAATGGGAGGGCTTCAAGCCCACTGACATTAAACAAAATATCTCGAAGAGCTAGTGCATCTACAAACTCAAAAATGTTTTAAATGTAATTGTTGATGCCATAACGTAACTGGGTACTCTTTCACTCTTTTAGACTGGAACTACATCCATTCTGAAAAATTTGTTATGAGCAGAGGGGAAAGTGACTTTACTCCCTTTCAAATAAATAAATCACACATTGCACATTTTCCAGACCGAACAGTCCGATATTTACTCTCACGGCGTGATACCAATTGCAATCCATTAATCTATAAACATCAAACATACACAAGATAGGTTGCAAGCCAAGGTAGTACCCTACACTCCTGCTAACAGCATATTAAGCGTATCAGCCTGTAAAATAACATACGCAAGTCAATCCTAATTAGGTATAAATACACTGAACCCACTAAATACTGAGACCCAGCCATCTGAAATTTAACTAAAATGAATGACCCTCATTATCCGTAGACATGAACCATACTTTGCATTTCAAGCACTTAGAAAGAATATTTACAGCCCCACACCCCCTACCACACCAGTTTTCTGATCACAATAGTAAAACACTTTAACTATCCCATTTCAAATGAATGCAAGTATTTTTATTGATTGCGTCTCTCTTGTATACATATCATATGTGCTTAATGCTTTTTCATATGATGGAATATTTCCTTTAATGTATGATGTAAATGTGACCATTTACATTGCAAATGATTAGCTTACATAAGACCACTGTACATCTGAATTCCCCTTTTCTTCATTTTCTCATGCATTCCTAACAAAATAAGTAGATGAACTCAATGAAAGAATACAAAAAGTTGTAAGCATGTAAATGGTTGAAAGCGTGCATTTATCAGTTCAAAGAGTGTTAAAGGTACTGCAAAATCCCAAAGCAGTAAGTGCATACCACTCTGGCTCTTTCTCTTGCACGCAGCACCATCACCATCACAATGCACCATTCACTATTTATTTTTTTAAGTATTTAAATTTTAGATGGTAAAAGGCAAGAAAAAAATTGAAACAAATCCAATTGAGAGAAAAGGCACTACAAAAGACGTTAGTGGTGATGGATTACAATGTCTTTGGTCTGCCTGCTCTCCAAGCTTAGTACTAGTTATGGTTCTTCATTCCACTACAGAGAACAAAGGGAAGAAATGTGACTAACCCTTCAGTTCAGTTGACATTATTCAGAGGAATGGAGTAGATTAGTGGTGGGTATCTCTATAAATGCAAAACTAGAATACATTAATACATTAGAGGTTTAACACCAATGTCACGAGGGTCTGCCAAAGAAAATAATGCTTTAGCTTGACTAATGGCTGTAATTACCTCAGTTTAAGAGCCAGGAGACCCACCAACTTCAAAACTGAGAATTCTTTCACATGTTTATCATTATGTACAACTTCTAGACTACTACTAAAAGGACTACATTTGACGTTCCTGTAGTCTTTTGCTTTAATTGAACACAGATCATGCTCATCGCGTCTTTCTGCAGATCCTTTAAGGGGACTGAAAATAGGCAGCTTAGCAAATATCTGAAGCAAATCACTGTCTCACTTAAAAGGGTATATTAAGCAGAATAAAAGATTGTTTTTTTTAAAATGGCAAAGGAATATTGGCTAGGATCTTCTTTCCATGTCAAAAGTAGAACCATATTCATTTTATTACATTAGCTAGGAAAAATAAGGCTGTAATTTTTCAATCAACAAGTTATGTCAAGATGCGAAAAACGGTTCTCACATGTTCATATAAAAAAGTTACAATGGTTATGACCACAAAATAACTCAAATGTACATGTTCAGGGAAAAAAGGAACACTGATCATTTAAAAAATAAGCCTAGGGCAACTAGCACTTCTTATCCTACAGAAACAGTCTGCTGTCCTCAACACAACAGAGGGTGTCTAACCCAAAAGGGGAAGGCATTGCAGTGGTGAAGGTCTTTTTCTGATACGAAAATATTAGGTTTTACAACTCCATTAAATATAAGGTGTGTAAGGGCAGGATACCATGAGGCTCGACAGGCTGCAACAGAAATACCAAAGGAGAGTCTACAAATGCATATCAGGGTGTAATCTATAGCTGGTGATCTGACTAATCCTGAACTGAGACAAGAGCAAGGTCTTGAGAGAGGTAGTTTTTAAGCTTTGCCCAAATAAGAAGCAGCAGATGAGCTGAAGTCTTTTACATTTAAGAGGATAAGAGATTAAGAGGACAAGAGATAAACAGTTTAGTGTTAAGCATGATTGGTGCTTCACTCAGGTGATGAAAAAACAAAAAATTGCTATGTACATATTTTGCTCATTTGCACTACTCTTGACATCCCTAGCCTAAAGCATGCAGTCTAGAATGGATCATGGAAATGCTTTTATTATGGCCCTCTCTCGTGCAGTTGTAAACATGCTCCAGATTGTCAGCCAGGCTCTTTCATCAAAAATAAGGAAACGGAAATAACTTTAAACCCTCCCTAACGGCATTACGCTAGCGGATATTGTTTGAGTATTAAATTTACAGAGGGCATATTTATCAATCGACAAAAAAATAATTAAAAAGCCTTTCCTAACTAACTTTTGGTTTTTTTGCAAGTGCAGGCAGTCACTCCATCACAGCAGAGAAGTAAAAAGTTGCAGTTACTTGGAAGAAGAGAGAAGAGGACAGAAAGCAGAAAAAAAGCCATGTTAATGTCAAATATATATTTACAGTATTTAGTGTCTTTAATATTCACAAATATTCACAGGTACTGTTGAATAAAATATTCTCAATTTCTTTGTTTCTTGGTAAGAGGGACAAAAGGTAAACTGAGCACAGTTGTGCTCTCAAACAGTTCTACCCTTCCACGAATGCTGCTGTTCCAAGATCATTTTAGTGCTTGCGATTTTGAGACACCAAAGAACGTAAACCAAGAACTAATACTCCACACAGAGCTCTTCATTATTCACATAACTTAAATCTCTTCTTCTACAAGAAAAGGATTACTTCAGCCAAAACGTTTAGCAGTATATATATATATATCTTCCTTTCAGGATTTTTTCTGATGAAATATATGGTTTTCAGCGGTCTCTCCATTTTTAAATTCAGGTTCCCAGATTTATAAGATCATGGAAGTCCATGATACGGCCTTAATACATTAATCCCACAGATTTCAATGGACACCAAGGGCACGTCATTCTGGGCCACCACCATTGGCCTCCAAAGGGTACCTGTGGCGGTCAATGTGAGCAAAACAGAAGTAATATACAGTAGGAGGTTAGGGGAGGCAACATTAGAACAAGCAGACAATTACCTGGCAGTGTGGAAAGATAAAATAACATATCCTAAAACAAAAATGTATGTTGTAAAATTAAAAGCCACTTTCTGGCATCACACACTTAAAAAATTACTACATTTACAAAGCACTAATGTAATTTATATTCATACCGTGCTTAAGGCTAAATCTGTACCCGTATTGTTATACTGTGCTTTAACTTTGGGGGAAAGAATGGAAGTGGTACCGGAGAAGCCACTTGGAAAATTGGCTTACGTTTATTTTGTGTTCCTTGGTCTTACCCAGGGAGTCAATTAAGGTGGACTTTGATCTGATGAGTATGGCATGTATATTGGATGCATCATTTACATATTGTTCCTTTTGATTAGGCAAGGCTGGTCAAGGTTCCATGAAGTTCACGCTGTGACTAGAACAAACAGCAATTTATTCTGGGAATCTTCAGCCTTGAGGTAACTGTTTAAAGTGAATTGTGAAGCAATTAGAGACTAATTTAGCCTAGGAGGATTTGACTTCATATGCCCCTTCAAAAACGTTCATCAGTGAGGAAATTAGAGAATCCTCTTGATGAGCAGAAATGGATAGAGCACCCTTAACGCTGGAAACAAACCAATTCTTCCCCATAATTGTATTTGAATGGACCAGCCACATCCACCTTATTCAGCTGAATAATCCAAACAATAGCTGCCACTGCTGCTGTCTTTAAGGCAGAAGTGGAATGCATTTCTGATTTGCACCTGAAGTGAACTAAAATCTAAATGGGTTAGATTTTAGAAACTAATTTTCCGTAAACTAGATCTCGATTATTAAAAAAGCAATTCAACATTACATAGCAGGGATGAACTGGCATGCAAGAGGTATATTAATAAAGTTTGTGGATTAAGCTAAGAGACAATGTGGCAGGAATAATATGGCGGCTTTGCAAGTTGTGGGGATAGATCGGTGTAGGTGATACATTTTGAGATACAGACGATGATTTCTCCTATTTTGGGGTTTTATTATTTACCATTCCTAAGCACACTGATTAATCAGAGAAACCAGGAGTTTTTAGTATTTTTCAAAGATCATGATGATTGTTGATGAAACTTTCGATTTTATTGAAGCACAAGGAGTGATTTCCAGGTGTCTGATGAACACCATTCTAGGTTCTGCATCGAAGGAGAGCAGCTGGGTACAGACTATCCATATTAGTGATTCCCCGGACGTTAAATATGAGCAGCTATGAGCAAAATGATTACTTTCCTTGTTGGTAATAATTTGTGATAATCTGCTATGTAAAGAAACTAATTTATATCACTAACTTACCTTCTGATCTTCTGTGAATTCATTCGGGTTAGTCTGAGACTGAGCTTCCTTCTGCAAATGCCTTGCCAATCTAGCAGGAAAAAAATATATAACATCTGTACACTGGCTTAAAACAAGCACTGCAGCAACCAAGTTTTAATTCAAAGATTTGACAAAATAGCCCTGTGTATTAATTTTATTTGTCAGCGAGTTACTTAGTTGGTGCATCATAATCAAATCAAACTGTGACAGATAGGATAACGGGAAGTGCATTACAGGAGTGTATTATATATATTACTGCAAATATAGACAGACCATGTTATAATAATGAAAAGGTATGTGTTTAACCTTTAAACGCCTCTTGAAACCGTTCTGAGCATTCAGTGTAAAACGCTCCATATAGTGCATTCAGTGTAAAACGCTCCATATAGTGCATTTGTTACATGCAGTACACATTGATGATTAGCCATACTGGATTCTGAATTCCCACAACTCTGTGTTGAAACTCTTTAGGGTCTCCTTTTTTCTGGTTTGTTCAGAGCTATTAAACTGTCAATCTCTTCTTGGTCTGGCATTCCACCCACCTAATAGTTTGGTTCAGAGGCAATACTGTTACATTTCCCTAGAAAGGGGTTTAGCAATGCACTGAAGCATGTACCCTAGGCGGCCTGCATCCAGTTAAGAGTGGACCCTTTGTGGCGTGCATGGACATTTAAACATCAGTTTTATATGTTGCATGTGATGTGGGTTTCATATATGAAGAGCCTCACCCTTCTATTCTACCCAGTACTACGGTTCAAGTCTTGTAAAGGGTCAATATAGCATAAGGTGCCAGTGTCACAGCACACAACTTAAAGAAATATCATAAGATTTAGGACGAGTAAAAGGCTAGATACTCAATGGTTTCTTCATTGCATTGATGATCAAAACATTTCAACAATCTAAACTAATTTTGTTGTTGGAGACTTTAAAAGCCCAAAGTGAAACTCCACATAGAATTAGGTTCAGAAATGGCATAAAACAATGCACTGATATTGGTAGAAAGCCATCATAAGGATTTTTTTCAGATGGATTGTGCTGCTTACTCCCTGGATAACTTGGAACCACATGGTTGTGGTAAATGAGCTCAATAAGGGCATGAAAATATATAGAATTGTCTGAAAGGATGCAAAAATTCAAATTATGACTGAGCACAAAAGCGCATACAAGTTCATGAACTTTAAGTAATGCAGTTATGTTTGAGATAGGAGCCCAAGCTGTTTGTGGGATTCTTTCATCTTACTATGTAAATTACAAGGGCTCATATATGGATTAAACATTTCACAAAAATAGCGCTTCACCACGCCATGTGTGGAAGTCTGCTGCTTATGACTATTATTGAAAGGTCATTTGGAAAATGCCATCTACTCCAAGACTGTAACAGGAGCCAACATTATTTTTCTATATGAAAGTGTCAATGGACAAACAGAATTTTAAATGGCTTCCAACTAAGTTCTAAAACTGCCAAATTTATACGGACTGTGTACAAACAATCGAATCAATAGCACAAACTGGTAATGGGCATGCTGTTCAACTAATTAATTTCAAGGAACAGATTAGCATAGGGTTTCTTCTAGAATTAATTTTACGATTCAACATACAGCACGCCAACATGTGCAAACAATAACAGATGAGATGAAGTCTGAAGCATGTTGCTGGAATATACTGTGTAGGAGGAGGAGACTGGCACATTTTTTTTATTAAAATAGGTTGCCCAATAGGTGACAGGCAGATAAGAAAAGGTGGTGGCTACAGTGCAAACCTGCAGGTGGTCAAGTGGATTTCCAAATTAGGAAGCGCTAGTCAAGCAAGACCCATCTGACAACCAGTTGACTCAAAGGAGTATAAAGGAAAAGATTAGAAATGGAAATGAAGAAATAAGCTTGAAAGGAAATCCTGTGCTGGGTCCTTATGGTGATCCATAGGCAAACTCTATAGGGCAATGTTTCAAACTGGCCTTCATCTGAACCAGACATGCACTCTCAATGGTGAGTCCTAGGGGTCCTATTCTTAACCATGGTCTTTAGATAACCCCCAAAACAAAAAAAGCTCCAAAAGAAGATAAGGAGTACATTTCTCTAACGGGGCAATTCTTGTCAAAATATTCATATTACATTTTTTTTTTTTTTTAAAGTGCTACTGATGGAGCGAGATTTAGAAAGGTTTTTCATTTCAACTCGTGAAGTCACACTTCCATAAATAAAAATAATAAGGCTAACAATTGTGCTGTATGTGTATTAATTCAACCTAGTTTAAAGTTGCATCTACACAGAACACGCGGGAAACTAATATGTGTGCTTATAAATGTGCATTATGTTGCATTTCCTTGTTCGTGAAAAATAATAAATTAATCGTGTCTATTGTCATGTCAAAAATTGAACTGCAGCGGTTTAGAATAAATGGCATGTGCTTATTTTGTTTCCCTGTGTATGTGGTGTCACTATTCTCTATAGGTGCATAAAGAACCCTGCTGGATTAAATGAAGAATGGTAGATATAAAATGCTGCTTTATTTGTGCATTACAGCTAGGTAATTTAGACTAATGGGTTAATAATTAGCAATGGAGGGTGGCAACAGAACAAACTATATTACTCGCATTAAGTATTCTTTTGTGTTTGTTTATATGATAGTTAATGAAAAAGGCTTTGGGCCTAGTGAATTTCCGTGCTTGCAAAAATCTGCTTGGAGCCAGAGTGAGTCCATGTTGGCAGCGTTTTCCTCCTGTCCTGAAATAAAATTGTCGTGCTGAGCTGACAGTCTCTTGGACGAGCAAGGCCAAGGCCAGGAACCGGCAAAAAGGCCTGAGACAACTACGTATCCGAGGAAGCCAAAAACTTTCCTTGCATCAAATGTTGCGAACTGGAGGAAGCTGCGTGGTTTGAAAACTAGAGACAATGGTCTCTAAGAACGTGACGGAACTGTGATTCTAAAATGTGGTGACACGTCGCCTGTCACTTTTGGACCAATGGGACTCCGATTTCAGCAGAGAAATATACAATTTCTTAGATTAGCTTAGCGTAGAAAGGTATAAAAACTCTTGCCTCGTGGAAGAGTTATGCTACTCCTTGCGGACCTTTCGATGAGGGCGTTGTGCTGTTGGACTTCTCTTGGAACACGTAAGAACCCTCAAAGACATTATTCTTTAATTCTTCTTTATAGTTAGCATTAGATAGGGACTTAGGTTTTGAAAATGCCAAACTGATAATTTTCATTTTGCAATAATATTTTGTTTCATAATAAAACTGTCATAACCATTTGCAACGATCTCTAATACAATTTCCAAATGAGTAGCTAATAAAAATCTTACTTTGGAAACAAGCTGGTCTTGTCATTTCATAAGTTAGGTTACCATTAGCTAGATTTATCGCCACAGTGGCTTAATTAGTTTGTAGGGTTTTTAAAGTGTGATGAATTCATTTACCGCGGTTGTATATAAATGTATATAATTTGTGAATAGGCTAATTAGGTCACATGGTCCAATTGGTCAAAATATGTCATGTTAGATTTATGGGCCTAATGATGGATTAGTGATTTATAGTGTATACTGTGGAGTTGGGTAGCGTAGTTTATGACATATTTCCTATAGCCCGCTGGATCAATTTTCTGGTAGCAGACTTGATGGTTGCTATGGTAACCGACATGCTACATGGTAGTTGCATAGGATCAACTATTAACATATGTGGAGTTCGTTCAATTGCGTTATGTGTAGTCGAAGGGTATTTTTCCTGCAGTGTGAAAAATCCTAGTTGTACCGGTACAGAGTAGTGTGGCAAGTGTGAAGTCACACAGTGCATTTGATCTGTTTCAGAGTTGTGGTATCGTCGTGTATCACAAGTGTTGTCGTCGTGCAGCACGTGTTAGGGATATAGGTGTGTTAGATGGAGTATATGTATAGTGAGGATTGTCTATGAAATCGAAGCTTTGAGTATAGGGACAATGTGCCCGTTCTAAAACTCACTGTGAGAAAAGTAATAGAATATATTCGAGCTTGAGTGAAGGGTAAAGTAACGTCGATTATTTTACTAACGATTCATGTTATCTATGGTGGGTTAGAGTCCCGTCAAGATTTCAAGTGTGTATGGTTAGGGATTCCGATTGAAAGTGCGTAAATGATTCTGTAATTTCGTTCGAGTCAAACTTTGAATTGCTACTTTATGTGCATTCAGAGGAAAGAGCGTTCGCTATTACCTCTTTGAAGGGTAGAGTAAAAGTTTACTTTATCGGCGAATGTATATTCTGTGAGAATAGCGTCGTCTATTCCACGCAAAGAATTTCTTGTGTGTCTGTAAAAACTATCACCTTATTTAGAGAAACAGACAAATGATTTGTTCTTTTTGTTGTCGTTAATCGAATTTCATTGAGAAAAGCGTCTTTAAAATGGTGCTGTGAAAAGTTTTTGTAAAGGAGGGGTGAGCGCTGAGAGTGAGACGCGAGAAACCGCAGCAGCTGTGTACGTCACACGGTCCGCGCAGTGATTGGGTACTGTACGTCACAGGCTGTACTCTGATTGGCTCACGTGACTTTGTCGAGCTGAACACTGATTGGCTTTTGTGGGAAGCTCTGTCTTTACTGGTCGAGCAAGGTGGTGACGTAGCTCGAACCTGATTGGCTTGTTGGTGTATTTCGAGCACGGATTGGTTGGCGTTGCGGAACAACCAGGAAATATTTACGATCATTTCTGATTAAGCGGATTTGATTTAAAAATGACTTATTATTATAAGCATGTTGAGAAAAAGACTTCAATGCTTCAGAAATTTAACATTTTTATTTCACCTGACAAGAAAATACAAACGCGAGGTGGTAAATTACTTCATAAATACAAGACACCTGCAGCGTATATGGAAGGTGAATATGGTTACCATACTGTTCTGTGGTTTGATACTTCGAAATATTATACCAAAGATGTTGGCGTATTGGCTTGGCCGGATGATGGTACATTTAATGTACAGGTTTTTGTTAGCTCTTGTACCGAAGCCCAGACCGACACAATTTGAAGCTTTAGTCGAATGGGAGGATGAGATGTTTCAACTTCAGAGAGAAGCAAGTGGGATAAAAAGACCTCCAAAAACTCCGAGTTATAGAAGAGAAACGCATGAGGATAGGATGCGTATGTGGAGACAGGGAAACCTGAGCGATGGTCTCTATGTAATTAGAGAAATGGTTTTAGGGTCTCCAGGTGAAAAGAGAACTGAAAAGAAAAATAACACTGTGGTAGAAAACGAATCTGAAGACGCAGTCTTAGAAGAAATTTACACTACAAATAATAAGAATGCCCCATTAAGACAGCCTCGTTCATGGTCCACTCCGATGGTTTCTACCGGAACCACTCCAAGTGCACCTCTTTTAAATGACACTCCAAAATTGTACCCAAATAATTCTGAATCTTTTGGAACTCCAGAACAGTTTGAGACAAGAACGAATTCTAGTGCTTTTAATGAAAATAGAAGTTTTCCAATGGAAAGGGAAGCCCCTAGAAATTTAATGAGAACTGACAGAAATGAGGAAGTTGCAAATACTTCAGAATACCTGCGATCAAAAGAAGAATTAATTCGGCAGATAACTAAAAGCATGGAAGCAGTGACAGTTCCAGTAACGATTGGTCCTGTTCAGACTGTTTTCGATCAAAAAGAAATGAAACAGCCAGGTTTAACAATTCCATTAAATGCAGAAATTCAAAAAGTAGCTGAAATTTTTTTTTCAGATTTATCTGAAATTAATCGTGAAAAATCAAGAATGCCTGACTTGACTTTTAATCAAGGTTCTTTTAATCAGACACCAATGGGTGCAGAGTCAGATGCTGAGACTCCTGAGAAAAGAGAATCGAATCCAAACTTGATGTTGCAAAATTCAAAGCAGACTTGGAAGAATTATTAATTGGCACAATTGGTCCTGACAGTTTAAAATTCTATCGAGATGATGAACTCCTGTTCATCAGTAAAAGCATTCAATGGAAAACAAAGAATAAATACGATCAATTGGAAGAACTGGCAGCAGAATTAGAAATTGATTTGAGCAAACAGAAAAACCTGGGAAAGCACTACAGACTAAATTTTACAGAGAAAGACATTGGAAATTTCAATACAGGAGGGAGGATTACTCACATAAAGGAATTAATGGTTTACATCAAGAAATTGGGTGATGTGAGTAAATGGAGAGTGAAATGGACCAAAAAGAGGGAAGATGAAAGGTTGCATAAATTGGATCAACTGTCTAAACAGTTTCCAATGAGGGAAATTGCAGGTGGAGGGTATGTACATGTCCCATGGTCAAGACAAGATATTTTGCGCTTTACTAATGACTTTCCTCGTCTGAGAGAAAAGCCTGTGGAATGGTACCGACAGGTAGATAGGTTTATTAAAGTTTCAAAGGTTCTGTGAATTGATCTGGATGGATTTTTCGACATTGTTGTCCCATCGGATCTTTGGACAGAATGCAAAATTGCTGTGAGTTGGCCAAAAGCTAAACCAGATCGAATTAAAGAAACAGGTGCTCCAGCACCGGAGGTCATGGAATTTCATGAAAAAGTGATTTACTGGTTAAAACAGAAAATTGCCCCGAAAGAAGTTGATTGGGTTAAAATAGACAGAACAAATCAGGAACCAAAAGAATCAGTTCATTAATTTTATGAAAGGTCTTTAAACAATACAGTGGTTATGAAAAATTAGATGAAAAGGACAGGAGTCATTTTATTTACAGGTTTGTTTATGGTCTTAGACCAGAAATTGGAGTAATGATCAGGAATAATATTGTCGGATGGCAATCAAATTCAGTTGATGATATTTTGAGGAAGGCAAAATACTGCAGTGATGAGTTGGAGGTCAAGAAAAAGAATCTAAAAGAGAAAGCAATGTGGGCACAGGTGAAGGTGGCTGAGCAACAGATTGCAAGCCTTGACAATAAAAATGGAAATTTCGCACAGAACCAGAATCAGGGTCAAGGAAAATTTAAAAATAAATTTAAGAATTTTAAGCCAAAGTTTAATTCGCAAATTGAAGAGTTAAAACAGAAATTACCTTGTTTTAATTGCGGCGATATAGGCCATTGGAAGAACGAGTGAAAAAATCCACCCCGAAATTTTAAAAACACATCATTAAACCCACAGATGCAGAATGACATTGATCTGCAGAAACAGCTACAGCTGCAGCGTCAGCTAAATGATCTGAGTCTTCAGCGACAGCTACAGCAGCAGTTAACAACAGCAGAATCAGATTCCACTGCCTCCATTTCCTAATTGTGGGGGAGGTCAGAAATTCAATCCAGATACTGGATTCAGCGGAGGTGATCAGGTAATAAGAGCACAAAGGCAAAATTTACAAAATGCAACAGGACAATTTTTGTTAACAGGAAACCAAGGAAGCGATTCTGATGACTGCTTCTGACGGTGCCCGAGAGAGGGGGAAGAGTGTGTGATTGGAGCCACTCTTGAGGTTGACCAGACTGGTCCATTTGTAAATGGAAAGGTGAACTATGTAGAGATCACTTTTCTTGTGGACACTGGTGCTACCCGTTCTACTGTTAGATCAGTGGAAATTGAAAACCTACCTCTCTCTGGGGATACCATCCAAGTAGTCGGAGTAAGTAATCAACAAATGAGAACTGACCTTACTGAGCCTGTGAATGTGGAAATAGGTGGTTTTAAAGACAAACACAGATTTGTAGTTTGCAACAGCAGTCCTGTTAATTTGCTAGGGAGAGATATATTGTGCAAAATGAATTGCAGAATATATTGTTCACCTGATGGAATTGAATTACAAACAATGGAGGAAGATGGATTGTACAGACTGACTATGCTAATGGTTGAGGCAGAAGAAACGAGATTGTTTCCTTCCTTTGACAAAGAAAATTTACCAGAGGAACTGAAAAACACAGTCAAAAATGAAATTTGGGATTTGACTGGAAACGAGATGGGTCTGATGAAACATGTTGATCCAGTCAAAATCACAGTGAAGCAGGGAATAGAATTTCCAAACATTCCTCAATACAAAATGAAAGCAGAAACAATTGAGGGTGTTATTCCTGTAATTGAAAAAAGGTGTTTTAAAAGAAATTGTGAGCAGTCCTTGTAACTCACCGATTATGGGGATCAAAAAGCCAAACGGAACATCTAGGACTGTTCAGGATTTGAGAAAAATTAACCAAATTGTTGTGCCTTGTTGCCCAGTTGTTCCAAACCCAGCTGTCATTCTTTACCAGATTCCGCATGATGCAGAATGGTATACTGTCATTGATCTTTGCAAGGCGTTCTTTACTGTTCCATTGCATCCAGAAAGCCAGGAAATCTTTGCTTTCCGGTTCCAGAGTAGGACCCTCGCATGGTGCAGAATCCCTCAAGGGTATACAGAGTGTCCTTCTATCTGTAACGAATTATTGAAAAGATCATTGGAAGATTTGAATCTACCTGGCAGATCGACATTAGTCCAGTACATTGACGATCTGCTGGTTGCAACAAAAACAAGAGAAAATTGTGTAACAGATACAATAACTCTTTTGAATCATCTGGCAGATGAGGGACATAAAGTGTCTCCTGCAAAATTGCAGTTTTGTAAACAGGAAGTAAAATACCTTGGTCATAGAATTGCGAAAGGAATGAGACAAGTGACAATTGAGAGAATCAAAATGATTCAGGGAATGCTTCCACCAAAAACACAGAGACAGGTCGGAATGTTTCTGGGAATGGTTGGTTACTGTTGTCAATGGATTAGTGGATTTTCAGTAATTGCAAAACCGCTGCAAAGATTGACAAAATCAGATGTAAAAGATCCAATTGTACTTACTGAATCTGAGTTGGAAGCTTTTGAAAAACTAAAAAGAAGCCTGTGTGAAGCCCCAGCTCTGGGCATGCCAGATTATGAAAAGGGTTTTGAACTGTATTTCAGTGAAAGAGAGGGATGTGCCTTGTCTGTGTTAATTCAGAGACATGTAAACATGAGAAAACCTATTGCTTACTTCTCAGCAGTTCTTGATCCAGTTGCAAAAGCCTTACCAGGTTGCTTAAAAGCAGTCGCAGCAACAAGTGTTAGTCTAGAACAGAGTGAAGGAATCATAATGGGATTTCCTGTAAAAGTCTATGTTTCCTCATTCAGTTGAAATTCTTCTTACAAGAAGTAAAACGCAACACCTTACAAGCAACAGGTTGACAAAGTACGAGAAAATCATTCTGGGATCAGACAATGTGTCAATAGGCAAGGTGTGTGAATTTAAATCCTTCCACACTGTTACCTGACACTGAAAATATTGATGAAAATGATGTGGAACATGAGTGCTTGGATGTCATGGAATACTGTACCAAGCCAAGGCAGGACATTAAAGATGTACCATTGCCTGAGTCAGATTTCGTCTATTTTGTAGATGGCTCCTGTTTAAGATCAGTAGGTGTTTTGAGAGCAGCATACTCAGTCTGCACAGTAGCAGATGTTGAAGAAGCATCATGTCTTGAAGGAATTCGTTCAGCACAGGTGGCTGAATTGATTGCTTTAATTCGTGCATGTGAAGTGGGAAAAGATTTGAGAGTTACCATATTTACGGATAGTCAGTATGGGTACGGAGTTGTGCATGATTATGGACAGCTCTGGTCTCAGAGAGGCTACATGACATCAGCAAGTTCACCAATCAGAAATGCAGTGTTCATTAAAAGATTAATTGATGGCATACAGTTGCCAAAGGAGATTGCTGTAGTGAAGTGTGCAGCTCACAGAAAAGGTGAAGATTTTATCACCAAAGGCAATGCTTATGCGGATGAGATCGCAAAGTATTGTGCAAGGAATAATTTTGCACTTAATCGGGGGAAAAACAAAGATTATGGTTCAAGTTCGCTGATGCTAACATCTGTTGTAGAAACATGGCAGGAAATCAGGGATTTGCAAAATGAAGCTGATGATGAGGAGAAAGACACATGGTTGAAAGCAGAATGTAGACAGCGGGATGAGGATGGAGTTTGGACTTACAAAGATGGCAGGGTAGTTTTACTAAATTGCATGATTGCTGACATGGCCAGAATGTATCATGGTCCTGGCCATATTGGAAGAGATTATATGATTAGGCTTTTCAAAGAGACATGGTTCAATACCAAGTTTAGAACAATTGCAGAGTCTCTTCGCCAAAGGTGTTTGACTTGCCAGCAAATGAACCCAAACAGGAAATCAGTTGTGGGAACAGGAATCATAGGTCGGGAGGGCGGTCCTTTCACCAGACTTCAGATGGATTTCATTGAAATGCCGAGACATAACTGTTTGAAATATGTTCTGGTGGTTGTGGGTCTGTTTTAAAGGTGGGTAGAGGCATTTCCTACACGTCACAGTGATTCAATTACAGTGGCAAAGTTGCTTCTGCGAGAAATAATCCCTAGATACGGTTTCCCTGTCACTATTGAGAGTGATGGAGGGGGACATTTTGATAACAATCTGATGAAATTGATCTGTGAAGCGTTACACATTGAGCAGAAAATACATTGTGCATACAGACCAGAGGCATCTGGGGTAGTTGAGCAGATTAATGGAACGATAAAAAACAGCATTGGAAAAATGTGTCTTGATACTGGCATAAAGTGGACAGATGCTCTTCCACTTGTTCTGATGACTCTAAGAAGTACACCAGATAAAAAGACAGGTCTGAGTCCTCATGAGATACTTATGGGCAGAGTCATGAGACAAGCTTTTGTACCAGTAGGAAAACTGTTAAGCATTAATGACAGTGTGATTTTGGAGTATTGCAAACGGCTGTCTGACGTGGTAACTTCTGTGTCTAATCAGGTGGGAACGGAAGTACAATCTAAAGACAAAATGCAGACCCATGATCTGAGACCTGGAGATTGGGTCAGAACAACAGTTCATCGAAGAAGAAACTGCTTGGTCCCGAGGTGGCAGAAGCCAAGGCAGGTGATTCTCGTTACAACAAATGCAGTGAAGTGTAGAGGATTGAAAAGGTGGATTCATCCCAGTCACACTATTCAGATACCTACACCTGAAAACTCTGACGAAGAAAGTGAGACAACAGACGATTCAGATTCTGAAGAAGAAGCTGAAGGAAATCCAGATTCTGAAGATCGACAGAGGGGTCGACATCTGGAAAAACCATCTGTAAATGGGGATTTGATTGAAAAAGACTTGAAAATTATTGAAATAGATTCTGAAGATGAAGAGAATCTGTTAAACAAGGAATCAGCAGAAGAAGCGGACAAAGAAGTGGGAGGGGCAAAAGAACCTGATCAAGATAAAAGAAACAGAAGAATCAGAAAAATCTGATCAAGTTCAGAAGCAAGACCAGGAGAGTATCGAAAAGCAGAAAACAAACTCTGAAAGAAGGAACGAGAAATCCGGAACTGGGAAGTTAAAGGTGATTGAAGAAGTGGAGGAGGACGAATTGCCGAGTACCAGTGATGGAAGAAAGAGTGCTGTTCCTAACGGAGTGAGATTGCCGACTAGAGAAAATCCTGAGTCAAAAAAATCGAAATTTCTGACAGTGACTCTGGAGAGAGTGATGAAGAGCGTCAGAGGGAAAGAGTGAAGAAAAGATCGTGGAAAACAGAATCTAATGTGACTGAGCCAAAAAGAAAATTCTTGAGAAAAGGAGAGACCTGGCCAAATGATAACGGAGGGTTGAGGGTCAGGTTAGTGAAGAGATCGAAGGAGCAGGTGAATGAAACAACTAGTCAGGAGGACCCTGAAAGGAAAGCAGAGAAAGGAAAGAAAATAGAAGTGATTTCTAGAAAGACAAAAAGAGTTTTGAAACCAAATCAAAAATACAAGTCTCCTGAGTGGGTTTATATAATAATCCCACCTGTAATTGAGATAAACAGTAGCAGTCAGGAAGAAATTGAGGACAATAGTGACAACGATTGAAGTACTAACCTGTTAGAATTTAGGATTAAGTTTAGGTTTCTGTTATTGGCATAAGGCTGAAGAAATTGTGTTAGGTGACACAAGGTCGAAGAAATTGTATTTAGTTGGAGAATAACTTGTGACGCAAGGTCGAAGAAAGTTTGTTAGAGGGTTAAAAAAAAATTTTTTAAAGGGGGGTGTTTAGGTATTTTTGAAAATTTTGAAAATCTTTGTTTTCTCTTTTTATAAATAAGGTTTCTTAAAAAAAAAAATGCCTTTTGTTTTGACGCGTGGTACTTCAAAATGTTCCATTTTCAAAAAATGCTGCAAGATGACTGGTGTGTGTACTCATATTGATTCTGCTCTGGTTAGTTTTAGCTGTTATCTTTTCTTTCGGGATCGATAAGGAGAGGTATAAGGTCAATATGACAAGCAAAGCTCCAGTTAGTCAAGACAAACATAGTACAACACGCAAAGCTAACAAGGTTATTGATCACAGACCAGATATTCATCAGGATAGGTCTGTTGGTGATTTGTCAAGCAATACATTTTCGAGGCTTTTGGGAGAATATGTTAAGGTCATGAGTGTCAAAGATTGCTACATCTGTGTAAAGTTGCCTGCTTCTGTCTGAGGGAGTGACATACAATATGCTTCCTCTTACTTCTGGCATAACCTGAAATGTGATAGCTAGCTTATTTTATCAAACTGGTCGCTTAGAGTACTATTATTCAAATTACGACGAAATTTTTGCAAATTTGAAGATTGAGGATGCTTTAAATAAACACAAGAAAGCTAAACAGATGAGGGAATTCTTTTTGGTAACTAATGAGCTTACTTATGAGTACGCATACAGAAATAACCTAACCTGCAAATTGAGAGCTGAGGAAAAGACTTTCCTGAATCTTGTTGAGGAGAGAAGGGCAATTTATAAAAGAAACAAGATGGTCAAACAGACCAAAATCGAAGATCTGGCAGAAGGAGGATGAAAAGCTAAATGGCAAATCTTTTGATAATGTTGCAATTCACATAGACAAACCAATTAGTGGCAAGCTTTGCATTAGGAGAGATAATACTCTGTTTGATAATTACTTTGTAGGAGCTAGCAATTGTGAGGACACTTACCAAATCATGGGGGGTTGGGGATTCAAAGGTGGCAAAGATCCAATTTTTCCTGGGAATTATTTTGTCTGCGGAGATAAAGCTTATTATAATCTCCCGGACCATTGGTACGGGACATGTTTTGTTGGTCTTGTTTTTCCAAAGATTTTTCATGTTGACAGAAATGCAGAAGGTTCCTTTGAAATCAGTAATCATTTAAACAGGTTTAAAAGAGAAAGTTTCTCTGAAATTTTGGGAGACATCTTTGAAGCAGTGATACCTTTAGTAGGTATAACCCTGAATGCAGGAAGAATCAGAAAATTGTCCACAATTGTTGACAGATTGTCCACTGACACAGCAGGTGGTTTCCAGTTAGTGGATGTGGAGGTCATTGCGGTTAGATCGATGGCGATGCAAAATCGCCTTGCCCTGGACATACTCCTAGCAAAAGAGGGAGGAGTCTGTGGTATTTTACATGTGCAGCATTGCTGTACTTGCATCCCTGACGAAAGTAAGAATATTGAAATGTACATTAGAAACATCACAGAAATGCACTCAGAAAT
This sequence comes from Lissotriton helveticus, assembly GCF_964261635.1. Classification (NCBI taxonomy): domain Eukaryota; kingdom Metazoa; phylum Chordata; class Amphibia; order Caudata; family Salamandridae; genus Lissotriton; species Lissotriton helveticus. The sequence continues at coordinate 1,889,132,903 of NC_136067.1, forward strand.
AGTCCCTTTAGAAGAGGATGATTTTTCAGAACGTCTTTCAAAAAGATTCCAAGCTATCAAAACCTGTTTCAAGAAATTGGTGGTTCAGTTCTTGGCAAGATTCTAACACCTTTGTTTGTGATAATTTTTGTGATAGTTTTGACAAAGATCAGTTGCATGTTACACAAGAGAAAGAAGCACATGAGGGAAAAGAAGAGAATTTACAAAATCAAGAAGGAGCAAGAGAGGGAGGTAGAGCTTGAGGAGTTACGCAGAGCTCAATATGACAGTTGCAAGGATTTTGCTGAAACAAGTCTTTAGAAAATACTAACACAGAAATTGAACCATTTTCGTTTAAGATAAAATTTGCTAAAGTTTTGGGTGTGGTGTGGTGATTTAGGAATCACCAGATGAGGGAGTTGATGGAGCGAGATTTAGAAATGTTTTTCATTTCAACTCGTGAAGTCACACTTCCATAAATAAAAATAATAAGGCTAACAATTGTGCTGTATGTGTATTAATTCAACCTAGTTTAAAGTTGCATCTACACAGAACACGCGGGAAACTAATATGTGTGCTTATAAATGTGCATTATGTTGCATTTCCTTGTTCGTGAAAAATAATAAATTAATCGTGTCTATTGTCATGTCAAAAATTAACTGCAGCTGTTTAGAAGAAATGGCATGTGCTTATTTTGCTTCCCTGTGTATGTGGTGTCACTCTATTCTCTATAGGTGCATAAAGAACCCTGCTGGATTAAATGAAGAATGGTAGCATTACAGCTAGGTAATTTAGACTAATGGGTTAATAATTAGCAATGGAGGGTGGCAACAGAACAAACTATATTACTCGCATTAATTATTCTTTTGTGTTTGTTTATATGATAGTTAATGAAAAAGGCTTTGGGCCTAGTGAATTTCCGTGCTTGCAAAAATCTGCTTGGAGCCAGAGTGAGTCCATGTTTGCAGCGTTTTCCTCCTATCCTGAAGTAAATTTGTCGTGCTGAGCTGACAGTCTCTTGGTCGAGCAAGGCCAAGGCAAGGAACCGGCAAAAAGGCTTGAAACAACCACGTATCCGAGGAAGCCAAAAACTTAACTTGTATAGAATGTTGCGAACTGGAGGAAGCTGCGTTGTTCGAAAACTAGAGACAATGGTCTCTAAGAACGTGACGGAACTGTGATTCTAAAATGTGGTGACACGTCGCCTGTCACTTTTGGACCAATGGGACTCCGATTTCAGCAGAGAAAAATACAATTTCTTAGATTAGCTTAGCGTAGAAAGGTATAAAAACTCTTGCCCCGTGGAAGAGTTATGCTTCTCCTTTTGGACCTTTGATGAGGGCGTTATGCTGTTGGACTTCTCTTGGAACACGTAAGAACCCTCAAAGACATTATTCTTTAATTCTTCTTTATAGTTAGCATTAGATAGGGACTTAGGTTTTGAAAATGCCAAACTGATAATTTTCATTTTGCAATAATATTTTGATTCATAATAAAACTGTCATAACCATTTGCAACGATTCAAATAAAAATGCTTTAATAAAATCTCTAATAGAATTTCCAAATGAGTAGCTAATAAAAATCTTACTTTGGAAACAAGCTGGTCTTGTCATTTCATAAGTTAGGTTACCATTAGCTAGATTTATCGCCACAGTGGCTTAATTAGTTTGTAGGGTTTTTAAAGTGTGATGAATTCATTTACCGCGGTTGTATATAAATGTATATAATTTGTGAATAGGCTAATTAGGTCACATGGTCCAGTTGGTCAAAATATGTCATGTTAGATTTATGGGCCTAATGATTGATTAGTGATTTATAGTGTATACTATGGAGTTGGGTAGCGTAGTTTATGACATATTTCCTATAGCCCGCTGGATTACTACTACTTCTAAAAGCATGATATTCCTCCTGGTCTTCTACCATTGCAGAAACATACAATAACCCTAGCGCTCACGAGATATTTGTTGCGAGTTATTTTAGGTTCTGAAGCAGTCCGCAGTTATTGGGCAATACTCTTTGGTGAATGTTGATATTCACCACTGGTATTCCAGGGCCATGCCTTTCCAAAGATAAGGTTTACGGCTAGAAACTCATACGCAGCAAGACAAACAGTGGCGCAACAAAGATTCTTATTTAAGGCCATTTATACAGCACTTTAGGCAGAGCCTGCCCGGCAAGCACTAGATCTGCAGCTGAATACTGCACCAAGTATTAAAATATTTCACTCTGGAAGTGGGTCCACTTATTTAGTGGACGTCTTGTGCCCCTTAGGGATCTCCAGAGGGAAGTGTGCACAATAGTTACACAGTCATCATGGGTCCCCACTCTGCCCAAGATCTAGTCACCACCTTCGGAGCCTGCATGTGGCACCAGGCGTCCACTAAGTAAGTGGACGCACTTCCAAGAAAGGTTATTATAGCTAGTGTACCATGTACGTGTGTGGCATGATATGAATGATAAAATAAATAGCGAGCAACCCTTTCCCAAAAGGTATTAATTGGGACATACTGATCCTGATGAAAGCCACTCGATTGGAGTATGTGGCAGAAACTCGATCACACTTAAGGGGCAAGGAATTATAGTAAATCCAACTAGCCTGTTTTCCTAAGTTTTTAACCCCACCAGACAGACCAGTGAATAAATAGTGATTCGGGCACGGTCTAGGCCATTTTAAAGATTAACTCATATAGATCCCACACCCTTTTTCTTATATATATGCCCCCTTGTAAGGAGAGTCGGGAGGATCTCGATGATGCATGTCACTGGATAACATTCAGTGAGTACGAGTTCCTTTAAAAAAAGAAAAAAAGTTTTTTCCCTTATAGCCAGTGGGCTCATCCTAAATGACTCAAAGGGAACTCTCTCGTAATTGTGACACTGTATACAAAGAGGGTGAGTAACTACCTCCGTTTCCCTCTTCCCTCCCTCTCCTGATTTTTACCTATTTAAAACCATATTCAAATATGTAAAGATATCTTCACAATTAACTGCCATCTTAGGAAAAATTGCATCCTGTTTTAATCACTTTGTCCTTATTCAAAACGGATATCAGTGGCAAACTTTTTTTGTTTTAGAACTAGGGGACTGGAATGTGGAAGGCGTATCACCTTCCATCACCATAGGCCATTCAAGGCACTCATGTTGTGTCCCTCTGCATCTTTGTTGCGGCACTAAAAGTCCCTATCAGGTAGATTCATCAAGCAATTTTGCGAGCGCAAACGGTGCGAATCGCAAAATTCGGCCGTTTGCTCCCGCAAAAATGGCATTTGAGATTCATCAATGGTTCATAAACTCGCAATTTGAAAAATCGCAAATAATTGCGATTTCTCAAATTGCAATCGCATAAAAATAGCGAATTCGCAATTTTTTGCCGCTATTTACCGCGAAGTCTGACTTTGTGGTAAATAGCGAAAACTTAGAAAAATGCACTTTAGTGCATTGTTGTATGTTACACACACACACGTCCTTTGGACATGTGTGTGCGCAACATCAGTGTACATTGACATTTCAGGGGTGCTACAGGGTGTCCTTTGGACACCCCTGGCACCCTTGAAATCGCATCCTTATTTGCGATTAACAAATTGCTAAATCGCAAATAAGGAATGACTCCCCATACATTCCTATGGGCCTTTAGCAAATTGCTAATCGCAAATAAGGAATGACTCCCCATTCATTCCTATGGGCCTTTAGGCCCATAGGAATGAATGGGGAAGTCATTCCTTATTTGCGATTAGCAATTTGCTAATCGCAAATAAGGAAGCTGTAGAAATCGCAAATAATGTTGCAATTTCTACATGAATCCCGTTTTGCGAGTCCTTAATAGCGATTCCTTAATAATCGCTATTAAGGACTCGCAAATCGGGACATTGATGAATCTGGGAGATAGTTCCCTAAAATACATACCTAAGCACAGTCTCCCCACTCCATGTGCAGAAGCTTGTGAAAGGGAAACGGCATTTACAAAGCGTCCGTTACCACGCATGCCGTTACAATGCAAATGTCATTACCGCGTAGGGTTTTACAACGTATATGCCTTTACTTTAGGCCGCCTTTTTTAGGGTTTAAGGTGGGGATGGGTTTTTGGACGGCAAGGGTAATTTTAGGGTTTAAGGTGGGTATGGGTTGAGGGCCTTAAAGGACACGGACACATACACAAAAGTGTTTATACCCACCTGAACGTTTTTTACAAAGCATATGCCTGTACCACAAATATATATTTTTTTTCTATACTTACCTGTAAAACACTTGTATTTACTGATGAAACCCTCAGCACGCAATGCCTTTACCATACCTGCTGTTCCAACAAATTTTGTTACTGTTTTACTGATTTTTAAGTGTGAATCAGACCGCACTCATCGCAGCAACCGACGACATCAGATCCATGCTCGTCAACGGGGAAACCACCGCACTCATCCTCCTGGATCTCTCAGCAGCCTTCGACACGGTATGCCACCGCACCCTGATACAACGCCTCAACGACACCGGAATCCAAGGCGCGGCCTTAGAATGGATCATCTGGTTCCTCGCCGGCAGAACCCAGAGGGTCCGCCTCCCCCGTTCCGCGGCTACCGAAGTCATCTGCGGCGTCCCGCAAGGTTCCTCGCTCAGCCCCACCCTCTTCAACGTCTACATGAGCCCCCTCGCACGCAAACACAACCTCAACATCATCTCCTACGCCGACGACACACAGCTGATCCTCTCCCTCACCAACGACCCAAAGACCGCCAGAGCTAGTCTCCAGGAAGGAATGAAGGACGTCGCGGAATGGATGAAGCTCAGCCGTCTGAAACTGAACTCAGACAAGACGGAAGTCCTCATCCTGGGACCATACCCCTCGGCCTGGAACGACTCCTGGTGGCCACCTGCCCTGGGCACCGCCCCTAAAACCCAGGGACCACGCACGCAACCTGGGCTTCATCCTGGACTCCTCACTCACGATGACCAAGCAAGTCAACGCCGTTTCATCGTCCTGCGTCAACACCCTGCGCATGCTCCGAAAGATCTTCCGATGGATCCCCACCGCTACCAGGAAGACGGTCACCCAGGCCCTCATCACCAGCCGCCTAGACTACGGAAACACCCTCTACGCCGGATCCACAGCCAAGCTCCAGAAAAGACTGTAGCGCATACAGAACGCCTCGGCAAGACTCATCCTGGACATCCCCCCCCAATTCACCGCACCTCTGAAGAATCTGCACTGGCTCCCCATCAGCAAGAGAATCACATTCAGACTCCTCACCCACAAGGCTCTCCACGACGCGGGCCCCACATACCTCAAGAACAGCCTCGCATTCTACACACCAACCCGCCCGCTCCGCCAGCCTCGCCCTGGCCACCGTCCCACGCATCCGCAAAGCCACCGCCGGAGGAAGATCCTTCTCCTACCTGGCAGCCAAGACTTGGAACTCCCTTCCCACCCACCTCCGGCTGACACAGGACCATCTCGCCTTCAGGAAGCAACTCAAGACCTGGCTGTTCGAGCAGTAACGACCACCCCCCAGCGCCTTGAGACCCTTACGGGGGAGTAGCGCGCTCTAGAAATTCCCCGATGGATTGATTGATTGATTTTAAACTGTGTTGGGGGAATCTCTGTCTTGTACAATAGTTTTAGGACTGTGGGAGAAAGTTAGAATTGCACGGAGCACTTTTTTAAAACTCCATAACCATAGAGTTGACAAACAGATCAGCGCTATAGTGGTTGGACTCAGGCCTATAAAATGACGGCAGAGCAGTGGCCGTGAGGCTTAGGAAAGGGCTGTACGGTGCAGCAGATGCAATTTCTGACTGCTTTTTAAGAGCGAACCATTTTAATTGGTTTTAAATCTGTTTGGAGAGAATCTCTGTCTTTTACAATTTCTTTAGGACTGCAGGGGGAAAGTTAGAATTACACGGAGCTCTAGAGGTCGGACTCAAGCCTATAAAATAAACCTTCATTTTGAGGAGCCTGACGACACGACACTCAAGCAACTGGTCTTTTGTTATGCCTTGCTGCTATTCAATTAGGACAACAAGTGTAGGTACCTGCTCATAATAACAGGCACCTGCTAGACTCCATTTTTGCAAATAATCACCGGCTACAGTTTGAAGACACTGAATCAATTCCTATGGACTGACCATTTTCTGACCACTTTGGTCCTTATGATTTCTGGCCCGTCCTTACCCCTTAAGCCAATGGCACTGGAAGACCGGCGCTAGTTTCAGTTAAATCACAACAGCTGGAAAAGTACCCTCTGTATGACCTTACCCTCTCTAGGTTCCAACCCTCAAGATGCTAACACTAGAATCTCAGACTGGCTAACCCATTCCCTAGATCAAACGAAAGGGCATGGAGGATTGATTATGGGAAAGCAAAACAAATACAATAGTGGGAGGAAGTTAGGGCCTTTCATAGAAAAAATTAGAATAGCTCTTGCCTCCAACTTCAAAATTACCAAATATGCTAGCTCCCCTAGGGAGATGCTTATAAAAATCTGCTGGAATCTTCTAATAGACCTCACTCTGAATCTTCCAATGATGGGTGCAACACGCTGGCAAGATATTTTGATACTAACATATCTGACTTTTACCATTCCTTTCAAGAGGCAGATGGAAGCTCTAACTCCCATCCTCTTGATCAACAGTAAGGAGAGCACCCCCCCCCCCCAGCATAAGTAAGGTAGCAGAAAAATATGTTAACAGACTCCTCACTGACCTCCTTGAAGCCAACTCCCACCTGTTGCGTGCATCGAGGACAGCAGACAGGCGAGTCTATCGGTCTGCAACCTGCGGACAACATCTATGACAAATACCCGGATAGAGGCATTCATCTCTTCCGACGCTTATTCTTTTTACTGTGGCAACGAAAATATAAAGCTATACCATCTCGACTATGTTAAAAGGTGAATATTTTGCGCAGCCTCCTGTGCTGACTATTTAGCTCGCCCCCCACGAATTCCTCGACTTGGATGAAGAGACTATGTGCCTTGATAATTATGACTCTGGTCCTTTGAATCCAAAATATCTCAATCAAATGGCCATGTAATTTCAGTCTTAGAATCCTATGAATCAGGATCCATGAGTAAGCTTCTGTTTTAACTGTCCCCTGGATAAGTGGATTGTATCGCCTGATAGAGGTCCTGAGGAAGGTGGCCTTGAGCCGCCGAAACGCGCGTCGTATCAGTGCGGGTTCTCATGTTTGAGACAGATTATTAGGCACGACTACTCTGCCATTTAGATTCCAGTTTTTCTTTTTCAGACATTTGGTAGTGAATGAAGTATGTGTATGATAGTGTGAGTTAGTGTATGCTTGAGTGTTTAATTCCAGGGGTTTATTTAATGTATTTTGTGTTACTCTTTTGTATTTATAGATTATTGTATTGAATTTATTCTTCCTTTTTGTGAAATTGTATATATCTTTATAAACTTGTATTTGTGATGAAATGACTCAAAAAGATGAAAATATATTGAAAAATATAAAAGTATTTACAAAATGAAAATAATAAATATAATAAATTTCTTATCTTTGAAGAATAATTAAAAAGTATGTTGTGTATCTGTCACCTTTTCTAAATCAAATATGTGATATATACCAGTGTTAAAAGAATACGGCCCATGTGGAACACTCTTCTTTAGTTTTGATTTTCTCTTCCCCTCTGTTCCTCGGCCATAATTAATTGTTTGAGGGGGTCCCATCATCTATGCTATCTTCTGCTAATAGACCTCACTCTGAATCTTCCAATGATGGGTGCAACACGCTGGCAAGATATTTTGATACTAACATATCTGACTTTTACCATTCCTTTCAAGAGGCAGATGGAAGCTCTAACTCCCATCCTCTTGATCAACAGTAAGGAGATCACCCCCCCCCCAGCATAAGTAAGGTAGCAGAAAAATATGTTAACGGACTCCTCACTGACCTCCTTGAAGCCAACTCCCATCTGCACCACATGCAAACAGATTTCCGGCCCAAGCACAGCACCGAGAATGCACACCTGGCAGCGGTGGAGAATGCGAAAAGGAGATTGGACCAAGGGGCAACGGTTGCCATTGATGGAGCAGGGGAGAGACAAAACTGTTTGTGTACCCCTTGTTAAGTCAATCTCTCATAACAGTAACATGCATTAAACGTGTGGAGCATGAGAATTAATCAACCAAACATACATAGAAATAAAATTACACGTGGGAAAACTAACTTGCTGATTCTCAACGACTAATTTACTAATAAATTGAAGAAGTCATACTAATATAGAGCAGTGATATTTTTAACATTAATTGGATAAAGTGTGTATTTGTGCTTTTATTAAAAGTTTGCGTGGCAAAACATTGAAATTGGTAAGTAAAATTTGTATATGTGTACGCTTTTTGGTAGGTAACCTCTAACAGGGAAAATTAGAATGGTGGGAGGTAAACAGACTAGCATTCTAAATCTAACGTCTGTTGTGTTTGTTTTCATATTAGTTCCCATTGAGGCCTGTGCGGCCTAGTTTGAAAATGGCCGTTTATGCGAGACTTCGAGAAACATGGCCCCTACGCATGAGTGACTGTGCTAGAAATACTTGAATTGCCTGTGCTCGGAGTGAAAGATATTAAGGTCAGCTTGGCCTAGGACACCGGAGACGTGCCAAAAGGATGCTTGAATTTAAAAGCCTGGGAAACAAGCGTGCTGTAACTTCATGTTGTACAAAAGATACAAGGACAGGTTGACAAATTGCAAAGTGGACAATTGTGACCGTGAGAGAGTATGTAAGGATGACATAGCGAAATTATGAACTGGTTTGGACAAGGAGGACATGAGGTGATAATCACCACCCCTCTAATGGACCAATGAGAAATGAGTGCAGACCCTAAAAGTTTCAATTTGAGTTAGTTAGGGGAAAAGGGTATAAAAAAGCCCGTATGGAAGAGGGATAAAAAAAAGGTTGGTTCTATGAATTTTATTGCGCACCACGACATGCTGTTGGTTTGAACGATTTTTGGTGCAGAAAGACTTTGAATTATTTTTGGACTTTAATTTTTGATGGGGCAAAAGATCGAATACGGAGTCCTGTTGAGAGGTAGACATCGAGGAGGCTAGAAAGACAGTCAGCTTGGGAACCTGTTTCGCTGTAGTTCTGTCAGCGTCTATGGCAGACTGGTAATATGTTTTCTAAATTTTCTATTTCTTTAATGTTTTATAAATGCAAAAAAAAATATTTTTGAAATACTATTTTCTTTTCTGACTGAATTTAGATAAACGCTTCTACAAAAAATATCTGAGTTTGTGTTTCTTTAAATAAAAGTCATGACAAGGTAAATAATAAAATAAAGGGAATATTGTGATTCAGCTGGTCTTAATCTACATCAACTAACTTCTACTAGCAGGTCCATCGACCAAAATAGGGGGGGTGCCTTGATGTTATTTCCTAATATTTTAGAGAAAGGGAAATGTACGTATATGTACATAATGTATAACATTTTAGATCTAGATTAATAAGGCACTCCGCTGTCCAGCAGCTCGCCTTCTGTTCTCACTGATACAGGAGCAGTGTGGTGTGTGAATGTGTGACTCGCAGTGCTATGGGCCCCACAGAGGAGTAAATTAAGTCAGCTCCTGGGTTTAAGAGAGATGAGTTGTGAGAGTTTGAGAGCCGCGCTGGATCACAATTTTACTTTTAGATCTTAGCACGGCCTTCAAAACCATTGACCACCTTATACGACTTTACAGGGTCGGTAAAGCCGGTGTGGCAGGAAAAGCCCTGGAATGGATTGGCTATTTCCTGAGTTTTGATAAAGGTTGCTCTTCCGATTTTCTTCCAGTTACTTGTGGAGTCCCACAGGGGTCTTCCCTTAGTCCCACGCTATTTATTACATACCTGGAACCACTGGCGGACATTACAACCCCCTTCTGGATCGCTATAGTCTCCTATGCGGGCAACCACCTGGTTTTCTCACCCGCACATAACTTGGGTCCCTCAGCATCCACCCTGGGTCCTTGCCTGTAGCAAGTAGTCAGCTGGATGACCAAACCCTGTCTCAAGTTCAACAGACATAAAACTGAACTTATGATCCTCAAGAGCCACCTCTCCCACAATGGGTCCTGGATTGGCCAGGATGTCCCCCCCCCCCCCCCGCCCCCCTAAAAAACAGCAACAAAGCCTTCAGGGGTGTGGCTTGATAAAACTCGGACCATGGAAACCCATATTCCAAACTTCAGCCAATTGTTTTGGAACCCTTCGTATGTTGTACAAGATGTTGCCCCTCCTCCTTCTAACCTACAGGCAGATGGTAGTTCAGGCTTTGATTCGGAATCACCTGGACTATGACAACTCACAACATCTGGGTACTCCCAGGGTAGTTAACCTGAAACTACAAGTCATACAAAATGTAGCAGCACACTTCCTACTCGGGATCCTTAGGCAGGAACCACCCAGACAGGATCCGATATAATTGTATTGGCTACCAATTGCCCAAAGCATAGAATTCAAATCCCTGTGCACTGCTCACAATGCCCTACATGTGAGGTCCTTCCATTCTTCACCAGTTTCTTACCCCTTCCCTCTTCTATCCCTCCAATATCCTTTTACAATCGAAATAAAAAATTAACATGTCCACCGCACAAATCAAATTAATTTCATATTTCCCTACATAATTCACCACTAATCCTTCTTGGGTTCCAGAGTAGCGTGCTACTTGCCGAAAAGTGCTTCAACCCTTCATTGGGGGTAGCAAGCGCTATATAAATGCAAAGCCTTACCTCTTCCATCCCTCCACTATCCAATTCAAATAACAGACTAACAAGTCTACCGCACAAATCAAATTAATTTCATATTTCCCTATACTAATTCACCACTAATCCTTTTTTGGTTCCAGAGTAGGGGGCAATGGCCAAAAAATGCTTCAACACCGCATCAGGGTTGGCAAGCGCTATATAAATGCAAACCTTTCCCTCTTCTATCCCTCCAATATCCTTCTCAATCCACATAACAATCTAACATAATCACCTCTCAAATTAATTTAATATTTCACTATACTAATTCACCACGAATCCTTTTAGGTTCCAGAGAAGCGTGCTACTCGCCGAAAAAGCGATTTAACACCTCATCAGGGGTAGTAGGCACTATATAAATGCAATCGCAATACAGTACCCTGAATAGGCCTTTTCAATCTTCCAACCTACACTTGGCCACCATCCTCACAATTTGAAGAGCCAGAAGTGGAGGACAGTCCTTTAGCTTTAATGCAGCCAAGCTCTGGAACTCCTTTCTTTTATCCATTTGTTCCATCCATGGACAACGAGATGCGCTTCAGAAAAGCTCTTAAGACATGGCTCTTTAAAAATTAATGCTTCAGATGATTATTCAGATTAAGTGGGATAGCCTCTTTTCTCAACTAGCACTGGGATGCCTACGCATCGCCATGCTCTCTACAAATTCTATAGCATAGGGAGGCATACTCATGGTAAGAGTAACTACAGAGTTAAGCTCTCCAGTCACTGCAGGAGAAATCCTGATGGTCTTGTCTGGTTTGCACATTCTAACAAATTTTCTGTATGTACTTATATCTCAAATTTAGCGAGAGAGTATAAAAGTGTTATGTATGTTGATACAGCCAAGCACAAAATTATCAACAGGTGGTTCGAAGGATCGAGAATACAATGCTAACAAAAGAGTTGGTTTTCACGTTCTTTCTGGAGTAGAGGTACAACAAATTTAAGTTCTAACAACCACAAACCTTTCTTTATAGTTATGTCCCATCTCCCAGCAACTACTGTTAACTGCATGCAGCCAATTCACACACAGATCATCCTGAGAAGTAATGCCAGCTGTTGCACGGCTGGACTCTAGAGGAAAACTCCAAAGTGGGAGATCAGGGAAATGCAGAGAAGGGGTCCACTCTAAGCACTGTAAATAGACACTGGTATTAATAAATATAATAGTAGTCAATTTATCAGACTTGGAGGAATGGAAAACTGAGCTGTCCTTGCTATTGAATCAAACATGTAACCAACTATAATATAAGATTTGAGGAGCAAGTTCTTATTCCCTCCCCCACATACAACTAATCCCGGATCAGCAGATTAAGTCAATATGTGTACCATGATCATTGATCACACACAAATTCTTAAAAGTCAACATAAACGAAGGTTTGAAATTGGACTGCAGCTCTTGCAATCACTGACTGATGAAGGATGTATTTCTCGTGGAACGGTTACTGTGCCAGAAACATGCATGCCAAAAGATCATACTTAATAGCGTGGACACTTGCCAGGTGTTGTCAGAAACGGGTGTCAGTTTTATGACAGACTATTTTTCTAAGTGGGCAGAAGTTGGGTCTGAGGAAGCAGCGGGCAACGCAAGGGTTAGTGAATTCTGAAGGAGTGTTGTCTCATGAGGGGCTCCCAGTAAAATTGGTCATTGTTAATAGGGTCCTGCCTTTGCTAACAGATTTGAAGAAAGCAGTATGGCATGTGCTAGAATAGGTAGTTATTGTAGCAATTATTACAATAAATATTAGGCGGGTTTGCTCAATCTCTTGCGGGCCACAACAATTATATAAAAGAATGGAGAGAATAGGAGGTTTACAATAAAGTGGGCATGGGGCACTGACAGAATCCCAGACCGAGCGTTTAAGTCCCAGGAGATTGGCTGACCAACTCATGTTTAAGCATGAATTAATAAATGCAGGCAATTTATTTGGGCTTGAGCAAAAGTTGTTAACGGTACGACGCCATTTATGTAAGAAACTGTTGAGTTTCTCAAAGCAGAATCATTTTGGTCCTATGGGGAAGCTAAAACTGGTGCAAATGTAGTTCTAGTTAGTAGGGGACAAGCACGGTTAGGCTTTGTTTTAAATCTAGGATCCAACCATTTGTCAACAGATATTTCATTTAAAGTGGGCTCTCCAGCTGGGGCATATGGAAGGAACTTGTTGAGTTTTTCATATTCTGAGAGCATTGGGAGGGGAGCAGCGTGTAAAGGGGTAATGTTCTGTTTGGAATTGCTCTCTTGACCAAGGTATATTATCTACAAATGTCAAGAAAAAGACTGTGGGAGAAGCAATTAAAAAAAAAACTTTACAAACATTTCAGAATCTCTGTGGCTCACAAAAGGATAGGAAGGGTAGAGGAATAATCATGGTAAAGCTGGGAACAGGAAATTTTCTTTAATTGCTAAAGTAGGGAAAGAAGGAAGTGACAGACTTGGACATGGTGGTCTCCATCTGTACAACTTTCTATCACTTTCGAACTGATATGAGTATCAAAATACACCATGATGCATACAAAACCTAAAAATAATTACAAAAAAATACATAAATGGCAGGTTAATGTTGAAAATGCAATTTAGAAAGAAAAAACGGAAGCCTTTTTGGAAGAAAGAAAACACATGGAACTATTGAAAGCTGTGCATAACTCCAAAAATGTAAATAATGCAGGATTAGTAATTTAATTGATAACCTAAAATAAAAAAATATTTTAATAATTAACATTTTTTAGACTATCTTGAATTCTAAGCTTCTAAAAAAAGGTTGCCATAGTACTTCCATGTTTTTAATTTGCTTAGTATTCAATTATACCAATGTTTCTACAATTAGGCTTACTCTGGAATATTTTCAACCTGCAAAACCACAGAAAGAGTTTGACTGCGTGTTAATGAGTACAAGGCGAAACAGAAAAAAGGGTTACAGTACCACTGTAATCATACCGCCCACCCTCATCAACATGTGTGACTGGCTGAAGAGAGATGTGAATGAGAGACACAGTAAGCTGCTGAGCAATTACAATGTTGCATGAATACCTGAAAAAGTATCTGCAGCAAGAATTAATTTTAATAGTAACTGCACAACTGTTGTGTTGGAACATATCGTTAGTTGCCGAAAGCATTCAAGATTTAGGATAGGAGTATTAGGTTTCCTTTTATAGCTATGAGTTATCCTACATCATTAAAATGTTCCTTTTAAAACATCATATTCAAGTATATGTTTTTGACATTTAAGATGAGATTTCATCAATGATTTTTTTTTCTAAAAGAGTTTATGGCAGAGGTTGTAGTTAAGGTTTTGGTACCATCTGAACTGGTGTGTTTGGTTGTACCACATATTAATCCCCCATCAACCTTAACCAGTGTGTTTGTAGAAAACTTGCTTGGTTTTTATATTTTAATGGCGGATATAAATTTCAACGGCCAGATTTCCGAGACATATTTTAGAAACATTTAGCAAAAGTTCTGTAGTATGTGTTAAAGTTAAGTCTCAATTAGGTTGGTTTTCTATTTATTGATTCCTTGGGATGCTTGCAATTGGCAAACACTGTAAAAAGGTATATTGTTGCCTTGAATGAGGTGGTACAGGTGTAGATATCACCTGCATGTGGAAGATGTGAGATAAGCCAGCAGACTGAGCTTGCCTGGCTTATTTCATACCAGCAAACATTTTCGAGTTGTTACTCAATATAACATCTGGGTGTATGGTGTAGGATTTTCATCAACATGCGTCTTCATTGAAGTGTCTAGAGCTGTGTTTGTGTGTGTAGCCTTGTTAGTGGGTTTATCAGAGAATTCGTTTGTTCATTTAGGTCTATAGCACCTCATTAGTTATACACAGGCTCATTCTTGCAAACATGACACAGGTGAGACAAATTTGTAGTGTCAGCAAAGTGAGGGCTTTCATCAAACCTGTCTCTGTACAGGTCAATCACATCTAGTTAGTTGTGTTGTCTAAGTGTACAACACCTAGTATGTGGTATAATTATTCCATGGTTTGTAAATTACATGTAGTGCCAGGTTCCAGCATCAGCACGGAATGGCCTTGGACATGCCGAGTTTGGGGTAAGTTTGACTGCAAACCGTACTATTTGCTAACATTAACGTATATGATGTTTGCAAAAGTTTTGTCATTATTTATGGATATTCACAATACATACCTCATGCACATCAAACATTTGATTTTTGCTTAGTAACTAAACACGGCTGAACAAAAATCCACAAAAAAAGGAATTGACTGGAGCCACACACTACATACCGTAAAATAAGGAGTGCTTTCAGGCAGAAGTTACCCATGACGATTCTAATGGTATTCAAAGTCATCACTGGTTTTGAAACCCCCTTACACCTTTTGAATTGTTGGTGCAATCTGCACCAAATTCTGGCACAATTAAAGGTTGATTCTCAATAGAGTGCCATTTCCCTCAGGTTTGGTGCAAAATTGACCATGGGGATGGGGTATTAACGTTTTCAAAAAGTAGAGCAGCTGCACAGTGGGTCTAATCAGACTGGCTGATCTAGTAAGATGTTCAACACTATGTCCTCTATGTGAAATGTCATCTGCAACCATGTGAGAAATGTATGAAGCATGTAATTAGTAAGATTTGAAATGACAGAAAACGGTTTTACAAAATACAAATACACAGCCAATAGTTTGTAGGTTTGAGACCTTTCAAATATCTGTAAACTTACTGAAGTGAAATATCTTTGTGACCAGAACTGAAACAAAGTTAATCAATTGAATTTTGTTGCCAATAACGGACACAGTTTGATAAACAAGAATGAAATTGGGTAGACCATTAACATTTTAAGCCCAGTGGTCATCACGGAGATCTGACTGCTAGTGCAAAGTTAGCAGGGCTGGGTTTAAATTTTTTTTTTTTTTTTTTTAAACCTCCATTGAGATACTAGATCTGAGGTTAACATATTTACGGTCTGTGAACTTTCATGCAGAATCAAACCTGTAGAAAAATGGATAACTGGTTGGAAGGGTGAAACCCTACTCAAGCAATAACCACAATTATCGTAAGAATGAAACACAAGCAAACCCAGGATTAACATGTGCTTAACTCTCTGGTAACGTGGCACAAAAGCAATCAGGCTTCACGTAGAGTCAGTGTATAAAGTATTTATGGAGCACTTCAAACAGTGATAATGTAAAAACACAAGAAACATCCCACATTAATGAATTGACACTGAAACAACAAAAATCTAAACAATAGAACCTGAGATTTGCAATTTTAAAGATTTTGATTAATAAAAAACACTTAAAATCATCAAGAGCCAACTGTGGTCATTTGGTTGCGCCAGACAGGGACAAAGCTGTGCTGGCAGAGCACCTTCAACCCCACTTCTAAGGGTCCAGGATTGAGGTGGCACCACTTGGGGGACAGAACGCACAGTAGGCAGGGTGTGTAGGATTCAAGGTGCTTGAGGCCTTTCCCTGTCCCTATCAAGAGGCCAGCCAACTGGCCCTTGGAGTCACTTGAGTGGCTATTGGTTCAAGATGCAGGTCCAGTCCTCCTCACTCGGGTAGCAAAGGAGCAGAGGAGCATTCTTTCTTGCAGCAGAGCAGCACAACAGTCTTTCAGAGTCTTCCACAGGTCCAACGGTGTACTGAAGAGTTAGTTTGGAGGATCCAATATTTATATTTGATGCCAGCTTTGAAGTAGTATAAGCTTCTAGAATCCTCCCCCTATAGAGGAATCTGGAATTCTCTGCCTCCCAGCCCTGTCCAAGCTGGTCTGGGGACACAAAAGACTAGTGTAAAACTGTTTGTGTGTGTTGAGGCAGAGCCTTTGTGATTTGCAAGTATGGTAGGTGACCGCTCCGTCCCCCTATCAAATCAGAGATGGCCCATCCTGCCAACACTTATTCCCCCTTTGTCTCTCTGTCTGGGAGTAATACGCAAAGACCAACTGTCAGCTATACCTGTTCATGTGACCCAGGATATAGGCTGCAGGCACTAAATGGTTAGGACAAGAAAACTCAAACTTTCTAACAGTGGCATTTTCAGGATTGCGACTTAAAACCCTCTTTAATGGTAAAGTCGGATTTTAAGTTACAATTCTTTGGACGCCAAACTCCACTTTACTACCTGCTCCTAATCTAAAGTGATCACTTATTAAATTTAATAAGGTAACCCAATGTTCTATCAGCGGGGTAGGTCTTGCAGTACTGAAAAACACATTTAAGAGTTTTACTACAAGCACATCTATGTAAATGTAAATGTAGTTGAGCTTATATAGCGCACAGCTACCCGCAGTGGGTTTCCCGGCGCTTGCTTAGGGAACCCGTCCTGGTATTCCCCTGTGAGATATCAGGGTATCCACAAGGTGAAAGTCAGGCATCCCGCCGCGAGGGGCCGTTGTGGAGATTAAGAAAGCTATTGCCCAGAGTCGCAGAGTGTGAACCCGTGAGTCGAGGAGGCACCGGGGCGAGAATTATCGAGTCCGTGGAATATTTTAGCCCAAGACCCACCGAGGCGGGGAATTGAACCCTGGTCCAGGACCAATCTCAGCTTCCGGGTCTGCTGCCTCTAACCCCTGAGCCACACTTCTCCACATCTAAAAGTTACATATATACACATGACCAACTTTTTATATACACTGCACCCTGGCCTATGCGCTGTTTAGGGCCTAGCCTAGGGGTAACTCATATTTATAAAAAAATGTAAGACTTAGCTCTGGCAAAGGGTTCATTCAGACAGGTTCACCTGCCATTTTAAAACTGCACACACAGTGTTGGCGACATGTTTAAAGGGCTACATATGGGGGTGGCACATTCAGTACTGCAGGCGCACTAGTATCTTTTAATTTACAGGCCCTGGGTGCATGTAATACCACTTTACTAGGGACATAAAAGTAAATTAAAATGTCCCAATTGGGTGTGCGCCAATTTCACCATGTTTAAAGGAGCAAGCACAAACCCTTTAGCACTGGTTAGCAGTTGTAAGGGTGTGCAGAGTCCTAAAGCCCACAAAAGCGAACACAGCAAAAACCGGTGCAGAAAGACGAAAAAGTTTGGGGAAGACCACCCTAAGGCTGGCAGGTCTAACAAAACTGCACTGCAATATTACTAGCAAATGAAAATATTTTTTACTCCCCTATTTAACTCTGCCGCAGGCCATGCTTACATCCACTGGCTTGTGTGCGTGGCCAAAAGCTGTGAACAGCTTGCTTCAGTGAGACCGTGAACTTAGGCGAGGCACTGCACCTGCTGGCACTACTCACCATGAAAGCTGTGTGTGCAGCTGGTTTGGGTGGTGATCAGAAGGGAGATTGGGGCTGGTATTTCAGCTATGTCCTGTGACCATCGATCTCTATGCATGGCTGAATTCCATGCACAACTGGTTTAGGGGGGATGCCGCCACATACAGGACCTGAGCTAAGGGCCAGTTGCGCACAGCCAAAGGCCACACACATCTAGTTTGGTTGGTCTGGGAGCAGTTTACATTAAACAAATTGACTAATCTTTAAAAAAAAATTAAAAGGCCCTTGAATTTAAGGGTCTTTATGGTTACGCTTTCCACTAAAATAAAAACGCTACTTAACAAATCAAGCATAACTGAGCTCAATGCACACAATATCACAAAAGACTACAATGCTCACAACACTGGTAACATCATACATAACCTCGCAATTGCAATCACTGAAGATATTAGTGGCTTCATCTCTAAGACAACCTATGGAAAGGATCTACGCTCATCAAACGCAAACTAATGAGGACAGTTATTGGCTGTGCAAAGCAGGGGTTAAAGATTTGGCCTGGCCTTCAGTCATACCCATACCCCTGTACTTGAGTGGATGTAACCCACAATGCAAGGCCTTTAGAGGTGCACAACAAGGTTTGAATTATGTGCAATGACCCTCCATATGGATAGAGCCCACTGCACCGGTTTTCTGCTATGTACAATGGTAACTGATAGCAGGGCCTGGCCTATGGCCAGACACTGCGCCAAGCTCAATGTCGATACATGCATCGGTCTTACTAACCAAAAACTGCATCACTTACTCTCCAGCTGAAGGCTGAATTGTAGCCTGTGCATTTCTGCTTTAGTGTAAAGCCTACTGAAATTAAAGTCTTCTGAACAAGAGATCCTTTGTTTTGTATCAACATTCTTTTTTTTGGTATGGACATACCCACCCTTGAACAACAATAGTGATGGCATGGATTAGGAGAGTGGTAAGGTGATATGTGAGGTCATACATGTCACCTGCGAGAACACATGTGAGGTAATGCACAGTACATTAGGAGGAATACTATTTAGTGTATAAGCGCATACGCAACGTAATAGACTATTTATTACCACTGTGTATTGTACCTGGGCGCCCCACAGGCCACCATCCAGAAATTGCAGGTGATCCAGAAATGTGCGGCCCGCCTACTCCTCGAGACTCCACGGAGACAATCGGCGAGACCTGCTCTGAGGAAGCTTCACTGGCTGCCTATTCAGTCCAGAGTACGTTTCAAGGCCATGTGCCTGGCCCACGGATCTATCTGGAAAACTGGACCGGCCATCACCCATTCTCTTGTTACTGCCTACCAACCATCCAGGAGTCTTTGTTCCAGCACTGCTTTCCTCGCATCTACGAGGAAGGTCCGTAGATCAAGCTGGGGTGGCCGCTCCTTCTCTTGGAACGCTTCCATGCTCTGGAACTCACTGCCCACCACTCTTCGCAGGGAATCCAATCTTCAGATCTTTCGCTGACTTCTCAAAACTCATCTCTTTATGAACCCCTATTAGCCGGTCTCTCTCTGACCCGACTCTGTCCGTCTACAGCGCTACGAGGCCTCAGGGTAGTAACGCGCTTTATAAAACCCCTTTCATTCATTCAGGTGTCATCGCCCAAGAGGCACAACCTCGAGTGAATCTGGATGATCTTCACCTCTCAATAATGGTAATAAATAGCAAACTATGTTCTGTTCAGCTGCATACACAGTTTATGGCATTGGCTTGGCTCGTATAGTAGTTCTAAATACAGGTACTTAAACAAGAACAGGAAACAAAAGGTGAATTTTATGGCAAGGCACGGAGGCCAATATTATGCATATTTCTTTAATTGCCAACTCACAGCAGCAACAGCAAACAATGCAAAGAATTTAGAATTTAAAAGGTAACATTCTAAAGTCAACAAGGTTCTGTGAAGGGCAGCCATATTGCTTCTTTGTTGCTGCTCACAGCCAAGATAAGTCATATTTCTTTGTGTGCCTGTTGGTTACCGTGTTTCGCCTGATTTTGGTCATGTTTGGGGGCTTGTGAACTTGGTTTTACTGTACTGACACTCTGTAAGTCGATTTGTTGATCTTGAGGATGCTTTTTCCCTTCTATTTTGCCCCTTTTCTTACTCCTCAATGTGTTTTGATTTAAACGTTCGACGTTACACCGATGTGCGCTTTACTCTACCATTAGCTCAATCCATCCCTTCACACTCCTCTTTTCCCATAAACAAATTTTGATAAGCCCCCCCTCGTTGCCTTCCCCGATTACCTACTGAATCTAGAGTTCGCGCTGCCCCCCCCCCCCTTCCTTTGCTCTAACCATATTCAGATATGGCTAGATTTCCAGACTTCCTTGACCTGTTACTCCTGAGCTTCCACGTTGTAGCAGACCTTTTCCCCTTCCCGTCCTTACCGCTAAAGACAGGGAATCCCTTTCGCCGTCGCACCTGGGATGTGTGACACGGAGAGAGAGAGACTCTCCGCTTCCTCACTCGCCTTCACCCGACTCCGCTCTTTCCTTTAATCGGAGGCCCCCCTCCGCTTTTCTCCTCCACACGCGCGGTCTTCGGACTGCACTCGGACGCATTTTGACCCCTCTCAGCTTCCCGTCCCCGGTCACCTGACGCGACCGCCATCTTTGATAGGGATCCTGCCTATCAAACGCATGGAAAACTATCGGCCATCTTTTGGACATGCAAAAGAGCCGGTTTGACGGTTTTCCCTCGGGACTCCAGCGTCGATCGACGAAACCTTCGTGCTCCTCACAAACTGATCGTATTTAACCCCTTTTTCACCAGTTTAACTCCCTGATTTGAATTTTAAAGGGCCTAATAATAATTATACTATACTTAAATAAGACCTTGTTCCCTATATTTATATTTAAGGGTGCTTAGAGCAGCTGTACATTGAACCCTCTTACATTCATTATGGATCAACCAGATTTGAGTGGAGACTCTGTTGATTTGAGAATCAAAGATTCAGTTGACAAGGCAGTGTCAACTTTGGCCACGCAATTGGGTAAAAAGCTCGATGACTGTATTGAAAGAATGGAGGAGAGGCTGTCAAGGGACAAAGATACAGTTGCTCAAGTCTGCTCTTTGGAGGTAGACAGATCTGGTTCCATACCCTCGGGTAGTGGTGTAAAGGCCAGTAAAGAGAGGAGGCATACTGAGGATGTACCTCAAAGTAAAAGGCCCTTTATGCTGAAAGGCAAGGAAAGATCATCTCATACGGAGATTACAGATAAGGCTATGAAGGCCATGAAAGGGGAACGCAAAGTTATTATTTGCGATGAATCCTCCAGTAGTGGAGACATACTGGTCTCATGTTCCTCTGACTTTCAGACCTCCGAGGAGGAAGATGAAATAGATGCTAAAAAGGCCAAAAAAGAAAATGCGGATCCCCTCTTTGACCCCTTAGGGGAACAAATGTTTGATCCTAATTCAATTCAACACCCCCTCTCCCCTCAATGGGAACCAATCAAACACGTTGCCGATTACGTCCAGTTCTGGATAAGAAGGGAAATATCTAGAGAAGTAAGAACAAAACTGAGATCGGAGTGCCCCAGACCCTCTTTACCTAATAAAGTTGCTCTTACTCCTGAGCTCGACTCTAAAATGCTTACATTCCTCAACAAAATGGGTAGAGACCCAAGACGAGGTCTCGACAAAGGTCTGAAAGGCTGTCAAGATCGTCTCTTAGACGTTTTTGGACCTTTGACCAAAATCTTCGACGTTTGTGAAGAGGCCTACCTACAAAATGGCATTATTGACCCAATAGATCTTCGCCAACAGATACAAAGGGCTATCTGCCTTTTAGGCAATGCTAATGCCTCCCTTTGTATCGAAAGAAGAAAGAGCCTCCTGATGAAAATAGACCCTAAATTAGCCGAATTAGCTTCAAAAGAATCTGGCGAAAGGGCCGACGGAATGCTTTTCGGTGAAGACTTCGTTAAAGAAATGGCCAAATATGCAGGAGCCTTCAACTCTATTCAAAAAGTACAAAAAGACATTAAACGTGTTTTTGGCTCGGCCGGGAGGATGCGGGGCAGTTTCCCCGGCCGTGGCTTTGGTATTTCAAGAGGCTCCTTCTCCAGAGGTGGATTTAAATCATCGTCCTTCCAATCGTCCACCTACTCTCCTAACTTCTTTCCACAAAGACAAAGAGGGGGAAGAGGAGGCAGATACAGAGGAGAAAGAAGAGGCAGATATCAAGGTATGTTTGGCAAACGACCCTTCTTCTACCATTCCAAAGGTGGGTGGCAGACTGGCCTTGTTTATAGACAATTGGAAACGTATCACGACAGACCCATGGGTTCTTCAGACAGTTTCTGGTTATGTAATAGACCTGGTTGCTCCCCCAATTCAACTAAAGGAACCTCCCCTTCTAAGATTTGCAATAGATCAGGAACATCTAGTTTCTCAAGAAGTAGAAGAGTTATTAAAGAAAGGTGCGATAGAAAAGGCAGACCCTTCTCACAGGGGGTTCATAAGCAACCTCTTCTTAGTCGAGAAAAAAGACAAGACTATGAGACCCGTTATAAACCTAAAAGAAGTAAACGAATGGGTGGCATACAACCATTTCAAGATGGAAGGTATCCACATGTTGAGCGATACTCTGAGGAAGGGAGATTGGCTAACTCGCCTAGACCTAAAAGACGCCTACCTAACTATTCCTGTTTGTCAAGATCAAAGAGATCTTTTAAGGTTTGTTTGGAAAGACACCATGTGGAGGTTCAAGAGCCTTCCCTTCGGTCTGACATCTGCCCCTTGGTGCTTTACCAAAGTAATGCGCCCAATCGCAGCTTGGTTGCGTTCAAGGGGAATAAGACTAATCATCTACCTGGACGACATTCTCATTATGTCGGACTCCAAGACTCAAGCTCAAGAACATACCTCCTTAGCGGTGAGAATAATAGAGGAACTGGGTTTTATAGTGAACAGAAAGAAGTCCTGCCTGGTCCCCAGCCAAGAGACTATTTTTCTGGGTTTTCAGATCTCGACCTCGGATTGTGTCTTGAGATTACCTATGGAGAAAGTGAGGAGGATTCGCAGGGAGGTCAGGAAATTACTTTCCAGGGACTCAGCCATCCTGAGACAAGTGGCCAGGGTTATAGGCCTTCTTACAGCCTCAATCCAAGCGATATTCCCGGCACCTCTTCACTACCGAGCGATGCAAAGGTTGAGAACCTTGTATTTGAACAGAGGCGTAACTTATTCTCAAAGTAATTCTAGATTCAGAATCCAGGGAGGAACTAGCCTGGTGGTTAGAGAACCTCGAAGCCTGGCATGGCCGTGCAATATTCGGTCAGAACCCAGATATGATTACAGAGTCGGACGCGAGTCTTCAGGGTTGGGGCGCAAGATGTGGTTCTTTGACTACAGGAGGAACATGGACAGCTCAAGAGAAGGAAATGCACATCAATTACCTGGAATTGCTGGCAGGATCTTTTGCAGTGAAGAGCTTCACAAAAGATCAAGTAAAGTGCTGCATTCTCCTAAAGATGGACAACATCTCTGCGGTCAGATATGTGAACAAACTAGGAGGCCCTCGCTCGAAGGCCCTTGCAGATCTGGCGAAAGAATTCTGGCACTTTTGCCTGAACCAAAATATCATGGTTCTAGCTCAATATTTGCCTGGCGTGAACAACTCCATCGCCGACTGGAATTCACGTCAACTGAAAGACTTCAGCAATTGGAAACTCAACAGTCAAATCTTTTCTTTATTGGACAAGATTTGGGGTCCCCTTCTCATAGATCTCTTTGCGAATCGCACCAATGCTCAGATTCGGAGATTCTTCAGTTGGAGACCAGATCCAATGGCGGAGGCAGTGGATGCTCTAATGCAACCATGGATAGACTCTCCTTGCTATGCGTTTCCCCCCTTTGCTCTTATTCAGAGAGTCCTTCTCAAAGTCAAAATGGACAAACCGCAAATTGTCCTAATTGTTCCCTTCTGGCCCTCTCAAGTTTGGTACCCAGATCTCCTAGAGATGCTGATCGCCGACCCAGTACTTCTTCCGGACATACCAGACTTATTAATCAACGCCTCGGGAGACTTTCACGATTTAGTCCTTCAAGGTCATCTCAGACCAATGGCCTGTTTGATTTCGGGAGAGCCTCTCAAATGTCAGGCTTATCTTCGGAGGCTTCGAATCTTATCAAGGACTCTTGGGCACCTGGAACCTCAAAGGCTTACAGGTTGGCTTGGAAAAAAATGGTACTGTTGGTGTACTTCAAGGGGTTTGGATCCCTTTTCAGCCCCTCTAGTTGAGGTTGTAAACTATCTCTCAGAAATTTTCCTCGGGGGAAAAGCATATAGTACCGTTAATATCGCTAGATCAGCTATCACTTCGGGACACGATTTAGTCGATAGTCTCCCTGTTGGTCAACATGATGTCGTAAGAAGGCTTTTAAGAAGTGTAAGAATTAAAGCTCCTCCTAGAGCTAAATACTCTTCACTTTGGGACGTGGATTTCGTTTTAAAAGAACTCATGTCCTGGAGCGAAAATGAATTTTTGTCTCTCAGGGATTTATCTTTGAAATTGGTCATGTTGTTATGTTTAATTTCATTTCGGAGAACTTCTGATGTGAGAGCTCTAGAAATTTCTGGTCGCAGGTTTGTTCCAGAGGGTATTTGTTTCACCATTTCAAAAAGAACCAAAACTATGTCTAAGACTATTTTCTATCCCAATTTTGAGGATTGTAGAAAACTTTGTGTTGTAAGATGTATACGTGAATATGAAAACAGAACAGAATGTCGGAGGGCAAATTCCGAATCACAATTAATTATTTCCTTTAGACACCCTCATAAGGCTGTTTCCCCTCCTACTCTAGCTCGCTGGATTAGAGAGGTAATGTCTAGGGCGGGGATTGATTTATCCAAATTTGGGGCGCATTCTGCTAGAGGGGCAATGGCTTCAAAGGCCTTCTTCTTAGGTGGTGGTTTATCAGCCATCTTGTCATCAGCTGATTGGTCTTCTGATTCTGTTTTTAAGAAATTCTATTTCAAACCTCTGGACTGCCCGGTTTCGAATATTATGGCAAGGCTTTAAACATGCATAATATTGGCCTCCGTGCCTTGCCATAAAATTCAGATTTTCCACAGTTCAGTGGGTTGAAAATCATGATTTTATTAAAGACACGGAGGCTGATATTATCCCTCCCTGTCTTTTTTCCCACCCTTGATAACTTCTGTTTAACTTTTTCAGGTGCTGATAATAAGAAGTAATCTGCTATGGGTTCTACTCTGGTTGGATTTCAAGTTTCTTAGTTTTACTCAATTCTTCATGGATTAATTCTATGGACTGTTCGCAGCTCGAAGAAGGAATTTGGCTGCCCTTCACAGAACCTTGTTGACTTTAGAATGTTACCTTTTAAATTCTAAATTTTTTGCATTGTTTGCTGTTGCTGCTGTGAGTTGGCAATTAAAGAAATATGCATAATATCAGCCTCCGTGTCTTTAATAAAATCATGATTTTCAACCCACTGAACTGTGGAAAATCAGAATTTGCCCTCAATACTAGCAATTACATCCTACTGGGAGATCTGAACTTAAACCTGGAAGACCATGCCAACCCCAACTCAACTCAAGAACATTCAAAGACCTTTAAAGCTTGGGCCTCAGCCAATGGGTAAAGAGAACTACACACGTTGCCAAGACCTCCGGGACCCAATTTTCACCAACTTTGACAATGTCTGCATTGACTATCCCATACCAGTCCCCTGAACAAACCACTCCCTCTTCAATTTCAACATCTCCGTCCTGCTCCAGTGCACACACATCACCACCAGACCAGCCCACCGAAACAGCATCATTGACAGACTGGAAAACTGTTCGACACCCATCAACCCAAACAGGGCTTGTAAAATCAATTCCCCACTCGCTATGGCGAGACAGATTTAATCAGGAGGAGCTATTTTAGGGCCTACTCACCAGTTCTGGAGAGCTGAAAACGGGTATTCTACTTGCTCAGAAAGTGAATAAGCAATGAAGAGGCCTTTAAATCTTGTTATCCTGTCACATTTGCTCAGATTTCAAAGACAGGGGTCAAAAGTAAATTTATCTTCCTACATTTACTTTCTTTCTGTGACTGAAGTAAGAGGATTTTGTAAAGTGAACTGTGCACAGCATGTAAAATGAAAGGCTGCATAGTTTCAGGCTTTTATTCTAACACAACACTGAAATGTTTGAACAGTTCAATTATTAGCTATTACAAATAGATTTCACTACTTACGAAGATATTTTTGTAATTTGTTTTTTTTTCCATATAGGATGAAAACCAATCAGAAGGCTTGACTTTGAGATGTGCAAATTTTTAATATTTTTGCTGAAACCCAATTTCCAACATTGTTTATGTCCTATATAATATTATCAGCAAAACTACATTAGTGGGAATGTTTTGGGCCATTTCAATGGAAAATCTGCTAGCTGTAAATGAGTGCACCACCACATCACGCTTTAGTAATATATTTATGAAGAGTGGGTTTTTAAACATGAACTGGGAAATATTCTTGCACCTGCCCAGAGGACAATGCTATTAGTGAACTAAGTGCGCAAGACAGGAATCATGTGTACCCTATATGTGGGCTCGATTTCGATTATAAATGGAGCAAACATTTAGTCTAGTAAACGTTTTTTTTTGTACAGCAGAAATAGTGAACTTGCATATTTGAAGGTACTCTCCTATGTGATAATGAAGAAAAAGGAGACTCCATAGGAAAAAATATTTGACGAGTATCACACAACATGAGACTAGTTCATGGGTCAAGTACATTACAGTTAGGTTGAGTAGATTATTCAAGTTACTAGACTACTAAAATATTTATGATTTTTTTTAAGCCCTGCAAACACAGCAAAGCCTCCCCAAAGAAATCAAGAATTTCAACATTTAGATCACCTCCTGCAATGACTTCTTGATACCTCTCAAACACAGCACTATAACAAGATCCAGACCCCAGGCCGGTTGGTGCATGGAAGAACTCCGACTGATGGATTGCATCAATCCTAGCACTAACAGAAGCAAAGAAATCTTTGCCATTGTGTAATTTTTCACCTCGCTATCAGCTGCCTCCAACTTGATCACATCCCTCACAGGACCTCTGTAACAATCCCTCTCGATTCTTCAGCAACAAAATCACCATTTACAGCAATTTCACTCGCAACTGGATCCAGCAGACCACCGCAACCATGAAGTCCATCCACTCAGGGGCCCCATCGAACCCCTGCCCTCACCACACCTACTCTAGAGGACTGCAACCCATCAGCACTATGCTCACACCCATTCTGAATGCCTCCACCTCTTCCGTGACCTTCCCAGATGCTTGGAAACACGCAACTGATCTCCCATTGATGAAGAAACCCTCTGAGGACTCTTCAACGCTAGCAAACTATAGATTTCCCTGCTGCCATTCCCGGCAAAGGTTTTAGAGAAAATCCTCAACAGACACCTCACCAAATACCATATCCAAGGACACACACTGATGGATCTGCTCCTTCCCAGCTCGAAGGACCCAGTCAGTTTGTCAGCAAATACCTCGGGCGCCTGGATCCTCATCTGTGGGAGTTCCGCAAGGATCGTCCCTGAACCCGACCCTCTTCAAAGCACACATGATCCATCTATTCAACATCGTTGGCTCACAACATCAATGCCCTCTCCTACGATGATAACACAACTGATTCTCTCCCTCTCGCACAAGACACCCCGTACTCGGATCAAGTTCAATGCCTGACTGAAAATCTCCCACTGGCTGAAGACAAACTATCTAAAGCTGAATACCAACAAGATCAAAATTGTGATCTACGGGAAGAGCACATCACAATGGGACTCGCACCTGGTGGACCAACACCAACCAACCACAAAAAGAACTTCGGGATCATTATCATCAACATCAAACTCATACTCGAAAGGACAGCCAATGTCGTTACCACTTCATGCTTTCATACCCTTAAGATGCAGAGGAAGATTTTCAAATTGCTTCCAATCCACACCTGGAAAACCGTCATGCAAGCCCTGGTAACAAGCCCTGGACTACAGAACAACCCTCAAGGCCAACATCAACAAAACAAACTCACCAGAAGGCATTCAGAACTCGGCTGCCAGACTCTCTCAACCTCCCACGCTGCACTCACATCACACCTAAACGAGCTCCACTGGCTCTCCATTCACAAAAGAGCACAATCCAAACTCCTCGCCCACACTTTCAAGGTACTACATACCACTGGCGCAGAATACAACATGTGTTTTGACAAATCTTTCAGACACCTTCGCTCATATGTACTTGTACTTGCACAAATCCCACTCATACAGAAAACATATCTGGCAGTCGAGCCTTCACCTACATCACTCCTAGAGAGTGGAATGACCTCTCATTACCCTTTCATTACCCATAAAATAATCCTCTACACTTACTGAATTGTGCAAGAAGCTGAAGACCTGACTTTTTAAACAGTCTCAATAGTTCCTAGGTGTGACTAGACTCACACCTGCTCAGAGCCAGGATATCCTTCCGGGTGATAATTTAATTGAAAATATTTTCCTTGTAGCAGAGTGCAAAAACTCCTACGGGAGTGAAAAAAAAGGGACATCTTTTATAAACTATCCCTTTATATTTTTTCTCCCAGTCAACTATAAATGGAATTGCCATGCTAAACAAACTAGGTGACTTTGTTTTCCCAACATTTCATGCAGATTAGTGTATAGGTGCCAAAGTCAACAGTAAAACAAAAAGCAGCTTTTCAATAGAAGCTCTCGCTCAACCAAAAACTAGACAGTCACTACTGCAGACTCCATGGATGTGTAATCGTGCGCTTGTTTTACTTTAATTTCCATGTTATCCCTTTAGAAAAATATCATATCCGCGTTCTTCACAAGTTTACACCCTACTTACACTTTTCATTCAGGCATAGCCTTCAGTAGGTTCGTCCATATTTACTCCATTCTGGGTTCTGCTTCAGTCATGAGAAACACTTCTGGGTAACCACAACAGATACAGGGAAAAAAATCCATGCTATCAGTCATGTTCTATTTTTAAAATCGATATTTGAAAAATACACTCAGAAAGAACGGGAGGATTATTCCCGATTACTGGCTCTGGCACAAGCATCGGACTGTGTTAATTGGAATCTGTTTTGGGTAGAAGCACAAACAAACATTAGGCCTGAACCCTGGAATGATGGGGTTTGACTGACTGGTGTACAGAGTATCACAACTTTAGGTTGCACTGTTGGTAAGCTGTTAATTTTAGCACAGTTTATAGTCTAATGACTAGTAAGGCAGAATTGTTTTCTGGTCCGACTGCTTCTCCTTGTATTTTTGGCTTCCTGAGATAGGCATTTTGCTGACTCAAAGGTCTTTCTGCCATCTTTACACAGATGTGCATACAGATGTTTATTGTATGCTGATGACACTGCATCCCTAAATCTCATGATGAACAGATTACAGCAGCTTTTTATGTCGCTACATATTTCAAGACGTCATTGAAGATACCAAGTTAGCTCATTTTGGAGACTATTGCAGGAAATACTCTTGGAAATGGGAAAAGGTCAAACTGAGCAGCTGAATGATTATACTGCACAACATATCCGTGAAGAGTATGCTAAAGTAATGTGCCTCAGTGACAGCTGGGGCTCCAAGTTGCAACACAATTTTATTAATGTAGAGGGGATTGAATGGTTGGGCTAAGGAGGAACACAACTATGTTATACAACCTGTTCTTCCTAACCCTGCACCCAACTGAAAAGGCCCAATTTGCCAAAACGAGTCTTTGGTTGCCTGTGTTCCGGTTTCGAGACAGCGTGGCTTGGCAGTTTGGGATGGACTGTTCCTATGGATGCCAGACCACAGCTGTTTTGTATGTACCTGGGTCTAACCTTAAGTGACAAGGTGCACTAAAAATGATGGCTTGGAATGCTGAGTGATTGCCAGTGGTTAGACTATTTGCAAGTATTCCTTCCATCATCTTCTGGGTTCTCAAATTAGCGATGTGAAAGTAGCTTTTCTGATTATACCAGGGCTCACAATATTTAAAGGGTTTTAATGGAGCTGAAAGGGGGCGGGGGGGGGGGGGGGGGGAGGGGGCTTGGCGGTGGAAGTTAAAGGGCTGGAATGCCTGTACATTCATGCACACTCACATTCTTGCATAAACAAGGGTATTCAGCAACTCCTCTCCAATTTCTTCCCCCCACTGGAAAAGGTTGAAATTTACTCCAGACAACACGGTAGGAGAAGGGGCGTGGGCCGGGAAGCACAGAGGACCAATAGAGTCCCACGAGGAACCCCTCACAGCGGCGGGAGTGAGAACGAAATCACGTGGCGGAAGCCTGTGAAAATTACCGCGCCATGATTGGGCACGACATTTGAATAGGAAGAGTCGCCCAAGGGACAAACAGGAGGCGACCAGGAACAGTAAGTAAAAAGAGGGCAGGAGCCCCAGAACAAGGCAATTCTTCCTTGTTACACTAACATCGCCATCGAGATCTGCGGTTCCAGTGGTCGCCATCAATCAACCAGTCCAGACCAATGGGCGACCACGCATCACAGAAGATCGGATGGGGAAATTTCCACCCCCTTGAAGTGCCCGGCGGAACAGCGAATCACTCTCTGGATGGATCTTAGATGGCCGGAGAGGAGCGAGAGTTGCAGGCAGTTGGTGGCGGCACAGGGAGCACTGCAGTGGACAGCTAAGTACCAGCCGGTTCCCCCCATTTTGGAGCAGTGCTGCAGGGAGGAGCGGAGGATCTGATTCAGCAGCGGTGAGCAAGCGGGCGCAGCTCCCAGGGCCCGTGCTGGAGAGGGAGGAACTCCGGTAAGCGTCGGCTGCATCGAGGGCTTTGGCAGTGGTTGCAAGGGCCTGGGGTCTTGGCCTGGATTCTTAAAGTGGCATGGTCTTGCAGGAGAAGGTAGGCCGATAAGGAGGAGAACGCTGCAGAGCCTGGGGGACTGTAAGATTGGGCGGCACTAATAGGCACCCTTTTGGTTAAAGGAGTGTGGCAGATAATACACGGGTCGCTAGTGGGGAAATAAGGAAAATTTGACCGGATGGTGGAAGAACACGACCGCCGAAGGCCGGTGCGCTTCCAGGACGAAGAGGAGCAATCGAGACCAGGATGAGTGACTCCGGACTGGCTTTGGACGACCACCTGGAGGCAATGTTGCAAACAGCCAGAGCCCTGATCGAAAGGAAAGGGAAGGAATGGGCAAAGGGGCTGGAGGAGGCCCTGCAAAGAGACTCAAGCTGGATAATAGAAAGGGGGCTAAGCCACGAGGGAGGGTCATGTAGCCAAAATGGCGGCTCCCGCCGGAAAAAAGACTGCAGGACCACGAAGGACTCCCAACACCCAAGAAGAAAGGAGGACAAGGGGAAGCGGGTGGCAAAGGGTGCGGCGCCAAGACAAAGCGGGCAAGTTGCAGTGGATAGAGACAATGGAAGACATCAGCAGCAGCGAATCTGAAGGGGGACCTGTAGCCACACCGGCAGCCCCCAGGAGAGGGGGGAGCACAGCAAAAGAGAACACATCTGGTGAGCATAATGCGCAGCAAAAAGGGATACGGGGGGGACCAGGCAGTATTGCCAATTATGGAACACAACTGGGGGTGGCTAACGCCACAGCGCAGGGTCCGTCGGTCTCCCCTACCAAAGGCAGGCCATTGGATCTCTCCATCTGTTACTTGGATAACTGTGGAAATTCTAGAGCTAATACATGCCGACGAGCGCTGACCTCCTGGGATGCATGCATTTATAAGACCAAGACAAATCCGGGCTCTACCGGCATCTTTGGTGAATCTAGATAACCTCGGGCCGATCGCACGTTCCAGTGACAGCGACTGACATTTTCTCCCGACAACAAGGCAGGAGAAAAACTTTTCCGGCGTGGGACAAAATTGGAAATGGAGTGTAGGGGAAGGAGTTTCTCCACTGAGGTAAACACTTTCCTGTGGACCAAAAGCAATGATGAGTATTAACAGGTGAATTTCCAAGATCTTAGTAGTTTTTCTGATGAGCAATTTGCTGGTGAGAAAATGGGAATTATTGAAAGTCATAAATGTCGAACAATGCAAGGTTAAGGACTGCTTTAAGAATGGGAGCACAAATAAATGTTCATGTTGCCCATAAAGGTTTTACTCGGATTTTCTTTTTTAAATATTAGCACACATTTAGTCACTTTTTAATAAATGATGCTGCAGAAAAATGGTAAAGTTACAAAATCATTCTTTTTTCAAATGCATGGTGTACTTTTTATATTGAAAGTAAACAGATCATCAATATTGCTTTCATACTACTGGATATTTTTTATATAATCAGGGAGCATTCTAGGAGCATTATAAACAACCTCCAATTGGTAAATTCTGCAACATGTGTAACTTGTTTTTGCTTTTTCACACTGAAATTGCTGTCACTAATGCAAGCTCACTGCATTTCCTTTCTGCACTTTCCACAATAGTGAAGGTTTTGCATTAATGAATCACATATGCAATTTTAAACACTATACACACACACACACACACACACACACACACACACACACACACACACACACACACACACATATATATATACACACACACTAATCTTGCCTAAGGAACCGAAAATCTTCTTCAATTCTTCTGTCATACTGTGACACAGCAAACTATCAGCCAAAGAGTTTGTTCTTCACGGGGTGGGACACTTTTGCAACTGACAAAAAGAGTATGAAATCTTTTGGTCTTTGACTCCAAACAATGTGTCCTGGGTGTCGGGTGAAAGGAATTCTTTCTGCTCCCAATTCTCTCTCCGAGTGTCACAGGTACCATCAGTGTCTAAAAAGTTATATTGTAACTAAACTACTTTCACTTCATCAGGCTCTCCTGCCCACTGTCTACTCTATAAATTTGCTTTAACAGCACAGAATACAAAACTCTTCCTATCCATCCATCGGTGTTCATCATGCCAGTCATTCCTTTGTCAGTTAAGCTGACCCAATTGACACAATAGTCTTTTTTGGTCTCAATCTATACTTACAGAAAGCAATCCCTTTCAACAGTACAGCATAAGCGGATGTCCATTCCCTGAGCTGGCTTCAAACTTTTGGAGCCCTATGCCAGTATGCTTATTATAAATCATCACCAGTGCAGAGAATCAGTTAAACCACTAGGTCTTCAAGCCCAAACCAGATGACGACAATTTAGCTGATCTCTCAACTTTCAAGGATATCATGATACCTATGAGAGAATGTGCGCTCTACAAGTTATTTTTCATTCTTTCAAATTGTGTGGCTTCAGAAAAGACAAATTCACCTACCTGAAACTCTCCATTCATTGTGTTATGGCGCAAAAACTTTTGATGGAATAAAGCAACACTGATCAATCCATGCTCAAATACAATGCATGTGTGGAAAACTTCTTGACTGATATAGGCAACCTCAAGAGAACCACCTCAGCAGGTAGGAACTTAAAAAGTGGGATAACTCAATCACTGAAAGGAACCTGCTGCAGCTCATCCATTTTCTCAAATATAGTACCTGTATGAGGTATTCTACCAGCGTGAAAAGTATCCCAGCACTTTCACTGAAAGGGTGATAGATAAACATCTCAATCTTGTCATTATGGATGTGTCCACCTGTTAGATGACAAGGGAATACTTATGTTCTGAATTCATTTGCGTACATTGTAAAAAAAGGTCAAGGACAACCAATATTTGCCCGGCGGTATCGCCTCTTTAACCCACAAAATATTAATCAATGAAGAGGCAGGCGCTGGAGACTGGAAGGCAGGAAACAAGGTTTATTCTCTCCGGAGGAGAACACATCAGTTCGGACAGCCAGTATCGTCACGAGGTGCTCTAACCGCATCTCTGAGGCTTGGCCTCTTATACACAGGTTTATGATTTTTATTGCAGGTAACACATTCTTGCAATGCTTTGAAGTATGAAAGGACATCCTCGGAATCTCCCCTTCAGGCCCGTTCCCACACACATTTACAGTTGAAGTCCCCACCCCGGTCACAATAGGTGATGATTATCGCGCAGCTGGACATTCCGCCGATTCACGGAATGTGTGGGGTTGATCGGATATCATAGGGTGGGGGCTTTGATCAATTCGAGGGTCCTTTAATGGGGGAAGCTTCCTACTGTACGGGGGGGGCAATAAACAGTATCCGCAGGGCCAGGTGGCGGCCTGGGAACGAGGAAGACAAACGGGCACACAGGAAAAGGGGGTTTGTATCAAAGGGTCTGGGACCATGAAAGGAATGAAGGGAGGTGTCGCGCTGGGAACAGGATGGGGTTCCGAGGCAGAGCTGCGCTGAAGAGGGGTTTACGACCCAAGGCATGTGAGAGCGGAGGGTGGCCAGTGCGTGGGGGGCTTGTGAGGGCGAAGGGCTGTGCTGGGGGCCAGTGGCGTGCAGAGGGTGGTTCTGATCGAGGCACCTAAAATGGCGGGTGCGTATGACAAAAAGTGTGGCATCAGGGGAAAAGGCAAGATGGCGCAGATAATGTTTACCAAACCGTACTAATTTTCCACAGTCCTCCCTTTAACATTCCCAAGACATCTTGCTGGCCTATTTCCTATCCATGTCTACTGTGGCGGTCATAAGTAAAGAAGTAGGAACCCAGGTGAAGGAGCTATAAACATTACATTTAAAATCTTTCATCTTAGGAGGCGGGCCTATCGATAAGCTCGTTTGCAGGAAAGTCATAGTAATGCAATATCGGACAAAAACGATTCTGTAGTGAGCGTTGGGTACATTTCATAGATACTTATAGTCATTCGGAATATGAACTGATAGGTTATTACATATGTAAGTTCTTTTCGTATTCGGTTGGAGCATAATCAATACAATGGTGGCTGGGAGAGAAATGAGACGTAGTAAAAACGATAATCAGGGGTGTCATTGTTCGAAGGGGAAGTCTTATTGTCATGGACCATTATTAGTGAGTTCTCAGCATTCTTTGTCGTCTTCTGTTGGCACTGTGGAGCACCGGCGGTGGAGCTATGTGTCCAGCTCTATTCTAGGTCCCGCGTTGCAGGGCATGACCTTTTCCTCGCTTTCCTGGTCAAAAAGGTCCTTTTCGCCCTGTGTCCTTTCGAGTCGATTGTCAAAGAGTTCAGGTGGAAGAAGGGGGTGTGTGAGTAGTCCTTAGGGTAGGTCGGAGGAAAAGGGGATGGAGCAGGGCCAGATCGGGAACAGACCAGGGGGACGGAAAATTTTAGGTAGGCGGGCCCATGACCGAGTTCAGAGAGTGGGGACTTTTCGGCACATGTTGATCATCGAGCAGGGGCATCAGGTCGGCCCTTTCGGAAACAGTGCCTCGTCCTGCGACTCCTTACTGTTGCGGTCTCGCCTTGGCCAATGTCACAGATGTTCCACGATCTGCAGTCAGGCCGCGTGCTCCCACATCCGGTCTCTCTCCTCCGACAGTGGTACCCTTAAATGAGTTTGAAAAGACAGTCTTTAGAGAATTGGCAGAGGAAGGTAATCACATAGGTCTATTTCTCTCCCAGCTCCAAGCAACTGAGAAACATCCGTTACATTGGGGTTTACAACCAACCTATAAATAATTGATGATGGGCTTGCTGGATTTCCTATAACTTTCCTTCGTAACTATTTCTTTGGTGTTTGTTGGGGTTACATTCATTGTCGTGGTACAGGATCTGGTACCTATTCATTGCATTTTGTTTATTACAATCACGTCAGTTCTTCTGGCAGAGACCCACTTTCCTAGTACGAGCCTTACGAAGCTATACCGTTCTCCAGGGCTTTGTATTTTACGAAAAAGTGCAACGTGCTATCACCATGGTCTGATAGGCTAAACAATTTTCCATTCTATCAATGCATCCTACCTTTCAGCTAAACATTTTACTTTTAACAGGGTTTATTGCAACAATTTCTTCATTTCGGTCTAATCTTAACTTTGCAAACATCATTCTAATTTCTACATAGTCTCTTACAACCTGACTACTTCATTAAAGACCGGGGGCTTGCGATAACTATTCGACTCATTCCTTGGGGTGACCGGGGTCTTATGGAAAACAACTAGGAACATAGCAACTGGGGTGAGGGACTATCGTCCTTGCTTTGTGTCATGAGGGCGTTATCTAGCAGAAGGCCACAGTTCAGTTGGTAAGCGTTCAGTGACATTTTTCGAATTCTAAACTCTGTAGCTTGCTCATCAACAATTCATTTCTAGGAACAACGGCTGGCCTGTGTTAGTTGTAAGTCGACCCACCTCTTACAACCGGGGTGAGGGACATTTTTTAAACTCTCGTCCGGGGCAGCTGATACAAAACTGGGGGCGTTCTGGGAAGATGGGGATGTTTCGATCACTTTTACTGTTTGGGTATTGAGACAATTCGGGACGGGGAAGGTCGCGTTATCTGAGGCATTTTTTTTTATCATAGAAGCCACTGACATGTAGTTCCCTTATTACGGGTCAGATTAGGGAACCTCAGTCGTCTTACCTGTCCTTTCCTTTTTGGCCAATTCTAGGTTTCATCAATATTTAGCAGAAAGGAGAGGTAGTGACACGGCATCAAGGTGATTTTATTTAAGACAAATTTGTGCAAATACTTGCGGTATTTGGAGCCAATTGGGTGGTGCACCAGGGGTGGCGGTTTGCCAATTAGGTGCTAGTCGTTCGGAAGAGTGAGAGTGTGGAGGAGAGAGAGAGAGAGAGAGAGAGAGAGAGAGAGAGAGAGAGAGAGAGTGTGGAGGAGAGAGAGAGAGAGAGAGAGAGAGAGAGTGTGGAGGAGAGAGAGAGAGAGAGTGTGGAG